>NC_133206.1:11241277-11536277 GCF_958299795.1 Porites lutea
CATCAACGATTTACAGCGGTAATGCTAACCAACACATTAAACCCGTCTAGATTCTTCTATAACACAGTCTGTGAACTCGTGTTTCCTCTCTTTTTTCTTTCCTGTTTATTCTTTGATTCACCCGTCCTTTTCCAATTGTAAAATTTTTTAAACTTGGCCTCTTGACATCGAGGTTAACTGCTTATGTGAAAGTAGTTTGCAGTGCATGCAGACACCAGGCACCAAAGACTGTAGAAAAAGTTTGTTCTTTTGTCTTAGTCCACTTTCGGGTAAAACTCTACCCAGGTTACCAACCTTAACGGGAAGCTGCAGGCCAACACATCCTTCATCCAAAAGCAGCAGCCACAAATGGCCAAGAGGCGAGAAAAAAGTAGGTCACTGTATAGACTTGACCGAAACGGGAAATCGCACATGACATTGAACTCTCTGGCATGTAGGTTAGTGAATTTCCCTCCTTATTTGATTGTAATAATATCATTATTTTTTAATTATCGTTATAATTATTCCATTTACTGCAGCAATATACTCGGCTTCCAGATCTCCTCCAGTGTGTTAGTTTGCATGACTTTTCTGGCCTCCAGCTTTGTAGTGTTTCTTGTTCAAGAACGAGCAAACAAAGCGAAACATGTGCAGTTTGTCAGCGGTGTTGACCCATTTAGCTACTGGGGTTCTGCCTATACCTGGGACCTAATCAATTTCCTCCTCCTGTCCCTGTCGATTTTGATCCTTGTAGCAGCTTGTGACGTGCCAGCCTACACTGGTAAGTAACTTATTTATTTTTAGAAGCCTACAAGGCAATTTCGAGGCTCAAAGCTCTCACATTTCCATCATTAATCGCCCATAAAAATATTTTCTGTGTTGAGACGTGAACTTCGCAATGGATATGGCATGTTATAATGCCGGAAAACTGGTTTGAACTGGAGCTGGGAACTCATACTACTGGGACTATGCCTAAGTGTTCGCTAACGCGAAATACGTCTGCATTTACCATTCTTTCTGCAGGGTAGGGGGCGAAGTCAATAGGCGCGAATTTATGCTATTTTATGCGTCTTTTCATTTTCAAACTGCGGCAGGATTAGCTCAGTCGGTAGAGCGCTTGACTATAGAGTGGGAGGTCGCGGGTTCGATTCCAAGGGGTTGACCAATACTCAGGGCTCTTAAAACATATACATCGACACTCAAATAAGTGTTTTTTTTTTATCTAATCAACCATACAGTGCGTCAGTTTGTAATTTGAATCAAAGTTTTTTTCTTTTCTTTTAGGTCCCCGCTTAGGTTACTTGTTCATGTTACTGATGTTGTATGGCTGGGCCATCATTCCTCTCATGTATCTCTTCTCCTTCGTTTTCCGCAACGCCTCCACTGCCAACGTGGTTCTAACAATGTTCAACGTTATTACTGGCCAGGCTTGTCTACTGACTGTATTTGATCTAAGCATTCCAGGTAACTTGTCTTTTTTAAAAATCTTCCTTGTCAATGAGAGCCTTAAGACTTAGGACAAATTCAGACCAAAACGGTGGAAATTGATATGATGGCCGGAGGTTTTAGCTCGTAGTGCCGTGGAGTGTTAGGCCATGTTAAAGTTTGTTTCCTTTGGACCTACCCGAACTTGTCTGACCCGGCGTGGATGTGTAAAATAGCGCCGGGAAGATAAGCAAGGCGTTATGGTCACGCTACGGAAGTCGTCCGCCACGCCGATCGCGGAGCGCTGTTCCCCCCTTTACGCCAAGTTTTGTTGTCATGGTTTTATTAGACTTAAATTTAAAGCCAAGCCAAAGGAAATGCAACATTAAAACCTCACCTCCTTTAACATATTGTTGTTGTTGTTCTTTATTTATTTAACCCTAGAACTTGATCTCCTGGACGTACCAAACGCTCTGAAATGGGCCTTCCTTGTTCTGCCGAACTACTGCCTTGGTCAAGGCCTATTTGATATATTTGATAACTACAATGCTCTGGATTTCTTTAACAAGGCTCTTGACAGGTGTCTTCATACCAAAGCTGAGTGCGAAAAGCTCATTCGAGAATATGGCGGCAGTCAGTTGGAGTTTCAAGAGAACTACCTATCTTGGGACAACCCTGGTATTGGACGCTTCCTGGTATTCCTGGCCTTAGAAGGGATCGTTTTCTACGCCCTTGTTCTATTAACTGAGTATGGGGTTTTCAACCGATTGACGGGAATCTTCAGGTGTAGTTTTTCCACGGTTGGGCTGCGGAGCGAAGAGTCTTCAGTGTCCGATGATGACGATGTTTTAGAGGAAAAAAGAAGGGTGATGTCATCAGAGAACATGGACGACGTGCTTGCTATTAAGGAGTTAACTAAGGTGTTCTCAGGAAATGGATGTGAGTACAATTCGCGGGTTTTTGTATCTTACGTACGTCCTGTCTAGGCATAATTCAGTAACAGGAAAATCGACAAAATTGACGTAGTGGTTTATGCCTACGATGATCTAGTCCCAAGATCTCCTCAAAAAACCGTTAAAGACATAAGACATAAGAATTCTTTCAAAAACATATTTATTTCACCAAGCTTTTTCTTAATTTATAATGAGATTTCTATTTAATTTTCATACTTATATGTACTTGTTAGATTTTTTAGAGTTTTAATACATTTTTGTAAAGCGCCTAGCCAGTTAATGATATAGACGCTATAAAAATAAAGCTTATTATTTATTATTATCATTATTATTATTATTATTATTATTATTATTATTATTATTATCCTCGAGTAATGAACGATGAACACAAAGGGGTTTTGAATTCTGATTCTACTCTACTTAATATCTGCCAGACAATGAAATGAGGAAATCGATCCTTTAGACCTTTTTACCGATACGGCGGCCGTATTGAATTAATTCGATTTAAGGAGTATTATAGGATGCCAAGGGGGCATGAGTACATTTCGTTTGTATTTTCGAGCGCTTTTCGGGACATTTTTTCTTAAACTTTTCTTAGAATAAGATTCTAATGGGAAAAAAGATCCTTGTACCGTGTTTGGATGAAATAATGATCGCCTTTTTCCAGAGAAATATACAGTGAAAGTCCATATTTTTAATACTAAACTAGAAAAAGGCGATCATTATTACATCCAAACACGGCACAAGGATCTTTTTTCCCACTAGAATCTTATTCTACGAAAACTTTAAGAAAAAATGCCTCGAAAAGCGCTCGAAAATACAAACGAAATGTGCTCATGCCCCCTGGGCATCCTATAATACTACTTAAATCGAATTAATTCAATATGGTCGCTGTATCTACGTGGAAAGACCGTATATCCTGAAGAACTTTACGGAGACCTTTCCTCAATACCCAAACATCCGTTTGAATCGTAGGCTACTTGATTACTTAGTACTATATAATGGTAATAGGACTGAGTGGAGTCCAGTTCGATCTGTCATCATACAGCTGATCATACGAGTGATAATCACAAGTATGATTTTGTTGGTTAGAGCGGTTTTCACTTGACTGTCGTAAAACCAAAACCAAAGTAAATACACTAGCCAACCAAAGGACGTAGTAAAACCAAAACCAAAACCAAAACCAATCCCAATTCGACAGTCAAGTGAAAACCGCTCTATAGCATTGGTATTATTTAATCGCAAAATCTTGTCCACGAAGTCTTGCACGCGTAATGAGTTCTTGTTTTGCAAAAAGATGCTTTGCAAAATACGGAGTTTTCTCGCTTAAAATGTCAGCTTAAGCGAAGAAAAATTGACTCACCTTCTTTGTAACGATTTTCCATGTTTCAGCCGACGAAGGAATGGGTAAATAAAGTAAATTTGTCGAGTTTTGAACTCGAAAACTTTTTCAAATTTGGTGCTTGCGTGATTAGCGCGAAAAGCCAAACAACTTGACGCCACAACCATGTTTACATACTCTCATGCAAACACTGCTCTCGGCCAATCAGAGCGCGCGTACTATCTTAGTTATTGCCCCCGCAGCGTTCCGGCCCAGAGGCCGGAACCCGGGGAGGCACCCTAATGTCCCCCGCGTAAAGAAGAAGTATGGTATTACTGTTAGTATATGCGAAGCTTTCCCGATTTGATGAAACTAGGCGCGCACGGTGGTCCCGGTTAATTTTCTGCGCGTGCGCGTGGCTCAGCAACCGCGCAAACTGGGCCGCATTCGAGTCGCATTCGCCGAATAGAGTACCGAAGTGTGACGTCATAGAAAATGAAATTTGTGAAATTATGGGATTTGTTAAGATATTCTGAAAGAACAACGTCCGAGACGCCTACTCGCCAAAAATTAGCAATTTGGGGCAGATTGTCTCTGAGATATTAGCAAAGTTATGCTCCGATGACTCCATACAAATCCTTCTAAATCTTACCTGGTTCCTAATCTTATGAACCAAGCCAAATTTAGAAGGATTTGTATGGAATCGTCACAGCATAACTGGACTAATATCTCAGAGACAATTTGCCCCGAATTGCTAATTTTTGGCGAGTAGGCGTCTCGGACGTTGTTCTTTCAGAATATCTTAACAAATCCTATAATTTCACAAATTTAATTTTTATGACGTCATCACTTCGGTACTCTATTGTGTCGTACACAAGCACAACAAGTGGCTCCAAATCCTCGTCCGGGAAGATTTTCCACCGAAACTCCTCTAGAGCGAGAACGCCGACTTCAAATTCAGCGTGAACAACGAAGGAGAAGACGTCAACAAGAAACCGCGGAGTAGAAGGAACATCGATGAGCACAGCGAAGGCAACGCCGACAACAACAGACAGAGGAACAGGAGATTGGAATCAAAGGAATTATGATCGTTTTACACTGTCGAAAACCCAGATTTCTTAGTTTGCCGGTTTCCCCGCAGATATATAGATCAAAGTCTGCAAAGTTTCAGCTCCGTATTACGGCCCGAATAACAATAATTTTCAGGCGAACTGCACCGGGCCATATTTGTTCTTTGTTTTTGTCTTTTTCTAAATGCGGGCGGCGAAATAATGCTAAATGTGCTTTTCAATACACTGTTAACAATAACACTACATAATACGCAAAAAAGAAGAAGAAGAAGAGAAAGAACAGTGTATGGACCTTTAACACGATATTCGCGGTTGGTCACCCATCCAGTTCGTAACCCCGACCGACAGGGCTTAACTTGAGTGCCGTTACCAAACCCAGTTTCGCGAAGGTTATTGCGAGATACATATTTCTATAGAGTTAAAAAGTTATTCAGCAGTACTGCACAATTGTTTGGTATTAAAGAACTTGATTTGTCAGACACAAATCAGCAACGTGGATCGACAGAACTTTAAACTGGTTTTATCAACGTGGATCGACAAACTCGATTCAAACCATATCAGGAATAGCTCAAATTTCTCAAAACCCAGTCAAAGACAAGAAAGGTGCTATCGTAAAATAAACGGGTTTTGTTCTATATTAAGGTATTCAGGGTTTAATAAACAGTGGTCCATGTGTTTTTAGGGTTAGTTTATGGCGAAATCCCGATTATTTTATTTGATACAACGACATGCCAGAAAAAATGAACTGGGAAATATCTCAAAGGTGAGAAACCTGAAACAGTGGTCCATGTTTTTGTAGGGTTAGTTTATTGCGAAATCATTTATATCAGTTGCGTTCGACGTTGCGTTCAAGAATGTCACACTCGAAGCCAAAGTGTCCGTTCGACACATTAGTTATAGGAAATTTAGTTACAAATAGATAATTAAAGATGGTTTTGCTGTTTAACACGCGTTCTATTACATTTGCGGTGTTGGTTGAACTCATTATGAGATGTATAAAAAACAATTGTCCATCCTAGGCATGTCATGTATGAGGATTTTCATTAACCCAGGAAACAAAGTGTAATAATTGAGAAAACACAAAAGAGAACAAAAGAATTACACTCAGAAACTCTAATACGAAAACTGCATTTCAAAGGTTCATGGCAAATACATGGACAACCACAAGGTGCCTTCATTCGGGTTTTAAAAGGTCGGGGGCAGATTTAGTGACAACTATAACTAGTTTTATAAATAATGGTAATAGGACTGAGTGGAGTCCAGTTCGATCTGTTATCATACAGCTGATCATACGAGTGATAATCACAAGTATGATTTTGTTGGTTATAGCATTGGTATTATTTAATGGTCGGGTAGCCTTGTTTGGAAACCATCTTAGGTGATCTCTATTCAAGATCGTGGATATAATTAATTGAATAGAAACTAACTTAAAAAGTAAATAAGCCACGTTGTTTCCCCAGGTCGTTGTTCGCCACTGATAGCGGTAGATAGTCTGTGCCTCGGGGTTCCCATGAGTGAATGTTTTGGCCTTCTTGGTTTCAATGGAGCCGGAAAAACAACAACGTTTCGCATGTTAACTGGAGATGAGACCATGACATCCGGGACTGCTGTGGTGGACGGGTTTGACATCCGAGAGGACATGAACAGGGTACGTTCATTGATTCTAGCCTCTAAAGGGTTTCTTAGTATTTTCAGTACATTCGACATAACTGCACTCTAACTAAAGGAAATGTAACATGGGACAATCCTCACTGCTCGACGATTTTCAGCGTTGCAACATTGTTGCGACATTGCTTGGAATTGTTAAAACATTGTTCGAAAATTGTTGTCCTAAAATCGCCGTTGCTAATCGAGGGGGGTGAATAGAGGTATGCAAATCCGCCGATCCGTGGTATTTTAAGGCCCGATCCGTCGATCCGACTTAATTTTTGTTCAAATCCGAATCCGTGTTACTTTAAAAAGTTTTCGTGGTATATAGAAAGTAGCGTTGTAGCATGAAAAAATGAATTACTTGATATAGCTGTTTTGTAATCGCAACAGATGCGGGACTTCATGTTTATAAAGTTTTCGATACAGCTTCAAAACATTAAGCATTAGGGACAGAGCTTAAAATGTTTCTTCCAACAATACAGATTTGACTAACCAAATAGTCTGCAAGCTTGCAAAATGAAAGTATCTGGTATTGCGTAAAAGATTTTTCAATAAATTTACTTACTGACATCACTTTGGACATGCTTCTAGTCGAGCCGAAAAATTCGGAAGAGGCAGAACTCAACTTCATGGTAGTTTGCTTACCAGTAAGTACTTTCCATGGTTCATCTTTTGCCGTGTTTGCCCTCAACCAAGATGGCGAGAGAAACCGTGAAAAGGTCTATTAAGTTAACGATCAAGACAAGCAAACTAGCTGAAATAGCTTCGAAGAACAAAATCTATATCAGTTCATGTATAAACCAAATATAAAGCTTACCGAACGTGCTCGCCTAGCTTCACCACACTTCCCCACTGACTGGAATCGACGCAGTATCGAAACTTATTTTTTTGAATAAAGTCATCGCCTTTCGCACCTTCGTGGTAGAAAAAGGCTACACACTCGATAGTTCTAGTTTCCATTTTGCAATTTAAACCGGAATTTACACGAACGCTAGCCTGCGTAGCAAGCGTTTCCAATCGAGTTATTGCGCGAAAGTTAGAGCGGAAGCAAAAAAAGGTTGAAGGGGGAGGGGGAGGGGAGAAGAGGAAACGCTTGCCCACAAACCCCACGATTCTGGAAAACGCCCCTTGATATTTCACGGTTCGGTTCATTTGAAAATTGACAGCTCGTCCCGGGGGGGGCACTTGGGTACTTTTTGGGTGGGTATGTGCCGCCCGGGACTCCAAATTGGCACCCCGTTCTAAAAAAAAATTCCCCTAAAACTGATACCCCGTTCTAGAAATGGGCCAATTTTTTATACCCCGTTCTAGAATTCGCCCTAAAACTGATACCCCGTTCTAGAAATGGGCTTCTTTTTTATACTCCGTTCTAGAAAGTTTGTAAATTGAAATAGCCCTGTTTTTTTAAAAAAATATTTCTTTATTTGTTCGACTTATACATCAAATAAATGCTTCTTCATAATCAGCAACAATTTTAAGCAGAAGATAAAGCCGTGATCCCCAATTTTTTATACCCAATTTTTTATATTATTTGTCCGGAACAATTCACTCCGCCGGGTATAAGTTTTGCAGAGCGGTTGCTCTTCAGCCTGTGGCGAAACGTTCTCTACAATAGATGCCGCTAAATTTCCAATAAACAAAAAGAATCTCTTCACTTCAAAAAGCTGACAAATCGCTTGTCCATGGCGGCTTTAGCTAGTGTCGAGTACCGATGTTCTGATTTATGTTGATTTTATCTCCAGCAAACAGTCCATTTTTTCCAGTCAGATCCGCACGCCGTCATTCTCAATAAATTGGCCTTCCCTAGTCTCTACTGCTCGATCTCCAAATATAATTTGAAGACTCTGATCTCATAAACCTTCGCACAAACACGATTCAAATAAATATCAGTCCAAAGCATTTGTAATCTGCGACCACAAATCAGATGAGACCAGATCTGTGACGCACGAAAACAAAGCATACCTGGTTTGATTGATGTTTCGAATGCTAAGTAATCAACATTACACGCACCGCGCCAATCAGAAGCTGCGTTCGTGGGCGAACGCAGTTTTTCAAAATCGTGGGGTTTGCGGGCAAGCGGTTCCTTCTTTCCCCTCCCCCTCCCCCGCCATTCATTTTTTTTTTTGCTCTTCTCCTAGACGAACCTCGCGAGGAAACGCTTGCTACGCAGGCTACACGAACGCATTCACAGATCCTGTCAGGTCACTTAGCATTACTGCCATTACATGAACCATGTGTCACCGTGCAGGAACCATGGCAAGGTTGCCCGACGTCATTTCCGCCACGCTGTCTATACTGGAATTCATGTATACCGTATGAGTCGGGTAACGAGAAAGTCTTCCGGAAACCTCGGAAGTGAAACGTTAGCCGACAAAACACCAGCACATTGACCAAGGCCGACAGAAAATTGATGATCCGATCCACGATCCGAACTTCTAGACTGACAGAATCCGGAAACCGGGCCAAAACTTTCAGCTGATCCGCGATCCACGGTATTTTTCAAATCCGCGAATCCGCTCAATTTATCGCCGAAATCCACAATCCGTGAGCTTTTTAAGGCCAAATCCGCCGATCCGCGGACCTATTCACCCCCCTCCTAATCGTCTGGCGTAACATTGTTTAAATCAAACAAACCATAGATCAGATCATAGAACAGGATTCGCCTCGCTATAACAACGTTTTTTGTCCAGTTCTCTGCCCTCCACCAATCCCAACATTCAGAGCCTCTTTGATCAGAACTGTTTTTCATATTCTTGTTTGAAAAGAACTTTTTGGCAAACTTTAACATGACACATGTGTTGCTTCTAGGCTCGCCAGCGCATTGGCTATTGTCCTCAGTTTGACGCTTTAATAGATCAGCTGACCGGAAGAGAGCTGCTGTATATGTATGCTCGGCTACGAGGCGTACCGGAAGTTTTGATAGCGGATGTTGTTAAGGAACTTATTCAAGCATTGCTTCTTCAAGATCATGCGGATAAGTTAACAAGTTCTTACAGGTATTTCTGATTTCGCCATTAATACGCAGTGAAACCTTGGGATACCCTTGCCTTTTTCGGAACTTAGCTGTGTGAGCCTCAGCCTGTTTCAGGCGTTTAGAGAGTTAGGAGCGGCGCGACGATAGTTACTTTGTGCCACTCCGAACAATCCAAACGCCTGGAAAAGGCTATGCGAGCCCGAGACCCAGTTTACACCACCAATTTTCACCTCTGCAACCCATTTACACGGAACCGTGCAAATTCTCCTGCAGATTGCAGTAATGTTTGCGGTTGAAAACCTTGCACAGTTCCGCGGGTTCCGTGTAAACAAAAGGCGGATCCTTGCAAGTTTTTGTCGTTCAAAAATTTGTCCGGACTCCTGTAAACAGGGTATGAGTTTGCCGTTTCGTCAACTTGCAACAAAGCAGTTCCTAATTTTGAAATTAAAACCGACCAATGACAGCGAAGAAAAATCCTGCATATGAAGAGATAAACGAATCAGAGCTTACAACAGAAAAATGTAGCCGCCGCAAAGCGCGGGAAAACGCGGTTGGGATTATACTTCTGATTGGCTGATGTGTAAGTGGTGCAAATTATCTCAGCCAATCATATTGTGCGAAATCCTGATTGTTTTTTTTATGCAATGACCTATTTCTTGGCTTACAATTGTCCGAGTTTTGCTTTAATGTCATCTTAGGATCCCGGGGGGGGGGGGGGACTCCCATATGAAACAGACGGGGATGCTCATCGGAAATTTTGAATTTAACCCCTAAAGGAGACCATCTGGGCGTGGCTCAAGCTTTTTGTGACCCCTAAAGGAGACGAATCTGGGCGTGGCTTAAGCAAATTTTGACCCCTAAAAGAGACCGCTTAAAAACACACAAATACGACATGCAATGAGTTTTAATGATATAAAGATATAATCATCGAATGCTTTTATCTAAAAGAGGTTTTTAAAAGCATTGTCATAAATCTCAAGTTCTTCGCGGAACCCTAAACGAGATCTTGGCGGCTTAAAATATTAGCGCTTTGCCCGGAACACCCTAAGCGAGACCAAAATCCAAAATTTACACCCCTAAGCGAGACGACGAGCATCCCCGTCTGTTTCATATGGGAGTCCCCCCCCCGGGCTTAGGATACTTGTAGCCCGCGTTCGCTTTGTTTATTGTTACACTACTGGAAAACTTGCATGCGAATCTTCCCAATCCTAACTGCTCTGTGAACTAGATGATATATCTATTGGTATGTGTTTGAGTTTGGTGGCTTGTGAGTACCATTCGCGTAAAACCCGTTTTCCTTTGCCACTTTCTGATCTTATGCTTATTAAAACGTGGCAAACGTCGCCTTTGAGCAGAGCTCGTATTCATCTCCCACATCTCCCACAAATGCTCGTTAATGGGGTAAAAAGTATCTTACTTCAAACAGTGGAGAAACACGGGGATCGCACAATTAAGCAGTCAATCAGGTGCCATTATTCAACGAAAACAAAAAATTGGGGTTAGTAATACTTCAGTTCAGCTTGTCTGTAAATGCCTATGTGAGGGACACGAATTAAGTCAGGGTTAAAGGTAGCATGTCGCAGGTTCCAAGATGGTAGTGTAGTGCAGTCGTGCAGTAAAAGGTGATGTGAAATACGCGCAGGGGCTGGGGAGAGAGACCCTTCCCTTCTCCAGATCCCGCGCGTGCTATTTTCCCTTTTCTTGTTTTGTATGAGAACCTGGCACAGGCTAGGTTATGGGCTCCTCACTGAGTGATATTTTTAAACCTCTTCTCCCTAGTGGTGGAAACAAGCGGAAGTTGAGTACTGCCATATCGTTAGTAGGGGATCCCCCTGTGGTGTTTTTGGATGAGCCTACAACTGGCATGGACCCGGTAGCGAGAAGACTAGTATGGGATGCACTGTCACGTGTTCGTGCTGATGGACGATGCATAGTGATTACGTCACATAGGTGAGTATGGTCCATGCTGAAAAGAAAATTAGGATGCTTGGGAAGGATGCTTTCATAGTCGTGGTTTTCTAAAGGTTAAATGATGAAAAAAGTTATGTGAATTATTTGGGAATGTTTGCAGAAAAGCGTCCAGGATAAAAAAATCAATTCAGTGCTTGCAAGCACTTGAAGCAAAGCAAAGAAAAGTTGAAGACACTGGCAAAACATTTTTCTCTTGCCAGTTTGCATTGTGCTTTTTCGGTTTCCCTCATTTCTTTCTTATTTTTAGTTGTAAAGCTTACAATTGTTTCTCCTTTTTTATTCTTAGTACGGAGGAATGTGAAGCTCTATGCACTCGGCTAGCGATCATGGTTAATGGGCGATTAAAATGTCTGGGAAGCCCGCAGCATCTTAAACACAAGTTTGGCGAGGGATACACTCTTCTAGCTCGAGTATCAAGCAACACACCCGACACTGCACCACTGAAGCAGTTTATAGAGAGCTCATTCCCTGGAAGCGTGTTGAAAGACGAGCATCAAGGCATGGTCCACTATCACATCCCCGATACCAGCATAACGTGGGCTCAGCTGTTTGGGGCAATAGAGAGAGTCAAACTGAACTTCAATATTGAAGATTACTCTGTCAGTCAGACAACCTTAGACCAAGTATTTCTGAACTTTGCCCGAGGACAGAGGGAGGAGGACAATTAATGGAATGTGAACTATACTAGTTAAAACTATAGCCCTTGGGGGGAGGGGGAGCTACTTGGGTCAATTTTTGCTGGATATGTGCCGCTGTCCTTTCAGAACCTCGACCCCTTTATAGTCTATTGTGTGGCTAATTATAGTCCCCATCTTTGTCACTTTTGGTCGAATGTAATTTACTTTACCACTTTCTGTTTATGCATCTACCTTTTAAAACCGAGTAAGACGATCATCCTGACATGAATTCACTATTTTTTTTGTGTCAAATTCCTAGATACAGTTGACTTCCGATAACTCGAACCCTCGCTAACTCGAACCTCGCGGTAACTCGAAACTCCCGCTAACTCGAAGTAATTTTTGTTTCCCCTCAGATCATTTCTATATAATTTTACCCTCGATAACTCGAACCATGTTTTGAGCCCTTAAAAAGTCGGGAAAAAACAGTGTACCGCCTCCGAAGCATTGAATTTTGAATTTCCCATTGACGTGTTGTAGGCATATTGTTTACTAGTGGATCGATAGTGGAGACTGATGTTGTTTGTCACAAATCTAACGTGAAATAGCTTTACTTCTCAAAAAGTAAAATGCATGCTCTATTTAGGCAACGTTTTATTACTTTATGTTCTGATTTATAATCTGAAAGTATCTTTCAATTTTTACTCAACATTTCTGCAATTAAATGTGTTTAAACTGCTCACTGTGCACTAAAAACTGTTTTTTTCTTTACTCCCGGCTATTTTCTTCGAGCTCCCGATAACTCGAACCTTTTTCGATTTCCCTTGAAGGTTCGAGTTATCAGTCGGGAGTCAACTGTACAAAAATTTTTTTAACCTCAAACTCTCGAAAATTTGCGACCCTATGCAGCGGCACATCCCCATTAGCCTGTTACTTAGCCTCCCACGGAGGCGTTTTTAGGGGGAGGATGAAAAACGACCTCCCCTAAAAACGTGGGAGGCTACCTGTTACTAGGAAGTACCCTACCCGGGACTATATCCGTACCAGATACTATTTACCGGCGATAGATAACTGCCAACCAGTGAAACAGTAGTTTAAAACAATTTTTATCCGCGCCATAAGACAGCGCCTTCCGAACTGAGTTATTTTTTATAGATATTTTAAATATTATTTTCTAAAGTCGAATTATTATTATAAAAATTTGAAAAGAGAACAAACCGGATGTAGTATAAATCATCGTGTAGGACAGTTAATGTCACGTATATATAAACACTATTAATTGCAAAATATGAAAAGTTGCTAGATCTTTCCTGTGTCTTGCCTCAAGTGTTGCACGTATCTGTCTTCGAACTACTTTTTACCACTGTACAACCACCTTTGGTTTTCAACAAATCCGAACTCATATTAAGAGCAAGACCCACCATAACTTTTGCAGTAACCTACAGTAGCTTGTTCACAGACCCTTTATCTTCTCAGGGATCGTCGAGCTCGCGTATGAAAATGAAATAAAATCCGCTGTGGATATATCGACCGTGCGCTGTCGAATTGTTAGGAATAAAGAAAGAAAAACTTGTGTTGACATGCTAGCACCAACCACGATAACGTACAGAGCGGACAGAACTTGGTAGTCCGCTGAGCTTGCAAGATTTCGCTTCACAGTAATGGGAGTACTTCGATAAATCCGCCTCTAAAGGTACGGCAAAACGAGCAGAAAAAACAGGTAACCTGTTTTGCAATATTGCTGCTAGACTACGAGCAGTACTGTCTCTCCTTTTTCTTGGTCACGAGCAAAACGCCCGACACACGCAGATGACCACGCGCGTGGTTCGGAAGGCGTGAGACGGGAGAGGCATGCCCTCGTTTCTCGCGTCTCGCGAAGAAAAAGAGAGACTTCTCGCAGTCTATATAGCTGCAAAACGAGTTTAATAGCGGTGTTGCACGTTTAACCACCCACGCATCGAACCTGTCTTGAAAGGTTATGGAAACTTGTTGTAGAAAGTAGAGACTACTTCCATTTTTTTGTAACAAAATCTGTACATGTTGCGCGTTTTAACGGCCCTATACAAACTTGTTTGCGACTAATGACGTAACTCCCCTGTGTATGGCCTGACTCCCGCTAAATTTTATCCAATCAAAAGTTAGCATAAACTCAGCTTGCAACAACCTGATTTGTTGCAAGACAGATTTGATTCCTGGGTGATAAAACTCGCAACATCGCTTTTTAGGGTAGACTGGCGGTGGAAGGTAGTGGAATACCAAAATACCCGAAATAAACCTTCCAATATACCAAAAACTATACTAAAAATCGTGTAAAATATCAAAATTAAGAAAACCACAATATGCTTTATACCCAAAATGAGTCGTGAGTGAATACTTTATACCCAATTTTAAGCATAAAAGTAGTGTATACCTGAAATTAAATACCCCAATATACTGTATACCCAAAAACCCTGGACGGCCCTAACTTTTCAACTCGTTTGGCAGCAATGTTGCAAAGTAAGTTGCAGGTTATTGTTACCCGTTTTAACTTTAAAGTTGCCGTAGAACTCATCCCAGTAAAGTCAGTAAATAGTTAAGGGAACAATCTATTTTAGCTTCTCCCACAAATAATTAAAATGTTATTGCTATAGAGCTTCGTCTGCTTCGTCACGCTTGGAATAATCGCGACGATGATATGGAAAACTCGAAATCATTTTAGTAGTGACGTTTTCGCTGCCTTTGTGATGATGCCATGAAGAATGATAAATGAACACAATGACAGGATACGATTTGCCTCGGAATTGGGATTTGCCCAGTGATTTGCCCTTGTTTCTTTGTTATTTACCCACCCATCCGACGTTAAGGTAGACCACACTGCGAGAGTCTTCTATTTTTTTATCATCAGGGTGGCTTCTAAAGTGCTATGAGACGGGGCCTTGTGTTTACTGCAAGGTGAGTGTAAAAGTTTCTTTAATATCACTAAATCAAAGGTTGAATGAGGTATTGCCTTAACATAAACATGAGTTGTCAATTTAACACTCCATTGTCATCAATTGAAAGCTGAATTTACCAACCAGGCAAGGTTTGCCCTTGTATGTTAACTGTGGGTTCTTAACTCATATTACAGAGGGCTTTTCAAGGGAGAAAGGTTAATAACAATTAATTCTTTTCAGGTACTATATCTGCTGTAAATCCCCCCTCCCCCCCCCAAAAAATAGAGTTTCACAAAACTTTATGCTGAACCAACAGCAGCATTTTTTTCCAACCAACTTTACAGGCAGTCTCACTGAAAAGAACAACAAAGCAACAGCATACCCCCACTCCCCTCCTGGAAGGCCTCGTTATACGTATAGATGGAAACAGGTTACACTGTTAAGAAGGACATCACCAAAAACAGTGACAACATAACAACCAAGGGAAGATGCTTAACTTACTCAAATCCAAAACAAAATTGTTGTTCACCTATTACTGAACATTTTCAGAAAGGGACAGTTTCGGCCTTAAAAAATCCAGGGTACACTTTTCTCATCATTGGTAAATAGAAATAAGTGGCCAAATTTCTTTTTAGTGGCTATGATCATTTTAATGATTAATTTTCTAGTGTGCAGATACTATCCTCTTGTTTTTGGTCATGGATCATTTATGATATAGCCTGTGAACAGGCCTTTGGTCGAGCGGGGAACTGGAGAGAGGGAAAAGCAAAAAGGGCTCTCTCCCCCCCATTTCCTTTCCCTTCGCTATTTTTTTCCCCAAAAAGAACTGAGAGCCTGTTCACAGGCTATTATGACAGGGATAAAGATGCCTTGTTAAAAACGTTAAAATAGTGTCAAAAGCCTCCCACCACTCACACTTAATAATCTCTCACTTTCTTCTGATTTGAAGTTGAAATAAATAACAAAAATGTCAGCTGCATTTAGAAACTATTGAGCATGTTCTTGCCTGAATTTTACACCTACTGGCTAGAGAATGGTTTTTATCAAGCATCCAAGTAATGGAGAGACTTCCAAAATATGTGGATCAGAACTGTACTTTTGTAACCATGGTTGGATTGATGGTCAACAGCACATAGCAAGAATTCTTAAACTGAATTTTCTAGCACGAGTGAGACTGTAGCAGGCCTCATATTTTCACAGGAAAACTGCAGCTCACCAGTAGGTGCATCTGACACATTAGATTCTTGTCTAGTAGACAAACAGACAGATGATGAATCCAAAAATCCAGATGTAGCACTCACAGCATAGCCTGCAGAGCAGGT
This sequence comes from Porites lutea, assembly GCF_958299795.1. NCBI lineage: Eukaryota > Metazoa > Cnidaria > Anthozoa > Scleractinia > Poritidae > Porites > Porites lutea. Next base: position 11,257,472 of record NC_133206.1, read on the forward strand.
GTTTTTTTTTTAGCGAAAACTTACAGGTACATTGATCACAGCCACAATCTTGAAAGCAAATAAAAAACTAAGAGAGGAGGGGCACACAGCAGGAGAGCATTTGTCCTGAAAATGGTATCAGTGTTCACACTTCAAAATATGCCTAATTTGCAGGCTACTCAGAGTGTGGATTTTTTAGTTTTGAATGCAAAGCATTCAGGGATTATATTCAAGAACCTTGATGAGGATACACCCTTGGTATTACTGTCTTGAAATGGCATCTACATGCCAGTCACTAACTGAATCAGGGAAGATGAATTTTCTGAATGTGTAATACACAATCTTCGGAGTAGGAATGCCGATTATTTTAACATTTCCAAGCTGTTTCTCAAAGAACTCGTCTTTGTTTTGATTTGCACACATGAACGCCACTTGAATGTCAACTAATTTGCCTTTCCCGTTCTCCACAAAACCAACTTGCACTTTCTGGATGTTTGCGGATATAATTTGCTGCCACGTGACCACTGGTCCCAGCTTTTCAATCAAGTCAGTGTTGTGTTGAATATCACTTGCAAGTTTTTCAGACATTATTCCCTCCATTTCCTCCCAGCTTCGCCTGTTTATTAGCTCGGAGATAACACACAAGGCTTGCTTAGCCCCTCGTAGAAACTCGCGTTCCTCAAATTCGTGATCAATAAACTTCTGAAGGAGCCATAGATTCACTGTCTTTAAAAGCCACTCAATGGGCCCTTGTGTTATGACCAAATTCGCAGTTTTTACATTGGGGTCTTCGTCATTTTGGCGACCGTCGGAACATAGCGTTCGTGTTAAAGTAAATGGACGCAGAACTCGTGGTGTTAAAGTTGGAAAAGGTGTTCTCACATTCAAAAAAGGATTTTTTAAGCGTGTGTAGGCTGTATTTATGAAAAGCAGTTGGAATGAGCGAAACCGGCGAAAACACACTTGCACCGCCATTTTGAATGGGAAAAACTCCGGCCGGTGAAGGGGAGACTACTCAGCTGTAGCTTGTTCCCAGGCTCTTCTCGTTTTCTACTAAAGCGAGAAGATCTTGGGGACGAGGTTGCGTCATTCAGTCATCTAATATGTTTGAATGCAGAGGTCCACCCAACACGTAAATATGTCAAACGTAACTGACTGGTTCCTCTTGCCGGATCTCTAATTAAAGAGGTGCTGTAACCAGACGTCACTTGATGTGTAAAATGAAACCAAACTAAATGCAAGGCTGGTACTACGGCAAAGGGCAGATTTACTACAGGCCAATATTTCCGCTAACAACATTAACCTTCCTCAGGGCCAGAGCTATACCGAGAAAAAATGTCTCTAAACGGTTCCTAAAATTTAAATTTAAAATTTACATAAGTGGTTAATAATTAACTACAATTATAAATCCAGATAAAATAATATATTGGTAAATGATTATACAATAAAAATAGAAATAGAAAAAGTTCAATGTTCATTCCTTCGGTCTGGTGACAGGGTTTTGCCTCTATCTATGAGGTAGGCTTGTCTTGCCTTACAGCGTGACATGCTGAAAGTGGGTTGTAATTGGCCTATAATAAATCAGCCCTTTACCGTAGTACCAGCCTTGCATTCTGTTTTGTTTCATTTTTCTTCTGTAACTTTGCTACCCCTGTAACCTTGTTTAAATCCCCCGGGGGGGCTACTGCCATACTACTCAACAAATGTTTATACGGGGAGGCCCCGCCCCGTGGTCTAACCCCTTAACCTCAATCAATCACAAAAATAAAACGTTTTCTCGATTTTGTAATGCCATAAAATTCATCTGTTTGCCCTTTTCACAGGAAAAAATAACGGATTCCATTTTTGGCTATTTTTGGGTATTTAAAGAACACCCATAAAAATCCCAAATTTGGCAAAGTGAGACAAGTCCAAACCAGGGAATTCCCAACCAAGTTCCCTGATTGGGACTTGTCTCACTCTTCCAAATTTGGGATTTTTGTGGGTATTCTTTAAATACCCTAAAATATCCAAAAATGGGAATCCGTTATTTTTTCCTGTGTTTGGGCCCTTTTACAGACCCAAATGACAGATTTCCCTACCCTATTATATACTTCAACTAGTGAAGTCCCTATCTAGTAGCAGATCCAGATAAGGAAGGGAGGGGGAGGGGGGGGGGGGGGGCAAAAAAAAGTAGGCAACGCTCTTGCACTATTTCTCTCTCTTTTTTTTCTGTCAAAGCTCATCTCAAATGTCTGACGCTTGCGCGCCAAAAAGAAGTTACAGTTTATTTTTCTCGTTTTCTCGCCGCTTTTAACTACCAGTGTTATCTTGGGATATTTATTTTAAATCATGCCAAGTCTCGTGGAGCCACCAGAGTAGGTTTACAGTCGTTTCGCCTACGTCCTGTTCGCCTACGTCGTGAGTTGTTTCGCTCACGTTATAAGTCTTTTCGCTTACGAAACGACTCTCCCCTCCAGTATCCAGACTTAGAGGAAAGAACCGAGAAAGCGGTGAGGGAAGACGAATAATTTTGTTGGCTTACTGGTCGTTTCGATACAAAGTCGTTTCGTTACAAGTCGTTTCAATATTAGCCTGTGAACAGGCTCCCTGTTTGGGGAAAGAGTGAAAAAATCTTTCCCCAAACAGAGAGCCTGTTCGATATAAGTCGATTCAGTCGAGGTGTAAATAATTTCGCGTAGTTGACATTTTAATGAGGAATATTCACGCCCAACGTTTTTCTTGTCACGCTAACTATACTCTAAATGATCGAAATTTTTGTGCAGCTACACTGCTTATCTTCGTATCGCAACGACGTGTATCGAAACGACCGGCTTCCATGCTGTTGTTATCGCTTTCGGTAGGTGGAGAGAAAGTGGTTTACAGCCGTTTCAATTTGGATATTACCAAGAACAACAGAAACAACAACAACTGCAACAACAACACACACAGAAGCCGTGCCTCCTCTCTCATCATCTGCCTCCCTGCCTTATCTCCTAAATCCACAACTTGACTCTCATTTAACATGCGGAAGGATAAAAGTAAACAAAAAAAAAATCCGAAAAAGAAAGAGAAAATATTTACAACAGTCCTTGCATTTCTTTCATAAAAAGCGCGTAAGCATCGTCTTTGGTCCCGGTTTCGGCGACCTTTGGCTGTGAAACTTGTTGTGGTAAAGTTTCGAGAGGTTCTGATCCAGAAGTTGGAGGCCGAAGCTTGGCTTTGTTCTTGGGTTGGTCCCGTTTGACTCGTAATGCCGTAGGTATAAGTTTGGTTAACTCCGCTTGTGTATTTCGTAACTGCGGTTTGGCGCTAATTGTCGCCGTTGCCTCTTTGACAATCGTTGCTCCTTCAAGTAAGAAAGAAAGAAATACGAATTAAAAAGAATCAATTAACCTCTTCTGTTACTCTCTCGGGACGATCCTTCTTTCTTAACGCAAACATCGAGCTGAAAATGGGCCTAAGATCGGGGCGCTTTTCGTTTTCGTACAGTTATCTTTATACGTCGGTCCTTTCTAACAGGAGTCCATTGATACTGGTTGGAAGAGAATTCACTAGAGTTTACCTGTGTTATGTTGTTATGGGTGCATCAGGAGAGTTACGAACACCAAGCCACCAGCCTTAACAAAGTATTCATTTAATAACACTGAGGGACCTTAACCCTTTAAACCCTACGATCAAGATTTGAATTCTCATTTGTTGACCCTATTCATTTCCAATAGAAGTAGTGGGGAGAAGTTGATAAAACATCAAGTAAATTCATCTTGTGTGATTATGTCCGTAATTCTCATGACCACTCTGTTTTACAAAGCATTGATATTAGCAGGAGAAATTTGATCCTGATCACTTTTAGGGCTTAAAGGGTTGAGCAAGAACGGCAGCGATGGCAACGAGAACGGCAACAGATTAGCAAAACAACAAGTTTGCACCTGCATCACGTTTTTGTCTGCGTCGTTGCACGACCACGACGTGAAATGTCTATATCACGTTTGAAGGAGTACGCCTACATGAACATAAGACAACGATTTTCTTTTTCTTTTTCTAAACTTAGACAGAGTTCTTTAGAATTCAACCGCAGAAACATTTGCTAACATTTGAAAAATTGAACGAGATGGAATATGATTGAAGAAGTTTGAAAGAGAGCGAATGCGTACTTCTTAGACTTTCAAAAAAGTCCTTCGTAGGATTTCATATAGCGCGGGACAAGACCTCTCGCGACTTCGTCGCTCGCGGTCGGCCGCTTTGCGGCCAAAGAAGGCTCGCTCCGATCGCCAACAGGTCGACTTGCAGCAAGTCTAGCGTCTTCTCCGCTGTTGAAGTTGCTTAAGCACCCTAATAATGGTGATTACAATGTAGGTAACAAATTGTTTGAAACAACAACAACAATGACACAGCGTCGTACGTACCTTTTCCACCGTCAGACGTTGGATTAGCCATGGGTGGTTTGCTGATAAAGGTCGGAGGCGCTGATAAAACTGCACCATGGGGTGGGGGAGGAACCATTCCAGGGGGTGGTCGAGGGGGTGGGGGCATTCCAGGCCTTAGCGGGAGCGACATGGGCGGCTGCATAAGGGGTCTTGGTCCTCTTGCCAGAGCATGCGCCATCATGTTAGGTGGTAACCCAGGGGGTGGTCCTGGGGGAACCATGCCAGGCATCCCTGGGGGAGGACCTGGAGGCCTACCAGGTGGGGGACCGGGGGGAAACATCCGCGGGGGCGGTCTGATCGCAAAGTTGGGTTGGATTGGTAAGGATCCAGGTTGTTGACTTCCCAGGGGTAGCTGACCAGGGGGTGGCCCCGGGGGTGGTCCTGGTGGTTGGGCTACCTGTGTTGTGCTTCTCTTGGTTTGGTCTCCTTGCTCCTCTGATGTTTTCTGCATTGACGAAACAGAGAGAAAATACTTTGGTTAATGAAAAAGGTGACATACATTACACAACTAAAATTAGGTTACCTGCAAGTTTGAAATGGTGGGTTTATTTTTTTTTTCCAATGGAGGGGATTTAATCAATATGCCACAAAAACCGAAATTCGGCAAAGCATCGTAAAGTGATCTATCTCTTGAGAATGGGCAGTGTACTTGCATAAAGCTCAGTAATATTAGCCAAATTAATTTAAAAGCGTGTTTCCATATCTGCAATAATCTAACTTACTTTTTATAGCAAGATTTTGACTTTGAATGACGGCAGAGAAGTAACCCGACCACCATGAATTGAACTTGTACAGTTGAATGTTACTCTCAAAAACCTTTTCATGACTACAGTCAATCTGCACTAGGTGGATTCTTCCTGACATCACATCAACAACCTCTATTACCCTGTCAGTGTGTCATTCTCCAAGGGTGACCACTAAGCACAGGTTAACAAGTATGTTATTTAGGATGTCTTCTTTTCAACACAATAATAATTATTATTTGAACCTTATTTTCTGGAAGAGGCTGACCAGCCATTTTGAGAAGAAAATCTTGAATGGATGATGTATTGGCACTGTTTGAGGGTTGAATCCCACTTTGCTCAACTTCATCAGCAAACCTCACTGTTCTTTGACGTTCTCTCGACTCTGCAGCAAAACAGAGAAATTAGTTGATATCATCTCACTAAGCTCAGGGCTGTAAATAAGATAATTTTTGTTTTTAGACAGGACATACCGTATGCCTGACCAGGTCAATGTTTTCAGTCAGACAGACTATAAAAGTTGTCAGGGAACATGATAAGTTGACTTGCATTCTATCAGTACCATGCAAATTATCAGCTTCAAAATAATATATATTTTTGTACTTGATTAGTCAAGTCTTCATACTCAACCACTGGCAGGATTTTGTCAGACAATGGACAAATTTCAGGTGAATGTTGTCTGATGCCCAACTGTATCATTTAATGTTTTTTGTTCCACAACATTCAACATAAAAATGAGGCAAGATGAGTAAAGGCTAAAGGTTTCTAATAAGAATACATTTTATTGGGAGTGGGAGAATTTACCTCCTTCACTGTCCATCTCCTCATCTGTGTTGTCATCTTGTTCACCAATTGGTTGCCCATCATTTTCCCCTTCCAGCCTCTCCAGCGGAACTGCAGGGTCATACTCTTCTTCTTCACCCCCTGATTCACTAGTACTACCCTCACTATCACCATCATCATATGGTCTACCCTCTAAGTCATCAGGTGCTGTTCCAGGAGGTGGGGGTGGGGGAATGCTGACAGGTGGAGCACCTGGCGGCGGTCCTGGTGGGGGACCAGGTGGCACAACTCCTTGGGGGAGGGTTGGTGGGGGCCCTGGTGGTGGACCGGGGGGTATTAATCCAGGAGGAAGGGGCCTGATGATGAATAAAAGTATAGTGCTGCTGAAAAGTAAGTTACCAGTCATGTCTTGTTTCCTGCGCAATGAGAATTGTGTAGTGCACTACATGATTCTTGTTGTGTGCTAAGAGAATAGCACAGCGCAAAAAAATCAGTAAAGCAGCAATTTTTGGCATGTATTATCAACAACCCATCCAGTGCAAAACCAACTAGTAACATGTAATAAAAGAGCTTGTATGCATAAATAATAATAATGTTAACTGCTTTTTTACAGGTACGATAATATTACAGGTGAAATGTTTTTGCCACATTTTTTAAAGTAACATAAAGTTAAGGTAAGTACACATTATCTACACCATTATTAAGACTGGATGCCAACTTCACATGAAAAAGCTGGTAAAAATGAACATTTTGAGACATCCAGGTACAGGTTGTTACACTATAGATGAGTAACCTTGCATTGCAGCAGCATAGTCCAAGGCACATAAATATAAGATTAACAGGTGAGGATTTAGCAGTTGGTTCAAGAATGAATGACCGGTCAACATGACTGGTTAGTAAAGTTTTTGGCCGCACAAGTCGCCATTCTGGTCTGACATTGTCCCTCGACCGGCTGTTATTCTGTGCCCTGCAGTTGTACTACTAACAATGGCATTTAAAACAAGAATAATAAACAGAAACTCACAGTTGTCCAGGCAATGGTCCAGGGAGAGGAATATCACTTGGCATCAACATTCCTGAAAAAAATTATTTAAAATTGATTCTTGAGAAAACAGTCTTTAGGGCCAAGTTGTTTGAGGACCCCTTTATCACTGACTTGGGTTTAAATTCTCTGTTGGGTTCCTTTCCTGGGGAGCCAATTCTGGAATGTGCGTACAAAAATTTTCAAAGTTACCATTCAAATGATCTCCAGACTGATCTCCATACATTTTTTTAAAGAATAGTTGAGAGAATTTGGTTTAAGATCAAAGCATTCTCCCTTTGGTAATCAATTCAGTAATTCTCATAACCTTTTACTTCTTATGATCTGCTGATGTTGTTAGGAGAAAATTGATGTTGGTCACTCTTGGGACCTAAAGGGTTATTTCTCATAATTTCACACGAGGAAATTTTGATTTTGATTTAAGAATTTTCCATGTGCCTACTGTTACGAATGAAAGGTTGATTTGATTGTTAATTTCTACAGGGTAATTATCATGAAATGGTGAAACAACCAAGAATGATAAAAGTAGCAGCAGGAAGAAGAGAAAAAAATGGTATAAAGTTGTTAAAATAATATACTTATTGGATAGAACAAAAGCACCGCACCTGCATGTGGTAGAGGGATGTTGGGTGGTAAAGGAATATCTGCTGGAATCCTAGCTTCCTGAAATGATGGAAAAGCAATTTAAAGATACAGTTATTTTTCTTGTAAAATAATTTTAGAATCGACGACACTGAAAAATGAAATGGTACAAATAGAAGTGAAATACAGGAGTATCTATTGATTTTTAGGGTGGTACAAAGAAAACACACACCAGCTAAACACGTTTTCCAAAAAAACATACAAAATATGTTTTGTTACACTAAAGTATCTAATTTACACACCTCTGCTAAAGCTTTTTGTCTTGACTCTGTAAGGAAAGGACCCAGCAATTAAAACGTAGTTATAAACATACTTCGTTAAAATATATATCAGCTTACATTATCAGTCAAAACCATAGCAGAAGGTGCATTTACTTCATCAACACAGCTTAATATAGAAGACCTTAACCCCTAAAGCAAGAAGGTTTAAAACTTTATTACAATGTGGAGAGTTAAGTTGTATAAACAGCTTGACTATGCAACTTCCTTTTATTGCTACTGTTCGTTTGTTCATAAAAATTTAAAGATAAAATTCAATGACTGATTACAAAAAAAATTATAATAATATATGACAAAATTATCAAATCCAATTGGCTATCAGCTTCCCTGAGTTCAGAATTAATACAATGTAGGACAGGTAAAAGGACAGTATGAGTCATGTCTCAGTAATAATAATTGGACATTACATACAATTACTGATGTGTCCACTTCAATAGGTTTTTCCAACAAGTCATGCTTGTAGCAAAAAACTTTCCAAATACCTTGTGCTTATTTTAAAAACCTAAAAATATAATTATTCTTATACTCAAACTAACTCTCCCAGACTTCTGGGATTTTGTTAATCACTCGTATGATAACAAAGGGAAATGGACTCCACTCAGCCTATTACCATAATGATTACACATAGCTAATAACTACTCAATAACTACCCTCTTACAAATTCAAACAATAAATTATTAGTATTACCATTGGCAGACATCTGGGCTAGCAAACGCTTTCTCTCACTTTCAGCAATCAACCTACAGGGTTGGGGTACAAAGAAGATTGCTTGACATGCAATGACAAAATACAGTCTGTAACTACTACATTGTGTCATTCATAAATCCACAAGACCTAAAACACACAGAATGTGTAAAGCTTGACCTAGTTTTTTTCTACTGTGTTCAAATTTGACTTCAAGTGTATTTTTCACGCCCTTATAAAAGCAAAAATGAAAACAAGTCTGATTGAACTCACTGTCTCAAAAGTCCAGACTGAGAAGGATCATCTTTCTCCTATGGAAGAGTGAAATGTCACAAATTATAAGAGGAAACAAAAGGGAAAAAATTCACAAGGGGCCAAGAACTACACTGTACGCTGTACATGTATGAATGGAAAACCTGGTATGTTGCTACAACTGAATTGAGCTTTTGCATTGACAAACTTTGTATGAATCTGTGATATTTCCCTACATAAAATCAGTAACTTACACTTAAAAAGTGCAAAGAAAATTTCCAATGAAACATTACCAAATCTACTAGCATCCAAGTTGTACATTTATTTGCTGTATTAAAATAATGTACCAGGCCATACCATATATTTTTTATATAACTACAACTAAATGTTGAAAAATATTTTAGATAATTTACTTCTTTGAAAAAGGTCTACAAATTATTATTTCACAAACTTAAGATATGAAGAAGAGTTTTGGTGATAAACTTCAACAATAAAAAAGATAAATCCTACAACTTTACTTACAAGAAGACCAACCATCCTATCAAGTGTTTCTTTTAGCTTTCTCTTTTTGTCTTTCAGTGCTTTGTCATTTGGAAGAGGGACTGGTCCAGCATCATTTTCTAACAGAAGAAAATCATTGCAAATTCTAAAATATATCGGGGTGGTACACGTGCATATTGTGATGAGGAGTATTCAGGATTCAGGATTCTACAACCTGGGAAAAAGAGGGCTTCATGAATGAGCAATGCAAGTTTTATAGTATGACAAAGAATTAAATGCTGAAAATATGCTTTAAATGCACATATAATTTTAGTCAGATATGATGCAGCACCTTCACTCAATATTCATTTCCCAAAAATTTTGAGAAATTATCAAGAACTGAATCTCAAGGATCAAGATGTGAGTAACTGTCAACTTACATTTGAGTGGTATTTTAACAGGAGGATATGGGCTGATGCATTTAATACTGCACTGCACTGCTGGACTAGCTGTAGTTCAAGGTCTTTACTAGAGAAATTTATATTTTCCCACAAATTCCCTTCAGCATTAAGGTTTTACCGCTAAAGATTACTTCAACTTTTTGCCCCGTGAAGCTAATCAAACACAGTCTTGGATTTTGGATTCCAAACTGTGGATTCCAGATTCGAGGTACTGGACTCCAGATTCTTCTTCAGTGGAACTCAGAATTCAGATTTCAATCATAAGGGGGATTTCGGATTCCTTGAGCTGAATTTCAGAGTCCAAAATGTAGGATTCTAGATTCCACCAGCAACCTTACATGGATCAAAACTTTTAATTCTACCCCTTAAGACTCCACCACTTTCATAACTTACACCTGAAGATTTCCACTTGTCCTCAGTGAAATGTAGTCATTTCAGTGGTATAAAAATTACTTACCCATATTTTCTATTTTCTCGATTTCTTCCAAAATTTTCCTAGGGTCTTTGGATTTTAAGACAGCTTCTCGCACCATCTTTCTCTGCTTCTTATTCTGTGGGTAAAAATAGAGAAAAATTATCAGACAATACAGATCTTAGGGGATGAGGACAACAAGTGAGATACATCTAAGACTAAATAGGGCTCATCCTCAATGTAAAAACCTGTGAAACTCATGAGTGACGTAAAACAATGAATACAAAGAGAAGTCAGTACGACAGAGCCAAGGAAAAAAGTAGCTAGAAAACAAAAAAAAATTCACAGATTTTTACACCGAGGTAAACCCCTAAAAAGAGTGCTATGCAGCTGTGATATAAGCTCAATAGTTTGATCTTAGTGCAGCTAGTTATTACATCAATACCTAACCATTCTTGCCTCTGTACACAAACGAACGAATCGATACAAACCTTCTTCAATTCTCGCTTTCTTGCTTCCTTTCCTGTCAATGTAAAAAACACAATTAAGGTGAAATGAGTAAAGCTTAGCATAGCTACAGATGTAAATGAACGTTTAAATAAAAAGACACAAAATTGAGGAAGGAAGTAAAATCATTATGAACGAATGAGATAAAGTCTTACTTGCTTGATCAGTTGGATTCATAAACTTTCCACTCTTTGTGGTTGATATCGACCGCCTCCCCATCTTGATCTTGTTGTGTTTACCACACGAACTGCAGCAAAATCAAAGAGAAAATGTGCAAAGTACTAAAACATCATGGCGTCCTCCTTCGGCTGAGCAGCCAGGTAGGGAAAGCAGCCTGGCCTTTCGAGACAAAAAGTTACGCTCTGGGTAGTAGAAAAAAGGTACTTTAGCAGTGTTGGAAGACGGGTAGGATGGATGCCCCGGTGGTTTTCAAAGGTCTTTTGGCTTTCCTATTCCATGAAAAAAATTACTTTTATCGGTGGCTTACAGAGACACAATGTTTGGAAAAACCATTATCGTTTTTTAACCAAAAAAATAACAATCACAATGACATCAGCTGACCACGTCCCTAACCGCCCCGCGCCGAGGAACATTTGTTAGCGGAGTAGTGTGAGTGTATCGACGCCAAATCATCGCTAACAAACGATGAAGGAATGTAGCCTGGAAGGAGGATTCTATTGACTTTCTGGATCCTTGAATCCGCAGAATGACTGTGCATCAAATTTGAAGGATGCTCAAGTGAAATAAGCTTTGATTTCCAGGCAGGGTCGCCAAGAAGTCACGCTTCACTTCCGAGTTTTTGTCGTCGAGTGGGGTCAAGTCGGGTCTTGGACACAAAAACGGATATTTCGATATTGCCTGAAGCTATTTTATACACAAAATTATGCGGATTTGACATTTAAACAGCATGAGTAACACGGAAGGAAGAAATTATTCCTTGGAGAGGCAACGAAGCAAAACCACCTTCACTCAGGAATCAGCTGTGGCTACTGTGAAATGTGGTTTTCTGTGGAAGACTTCTTTTCATACTGGACGCACATCTTCGAAGAACAGATACTTTGTCTTAACCAGAAGCTCGTTGGATCACTTCCGAAATAACCAAACGGTAGTAATTAAGTTTTTTAGTTTCTGTCTTTGTTTGTGGAAGTTACTGTAAAATGTACAGCTTGATGACCAGCTGGATAGTTATGTATCAGTCTGACTCAATTCATGGTTTGCAACCACGTGACAAGGCGGCCATGTTGGGGGTCAAAACAAAAGAATATTTACTCGAAGAATTTACATGAAAATAGAGTTTAGTTCCCAGAGGAGAGAAATGCTTTTGTTTTGTTCTTGACCACCAACATGGCCGCCGTGACGTCACTTGCAAACCAGCAATTCCAAAACTGCCCATGCCCCCACCCCCCCCCCCCCCCCCCGAAAACATCCGGACATTTGACTTGTTGGAAAGATTTTGCTCAAACTCCCTGGTATATGTTGACAGTTTAGATGGTCAAATGCCCCACCGGCTAGTGCTTCAAAAAGCGTGAAATCCCCCACCTACCGGCAACTATTCAAAATTTACCCATGCATCAAACCATATGCATTTATTCAAAATATGTTAATAACCTACTAAACACTACCAAGATATCTTATGTCTTGAAAAGCTGTTTTTACGGAGGTTTGTTCATTGCAATAAAATTGGTTATTCCAGAAAGCCCACATTTAACGGTCTTTTGCAAAGGTTCTCAAATGCTCCAACAAAACAGTGGATATAGGAGCAATAACCCTAGCCTATGGTCTGGAGAACATTTGGGATCAGGGATCATGTACAGTACTGTACATCGCCTTTGACTTTTTCTCCTCTTTCCTTATTCCCTCTCCCCATGCTCCTTTTCCTTTCTCTCCCCTCTTTTTCCAACTCTGGACACTATGTTTGAAAGAGGTTGCAAGCATCAATACAAAGTTTATTATCATCCAGGAAAAACTGAAAGGAAGTCTACCATTAGCTGCCATAGACACGGTAGAGAGACTTCCTGAAGACAATTGCTCATTTAGAATCACTGGACCATTTAAGCACCCACTGATTTTACAAGCCTGTAGCAAGGAAGAGTGTCAAGAGTGGATAAAGGCAATTGAGAATGGTAAGACCACCCACAAATTTTAGCTTGTGTGGATGTGCAATAGAGAAGAGAAGTATGACATCATGTTACCAAGGTAGCAAAATTTGTGGATCACAACAAATGGGAGCTTAAGCAATGACAATGGGGACAACAATAGCAAAAAAGCAATAGGTTTATATTAGCAAAACAACAACTTTGCATGTGCATCATGCCTTTTTTTAGATTTCTTAACCTTCATTGCATGACTGTGACATGAAACTTCCTAATTCCATGCGCCTCCTTTATGGGCTGGGGGTAGGTGAACACAACACAAAATTCTCTTTTTTCTTTTTTCAACCTTTCGGATTCAACCCCAGAAAATGTCGTCAACATTAATAATATTTGACAAATTAAATGAAATTGAATATGATCGATGAAGTTTTTAACATTGGGAATTCACTTAACTCTTAATGCATATATTATTTTTAAATAGCTTATGATATTATAATATAACAAGAAAGTTAAGGTCTAAGTAAAAGAAATTGGAATCCAAGAGAAAATTTGCAGTATCCTGGTGCTTAAATTTTGTGAAAACATATATTTATGTTAACGGTAAGATATTCCAATAGCTTTAGAATATTGTAGCCCCAATATCTGTTTTTTTTTTAAAGTAATTATTGAACTGCTCACAATGATGACTTTCTTAAAGGAGATACCATGTACAGTCAGTCTTACTGAATTTTACACTCATATTTTTCTTTATACAGACCTTTTAATGGTCATAATAAACAGTATCTATGGATATAGGTCCCTTGGGCCTGGAGTGATTGTCAATTTTGGGTCTTTAAGTGTTAAAACCTTCATTACATTTTAGGAATTCAACAGTGGCGTCTAGATTCAGATTCTGGCACTCCAGGATTTAACAAGAAAGATGAAATTTACAGCTTTCAGAATGTCCCTGGGATTAAGGTATCTTAGTGAAAAGTGTTAGCAGTGATTTTTTGTTTAACAAATAAAGAAGCCTTGACGTTGCTCCGTTCTGTTGTAAAGCATGCAGGAAGCTGCTAGAGTATGAAAAAAGTAGGGGAAACATGAGACGTAGTTGAGTGTTTCTCCTTAATTCTTGAGTGGATGGATTGTACTTCCGGGCCTTTAACTGAGTAGCTAAGCAGCCAATTTTATTTGATTTTTCTCCTTTCTAATCAGGCTCATTTTTTCTAGGGCATACTTGCTTTAAGCAAAGTTAGGTTATTTAGGTTTTACACTTATTTGCTTTGGCACCCACTTCTGGTGAAGATTATTATTTGTCGATCTCTTGAGGGCTATGCTTCAAGTGACATATGACATAAATTATTTGCCTAGAAGTTCAAGTTCTACACCCAATTATAAACATGAGCTCTCTTTAATAAAATCTCAATACTGCGAAATTTGTTGTACAGTATGCTTGCATGCACCCTCATATGAGGTGCGTGTATTTACTGCTGCTATTGTTTCATTCATTTTGATTTTTTGATGGTATCGTTCTTTATCATTCACTATTGTTCATTCCAAAATGTAAATTTCAGACTTAACAGTGTCTGTCTTACCTGACATAGGCTTCGAATGGAAATAAACATCTTTTACCTTCCATCTTCAGTTTGTAAACGGCTGAGTGGTAGCAAATGTGTGAATGTTCAGCTAATGTGTAGGGTGGAAAATGAACCTTACAAAACACTATCTACATCATAAGTTACCCAATGCCTTTATAATTTAACTGCTTAGTAATGCCATATCAGAGATAGGTATAAAAAAATAACAGTAATTTAAAATAAAAAGCATATTGTTCAGGTTTTCACAATTTTTGTCGTCCATGACTGTTTGTGAAGTTGTGAACTCAGCAATCTTGTGACAGAGGATTTTTTCTTGTTTGCTCAAGAATTAAAGTCCTTGAACTCTCAATAAAAGGGCTTTTGTATGTACTTAAATGTTTTAAATCGATCTTCTGGTGAATGATTTATTACACAAAATCTTACAAATTAAAAGTAATATTTGGGAGCTGATACAACACAATGGATGCAACAGAAAAGTATTAGGCTTGTGGTTTCTCAATTAAGCGGATGACTTAATGTTTTCCCTCTCATTTAGTGATTAATACCTGCCTTTTAAGGGATTTTTTAAAAGGCAAGCTTAAAGTGTAACACCTTAGAGTTTCATTTGTTGACTAAAATATGTTGGTCAGATCAATCATGACAGAAATAACAACATGGATGTACTTCTTCAGTTTTCAAAGAACTGACAAAGGAAAATAGAAACTATAATGTCATCTGTTGAAAAAACAACTCATCCTGTCCACAAGAAAGAAGGTTACTGTTTATAATGAACATGTGCTGAACACAGTCTTTACTAACACAATAATCCTAGCAAATCAACCACAACTTTGTCAAACTTTGCTTTCTTGAGTTATTGTTCATTATGTCCTTAAACTCCAATAGTATTAAATGCTGCCAGGATTAAAGCCACTAAAGATCTTGTGATCTTTGGGTGATCAAATACTATTTTATGGTTGACTTTGATTCTATATTTGGCTCAACATTTTTGTGAAAACATTTGGTAAGGCTTTAAATTAAACTAAGATACTAACATTTATTTCTCTTTAGCTTTGATTTTTTGTGCTTGAGTGTTACATAATATACTTATAAGCAAGATCTTGTTCTTTGGATCGGAGTTGTTTTCGTGCTTTTGACTTTAGTGTTTTTGTTATTAAAACAGATGCTCTATCCATCTTTGTGCTGTCCAGTTGGAGATAAAGTGTCGTTCTCAGGTACAGTAGACAACTATTTATAGGTAACTCATTGTTAAGGCTCATTCAGTTCAAGCCATTGGATAATGAAGACCTGGGAGCGTTTTTTCTCACCCTAGATGTTATACTAGTCCATTGCAATGTTAAGCATTTTATCTGGCTGGAGAGAAATAGGAACTACAAAATAAAAAGTTACAAAAGAAAAAGAAAAACAACAACAAAAAAAACCAAGGGTAATTTTGAGACAAGTAAATTAGAAAAAAATAAATAACTTTTGACCCACTAACTGTACCCCTTTTTTCTAAATTTCTCAGCTGCCAGTGAGCTTCATCATGAGTTTCCAATGATAAAGTATGCAAGAGGAGGAAGATCCATCCCACATGAAAGAGTCTTTAAACTTGATAATGACAACTTGGTAAGAAATAAACCATTGATAGACGTTGTTATTATTAATCCACAGCAAGCAAGTGAAGCCACTCCTGTATAGCCTGAGGGGTTGTTTGAATCTTTCTCTTTTTTTTTTCTTTTTAAGGACAATAATCTTTTAATAAATAAATAAAAGTATTATATAGTATTTTTTAAACTTGATTTCAATTTGTTTTTAATGTGATGGCTATGACTCAGTTACATAGAGAGTCTACTTTTTTAAATACAAACAATGTACTTAATAATTATTTCAAACAATAGGAGGTTAGAATCAAAGCAGGTCCCCATATTACATATTACATATTTTCTTGTCAAGTTGCTCTAAGTTTTTACTTAGTAAATTCAACTCTTCTTCTGACGTGGATTTTATGATCTTCAGAAAATTACATCCTCTGAACCAAAACAAATGAAGGATTTGTGAAAGTAATGGCCCTTAACTGAAACTTTAAAAGGTATTTCATGGCTGTCACTTAGGGCCGGCGGGGGTGGGAGATTTCCTCAAACTACCATAAGTATGAACCCCAGCTATTTTCATACAAAACAAAAGGAAATCACAACCAAAAGAATTTCCTTTTTTTGTCTAATACCCTGCCTATTTATTGCACATAC
The DNA here is from genome assembly GCF_958299795.1 of Porites lutea. NCBI lineage: Eukaryota > Metazoa > Cnidaria > Anthozoa > Scleractinia > Poritidae > Porites > Porites lutea. The sequence goes on from NC_133206.1 coordinate 11,274,036, forward strand.
CTATATGTGGTAGCAACTGCAAAATAAAAGTTAAGTGACATTCCTTTATTAAAAAAAAACAAAACAACAACAACAACAACTTGCTAAACACAGAATAAACAACCACAGATACTAGTACTAGTTTTCACTTACTCATAACATTATAATAACAACTTGCTCATTTATTAGCATCTAACTGTTTTTTAAACACCTGCCTGCAGCACATTATGTGGAAGAAAAGAGGGAAAGCTCACAGTTTTAATTTCGCCAATACCTGTAAGTTCCTTTTTTAGGAAAGCTGTTGTGGTTTAATTTTATCTTTGGTTCAAAATTATTGTATAAAGAATATTTTATTGAAGAAAGTGAAAGGATAAAATAGAATTGCAACTGTTAACACTCTGTCAACACTGCTACTTATATCAATTTAGATGGCAATGTATGATTACCTTCCCTTTGTCACATCCCGGTTATACACGTATGCTTATGAAACAAACAAGTGGTCACTTTTGATGACATCATAGCAACATTCATACCCAGCTTTCACACATGCTCGACAATTGAGCAGAAAGTACCCAACTTCAAACAGCTGTTTAAACCCCAGGGGGTGGGGGGGGGGGGGAGTACTCATAAAATTTTTGTTTAGGTGTGTGCTGCCCACACAGATGTGAAACAAATTAAAATTGAGACCCCATTTAAGGCCCAAACCTTGAAAATGAGACTTAGTTTAAGAGAAAAAAGAAAACTAAGAATTAATGAAAACACAAAAAACTTCCATGAATCACTGTCCTTATACTTTGAGGTAAAGTTCAGTTTTAACAGATGATTTGTTTCTGGTGTAGCTGGGCATTTACGCACTTGAATTTTAGCTTATAGAATTACCCTACCCTATCTAAGGAGCATAACAGGAACACAGCGGCAAAAATGATACCTTTTAAGAATGGAGACCCACAAAAACCATACCCTATTGGGCAGCTCATACCCTATCCAGCTCTTACACTCACTGTATATGGGAGTACCCCACAGGGTATGGACACATCTGCTGGTCCCAATGGAGGCTCAACTGTAATACTATAATTGCTATTACTGTTGTTATGACTGTTGTTATGCTATTATTATACCACTACATGAGAAATTTCTGCAATTTGATTGGTTTAGAGCAGTGGTATTTCACCTTAATTTGAAATATATACCTACATGTGAAAATTACAAACCTTTTACGGTAGTAGTATAAACAAACAATAGCATGATTTGTACATGATAATTATTTGGAATAAACACCACTTGTGATATTTCAAAATTGTCTCAAATTAACGGCTCATGAAATTACGTATAACAATTTCGAAATTAAAAAAAAATTCGCTCACGGTATTTATGCCAAATATCACTACTAATCATGCTATTATCTATACTAACATTATCATAATCTGACATACATTTAAGTAGCAGTACTAACACTGCATTTTTGTTTTTTTTCTTTGTTGATGTAAAGTATGCCTAGATAGAGTGATTGAGGTACGATGTGGTCAGCAAACCAGAAACTTTTTCAAGTTCCCTTACACTGAGGTTGAAAGCCAGTCATTCTCGCTCATGTTTGAGAAACAGCAAGGTATTATGTTATCATTTAAATACCGTACATTTTACTGTTCAGCATGCATACATTGTAGGTTTATATTTTTTCATATCACAATTTTGATTTAATGTAGCTGTGGTATGCACCAGGGCTGGTAATTGGAAATAGGTTATAGGTAAGATAGGAGAAGTGGGGATTATTACAATGTAAGTCTTCCTTTTTTTAATGTCGTGTAGGTGAGTGGAGTCAGTTATGTTCACTGGATCTAATATGTGACTCATCTGCGGCATTTGAAAAGTGGTCTAGTGCTGTGAGTATACACCGTATGATTATAGTTAACATTTATATATTATATGCATTTATTATATAAAATTTTATCTATTAAATTATAGGTATTTAGTTCATATTTGATAAATTATGTGTGGTTGTATAATCCACACCCTTGTGCAAAAAGCTATTGACTTCATTATTTTGCATGGAAGGTCACTGGAAATTCTTCCACTGTAATCTATCAGATTCTTCTACATACCCTGATTTTGTCAGCTGGGTGAGATGAAAATTGAAAATAATCATGGAATTTTGTCTATTTCCTGATTGTTTCATAAGAAAGAAGCCCTGGCCAGGTGGCCCTTAGTGACAGCCCTGAGTTATACTAATTACACACAACAAATTTCACTTCAGATGAGGGAAATTATTTATGGCCAAGATCAAAGAGTGAACCGCCATAAGTTTGATGGTGTTGATCCAGTTGTTCTGTATCCTTTAGACATTTATTGTTATTGTATATATGCATTGGATCTCAGTCCACAATGAATGTGGTGAGGAGAATGACCTCATCTTTTGACCTCCTTGCTTTTTCATCTCCTTTTATCTTGCTGAATCTTGTATTCATTCACCACGTTGGGCAGTTTAATGTGTGATATATTGTTTTATAAATACTATGTGAGCGAAGATGAATGTGATTTTTAATAAACCAGCTTAATACTAGATTTCAGCTGATCACTTACATATGCGTGTATTATGTTTATCCTCTAACTAATAAAAAGAATCTTTAACAATGCACAAAATAACTATTTTGGGCATTGAAGAAAGCACTTTTTTACTTTTAAACTAACGTACATGTACTTATCAAGATCAGAAATTCTTTATACCAGTCTTGTGCCCAGGCATCTTAATACAAAGGCACACTAATAATAGCGTGAAATAATAATATTAGACCTTGTAGGTTCTATTTGGAGCAATACTTAGGGCGCTTTCCATGTGGCAGAACTGGCCGGCCGGACCAGTCAGTTAGGAAATGAAATGAACTTTTTCCAGAGGGTTCTGCTGAAAAACCATCACCTTTGTGCATGCCATTTAGGATTTGACTGATCCTGGTTGGATAGTTTTGATTAAAAGTGAAATTCTCATTACGACGGGAATGGTCTGGCCGGTCAGTTCTGGCATATGGAAAGCGCCCTTAGTTTGCAGTATACCTTCAATATCTAACCTAGGTACATGTGTTTAAGTGCCTTGCTTGAAAAAAGGGAGCAGAAATATTTCCTTAATAGCCTTTAAAGGTGGTTGAAGCGACATTGGTCAGTGATGTCATCACGGCGGAGTAAAGGAATTTCAGTGGATCAGGCCTTATCATTTGCTCAACACTGCTGCAGTGGAGCTAAGAAGAAACAGCAATTAAGAAATTATATAAAGGTTGTGGTTGAATATTAGACCATTCATCAGTGATCTTTGTCAGTTAAAACCTGCTGATCAGCTTTTCATTTGCTTGAGACTGCGCAATATCTAATTCAGTTTCTTGTTGAGAGGAAAAGCACTGACAGCATAGAATTAATTTAGTGGTACTTAAGTTTGAATTGTGAACGGAGGGAAGATAATAGAAGGCAAAGTGAAAATTATAGTTTTTTGTATTTTTTCTTATTTCTAATTTTTTATGATTCCCAAAATTTGTTTAAAGCTAATCAAATACATATTAAATGTTACAAGCCTGTATTATTAAAGTGTTTTGCTGTTTGTCTGAGAAATTGTTTAGTTGTAACTAACTTTATTATCCGCAATGGCTTTGCAGGATGTTCTTGAGGTGCAGTGTGGAATTATTCAACACAATGAAAATCTCTTGTGGAACTCGTTTCTGATGTTATTCAATAATCTTAATGAACAGCCAAATGTGAGTGTGATAATAAATTTTGAAACTAAAAAGCCAAGTCTGTTTGAACTGGCAGTATTCAGTACATCTCACTGGCTTTCACTTGCAGGTTTTATCCATAGGCTCAAAACTAACCAACACCTAATACAGTTAAATAAACTGTTTCACCACATGAATTAAGTACAGCTTGGTAGCTTTTATTTGGATGATCACTCTTGAGTCTTTCATCCCAGGTTCAACTTTTAGTCAAAAACCCCAAAAATCGCCTTTTGCCGATTTTTTCACCTGATTTTACATTAAATAGCCAGATTGGGTTGTTTTATGCTGAAAAGTGGATTTTTCTCAAAAAGCTTGGTACTTTCCTTAAGTTGACAATTTAAAAATTGTTAATATACTAGTAAATAGTTCCAGTGCTGACAAAATATAACTTTGCTGTCGTCTATTAGTTGCTGAAGATCTTCTTTAAGTATGCAAAGGAGCATCCCAACCTTGGTATGACACCAACTGAGTTTGCAGAGTTTCTTCACAGAGAGCAAGAGGTCAGTCACTGAGCTGTCTACTGTGTGATTGTAGGTGTCCTCATTAGGAAAATTTTGCAGGCTGAGGAGTATAAAAGCAATATTTTATTGCATTGAGATTTAGGGATGAATTTTGTTTGTCTTATTCCCCCAGCCTGGGAATCAAGTTTGAATTTTGATGATTTGCAACTGGCCCATTAGCGTAACGAGGGCTGCTCCATAAACCAGTTTGTTTATTTGTTTATTTGTTTATTTTATTTTACTGAGAAGAATTTGTGCACATGTAGTCTACATTTTTGGGCAAGTTTTCATGCTTGCTACGTGCTTTGGGGAGATCAACTAGCATCAGTGTATTCTGGGATGAATTGTATTTTCCAGAATTTACAGAATACTTCTTCTAAAGACAATAATTATCACATAACACCACAGTATAGCCAGTTCACTCCTCATAAAAGCTGGGGTAGCTGTACTTCATGAGTGATCTGATGTGAAGGAGATTATTTATGTGTTTCTTTCTATGTTGTGTTGTCATTTGTTGCTCTTAGGAGTCACTTAGTTTGCCAGCCTGTGCAAGACTGATGTCTGTCCATGACAACTTTCATATGACGTACAAACAGAGATGTGCAGGAAACGACCCAGTGTCCTTTCGACTGAGCAAGTCTTTTTTGTCATTTCATGGCTTTCTGAGGTGAACATACAGCTGATGAGAAACAAATGAGCAAGCTGACAAAAGCTGTAAAATCTTTGAAACCAAGTACTAATTCACATAAAGTGAAAAGAAAACTTCTGCAGCATTATTTTGACTCTAACATATTATTTAGTTTTAATAGCACCTTCTTGCAAGAGAGACACAAATCACACCACGAGCCACACCCTGTATTCAGCTATGTTTTGTTTGTAGTTGGTGCACTTCTCAGTAGCTTTAATCTTAGTTGACAGATTGGGCTGCTCAATTGGGGTAGTGGTGCATCATGAGGACCATGTTGAACTGAATTTTCAACCCTGAATCTGAACCTGAATCCCTACCACCTACTATTTTCTTTCCAGGAATACCATAATAGTAGCCCAAATAATTTAGCACTCCTGTTCCACACGTGTCTTGTGTTTCATGCTTAGCTACTCAGAGATATTCGCCTCTATCATTAGTCTAAAGTTCATGTTAAAATGAAGCTCATGCTTGTATGTATGTAGCTTTATTGTTGTAGTTCAATATTTTCCTTGGTTTAAATTTTATTCTCTTTTGTTTAAAACGCGTTATCATACATTACCATACCCCAAAACAAAGGAAAATAAAATTTGATCCACAACATAGCCATCTCTCACTTTGCATTAGGGTGTGTCTTATGCTTCATATTTGGCTAATTAATACTTGTTGACTTTTCTCACCACTCGCTACAAATCTCACATTTTTGTGACATGTTTTCCAGTTATCTTCGCAGTAAGGATAATTCTGCTGTCAATCCAGAGCACAACACTGTTTATCAGGTCAGCACATGTCTTTCTATCGTTGTGTCTTTCTCCAAATCGGTTTTTTGCCTCATTCTTTCTTTTTTAAGCAGCAATTTTTGAAAAGTAAGCAACAGGTTTAATTTAATCCGTTCTTAAAGTTGGTTTTTTTAAGTGTCCCTCATCTTCTTTGAATACACTATGTAGACTTCAATGGGATGTGAAACCAGATTCTCTTTTAAATTTTCTAACTACTGAGACTTACATTTTTTTCTTATTTCATCCAAACATTGAAAAATAGCCTCCAACCTTCAAGGCAAGAAGGAAACAGGTCACATTAGTTTAAAGTTAACTAAACTAAGCTTAAATGTCTTCTACCCACGTATTTGCAGGATATGGACCATCCTTTATCAGATTATTTTATCAACTCTTCTCACAACACATATTTGACGGGAAGGCAACTGAAAGGCCATTCCAGCCTTGAAGCTTATGTGAGAGCTCTGCTTCAAGGCTGTCGCTGTATTGAACTTGACTGTTGGGATGGACCAGGTACATTAACAACCCCTAGAATAACAGAAGTTCCTTTTTAGGAGATAGTGGAGCCAGAAAACATCATGAAACACGCAAAAGGACACACAGTGTGGGGGCATTGTCTATCTCCCCGTTCAGTACTGTATTGTGTTTCTCTTACTCCACTTTTACTAACAAAAAGACTACTTGTGATCAACCATTGTGATCAACGGGCCATTATACAGGGACGGTGGAGCTGGGGGGCCGCCTTCCCCCCCCCCCCCCACCACCACCACCTTTACCGAAAAAATAAAGCCTTGCTAAAAGGAGAGTCAATTCAGTCACTAATCAACACCCCCATCCCAACTCAACTGGTAAAAATGTAAAAATGTTCCCCCGTTCCAGTTTAAACATGGTCAACTTCATGTGACATTTGCAGTTTTACTTTCATTCTGTAATGCTGAAAGAAAACCACCCAAAATCCCTCTTGAACTTGTTTAAGTGGGGGCTTATAGCCAGTCCATTTAAATAATGAAGGTGCGGACCTGACGTTATGTTGTATTGAAACTTATCAAGCGAAGAAAGAAATCTGGTCACTCTGTTGGTTCTTCACAGTTTCACTGTTTACTGGCGGATCCCAGACCACCCTGATAAAATACTTCTCTTTCTTAGGCGTCAAGAATGTCGGAAGTGTATCGAAAATTTGGGCCCAAAATAATGGAATTTAAGGTCGCGGAAATTAGCGCTTCACTTAATTAACGGCACGGAAACTAACGTTAACAAATATTAACGCTACTTCAACTGACGCGAATTATTGAAATTGGCATTAAATTCATGTAGCTTTAATTTCCTATAATAAGGTAGGAAGTAGAGCACTTCACGAGCGTGTGCAGCGTAAAGCAACGCAAAGGCGTGACCTTAACAGGCCCCTGCGATGCTATACAACCACGCTTGTTAATCACAACAGAAGTTGCATTTTTCTTTTCAGATGAACCTGTCATTACTCATGGACTCACATTAACTTCCAAAGTCAGATTCAGAGATGTGGTTCAAGTTATAAGAGTAAGAAATACATAAATCAAAACCTCATTGTTGTAACAGGGCCCCAAAGACAAAATATATGATTGATCGAAAAGTTTTGGAAATACAGTAGAAACCCGGTAACACGAACTCTGAAGGGAAACGAAAAACAGTTCGAGTTAGCGGGGAATGCGAGTTAACCAGTTCGAGTTATCGGCGTTCTACTGTAACTTTCTTCGATATTCCCCACCGAAAGCGTACATTTAAGCCCTTCATGTAAGGCGACTTATGGTTAAAAAAAAAGAGAAAGCAAACCATCTGTCCTTTACGTGCCACTTATCTTATTCCAAATTGGGGACAAGATGGCGAACAAACGCAGGCGCACTCATTTGTCACTTTTTAGCTGTACAATCGTTTTTGCCAACAGTATATCGCATCGTGACTCTTGTACATGTATTCCGATTTGTATGGTAACTTAAGAGAGTGATATCGTGTCCTTATATCATAATTCGTATATTATCTTAAGAAAATGTATAATTACAGCCCTAGAATTAGCACTATACACCGGTCGTGGCCTCTGGGTCGTGGCTTAGTAAAGAACTTGTTTTGGTCTTACAAGTCACTTCAACGTACAATTTCCTAGCTTTTTGCCTGGAACTGGACAATATGTTAACAGTGGCCAAGTGTCACAAAACAAGGAACACTAATCAGAGGTTGCCAATGAATATGTTTGCTTATTTTCTAGGAATATGCTTTTGAGGCATCCGAATTTCCCTTGATTTTGTCGCTGGAGAACCACTGCAACAAGGAACAACAAGTAAGTCTCCGTTCAACATTATTGCAAGTATTTATAAAACTCATTTGTTTGGTGAGCTCCAAGACCGTTCCTCTCCAAAAACTATGGTGGCATACAGCACGCAGCGATATAAATGGGATGTCCAACAAGATGTGCTTGTCTTATTTTGAATATGTCCTCCACTTTCAGGCTATAATGGCGGACATTTTTGTAACAGAGCTTGGTGATATGTTGGCTACAACTAACCTCTGTGACGAGCTAGGTGTGAATACCCTTCCTTCTCCTAACGATCTGAAGCGTAAAATTTTGCTCAAAGGCAAAATTAAAACCAAGAAAAAGGTATAAGTAACATTCGTTTTCTTAAAAACGGCTCATATTTGAAGTAATCAATGGCTATTGCTTTTATTAGTGTTTTAAAATACTGTAAAAACCGGTGAGTAAGAACCTGTTTTGTAAGAACCTTAGGCTGAGATTGCCAGTTAGGTCCCCTCTTTACAAGAACCTGTTTAGCCTAAAATCTGAAACAGGCTCTTGTTGTTTAAAATCTATTAAAAAGTTATGTACACTTGGCCAAATAAGATAAGTCAACTTTCAGGACCCTCTTCGGAGACATAGGTGCCTTATCCCCTTCAACTGCAATGTAATGGTATGTAGATTTTACATGAGGAATAAGCTGAATTTCACTAAATACTCTTAGCTACAATTTTTTTTCTTAATAAAAGAAGATCCTATATAAAACCTAAATATGTGTTCAGCACCATTTATGTAAGAACCTGTTTAGGCTAATTTGGAAAAATGCAGGTTCTTACTCGCAGGCTTTTACTCTATTGGTATGCTAAAAGTGATCACGCTATTTTAGGCAATTTCAGCTCTTACGTCTGAAAGATCACTGTATTGACTTAAATATCAAAATAGATGTTCCAAACTGTAGAACACAGATGAAGTACAAAAGAGCCAAAAAGAAGAACGGCCGAATGAGCGAACGTGAAGAAGATTCAAAGGAATTTGCGTTTAGTTAATGTTGAATAAGGGAAAGAATCTTGTTTTATAATTTGTTTTAGACTGCGCATGTATTTCTTCCTTAAGTGTTAACCCTTCGCTTTTTTCCACCACAGCATAAAATTTCAACTTCTATCTGGCCCGGAGTGAATGTCAGTCCTATTATTTCTGTAAGTGCTATCGTTTTAGTAAAAAAATTCTTGAACTGTGATGCTACTTGTAAGGAATTCGATACCTGTAATTTGATTTGTCTTGGCGAAATTCCATTGGTTTTTGTGGAATGAAGTGACTCATGGCTGATGAGGTCTTTGTCACAGTATCTGTGTCAGTAGACTGTATTTTGCTGTGCCGTGTCCTTGGTTTTCCAGCAGTTGATTGAAAACTGCTCCAAAATTCAGTCGCAGCCAAGCCAAAAAGTGATGTCTGTCCCAGAGTGCCCTTGGAAAAACCATAACACTTTTGTAGTGACACACAATAACGAAGAGGACCCTTCAGATAATGCACTGTGCAGTTTGTTTATATAGGGTACACTGTGCACGTCGACTGTCCATCCCCTCCTTGTAAGCAACATTTTAAATGTCACGCTCGAGGCTCGAGGTTTAAACCCTGTTCTATTAATATCCCGTTTTATGTATTTATTTATTTCTGCTTTTCAACAAAACGTTTTACTTCTTTATGTAAGTTAAACACATGTCATTTTGTATCAGTTAGCAAATTTTACGTCGTAGTCGTGTGATAATGGCAAAGAAATTTCTTGTCTACTTATTTTATATTTTCTGCTGTATTTTTACATTCGTGTTGCAAATAAATAAAGGAAAAATTCATAAAACGTGTGCTGCTGATGCAGAATTATTGTTTTCCTTATTATCCTTTTTCTTTTCGGCGTTCTCGTTTTCGTCGTCGTCGTGTTTGCTTAATTTTCGGCGAGTTAAACAGGCCCTGCCTTTGGGTTTATTTAACCTTTATTAATTGACTTCACGAAATATTGACTTGTTCTTTTTTTCGTACAGAACATTTCCACAAGAGTGAAAAAAACAAGTAGGGGCGTGCTTATGTCCAGTCAGGTGAGTTTTAAGACCCTTGCAAACGGACGCATCATCGTTGGCCAACAACTCTCAACACTGTTGAATGTTACATGTTGCGTCCGTTTGCACACCCTGTTGCATGTTGTTGGATGTTGTTGCGCAAAGTTTGAAACCGGTCTAACTTTTCAGCCATGCAACAACTCCCAACAATTCTTTTGTTCCGTGATCGCCGAAGCGTAGCGCAACAATGTTGGATCCGTTTGGACACCCTGTTGCATGTTGTTGCGTCTTGTTGGGAGTTGTTGCACAGAGTTTGAAACCGGTCAAACTTTTGAGCCGGCAACTCCGAACATTTGTTCCGTGATCGCCGAAGCATAGCGCAACAATGTTGGATCCGTTTGCACAGCTCTTCCAATATTGTTAGGGCCACGCACGCGCATTACACATGGTCTCGAAAGTCTTATGGGTTGTATCCTTCCCACGATGCACTGCAGGTCCAAACATTGTTGGAAGTTGTTACATGCGTTTGCACGTAGCTTTAAGGTGATGTTAAACGAGACGATTCGCAACGACGATTTTTAGCGCAACACAGCGTTGCAACATTGTTGCGACATTGTTTCGAATGGTTGCAACATCGTTCCAACATTGCAGCGCTGTGTTGCGCTAAAAATCGTCGTTGCGAATCGATTACCTTTAATCGATGTAGGTTTGCTCTTAAGTGCAACTGTTGTTTTCGTATGTATTTACTAGTTCATGAAAGTGAAAATCAAACACACCTATTGGTAAAAATGTTTTCGTTTCGTCATCAAATGACATATTTCATGTTTGTTCCTCTTAACTGTATTATTTTGAAGTCCCATGTTCCGTTCCAGGTATTTTATCATGGTGTGACATTGTGAAGGACACCCACGAGCAACATACCGCATCACGACAGTCACTTCTTTCGTGTTTCGCCCGAATCAGAAAAAACATTTTTTTTCTTTAAAAAATAATAAAAGCAAGTATTGACTTTCGAAAGTAGTTCATGCAGAGGTATCGCGTGATAGCTTAGTTACCTTCTGCTTCTTTCCTCTGTTTTGTTTTTGTTACTCTTTGACATTCTTTAATTAGTCACTCACATGGGTAGTGACGTACAGGAAGCGTTTGAAATGTCTTGGTAACACACTGAAATCTTTCTTTTTTTTGCCGCAGTCTGAAGCAGTTTTTACTAGATCAGAATCAGCGAATTCTCTCAGTTCAGGTCGGGTGCGATCATTAACAAATGCAACGATTGCGACAGTGGTAAGACATTATTAACTGTGTTAATAACCAAGTCGTGTATGTAATTGTTTTATGGCTGGAATTTTTTTCCCAACATCGAGCGCTGTCATTGGTTACTTCAAGGTCACATGACATCTAACAATAAACTGTTTCCCGCCAAAAGCTTGTAAGTGAGTAACTTTGCAAAATTTCTGACGTCAGAGTGTATCGGTGCACTGGTTTTCGCTAATGATGGCCGCTCGGTGAGATTTACTTTCATAAATTGGTACACGTGGAAGGGTTTTCTTCGAGGGCTATTTAAGTTTTCCCCCGGGACCAATCACAAAAAAGAGTTCAATATATAACAAATAAACATGTTACGTTCATAAGAAAAAATCTCTGCGTCTCTGACGGTAGTCGAATCATTGACCCTGAGGAAACCATTCTGATGTCAGTAAATTTGTTGTCAGTTGTGTGTCATTTACTACTAGGTTTGTGTGTCACGTGCTCTGTTTACTACAGAAAAGAAAGGTTTGGATTCACTGAAACTATGCAACTGTGGGGGGACGGGTGGTAACTTTGCCGGACAAAGTAGCAGCCTCGCAATTCTCTGAAAAGCAACTGAACACATTTCTTCATAAGAAAACTCTTAATGACAATTTAACGTTAAGTGCTTTTGAATAGCTCCATGTGAAGTTCTTAATGTTGTTGGGGTTGTTGTTGTCGTTATTATTATTCTGATTATTATTATTATTGTTGTTGTATGCAAGGCCGCTTGTGTACTTATTTTGGTTTCACGTTCGATTCATAATAGGGCTCAACAAGCGAAGATCAGTACAGTATAGTAAGTACCTTGCACTGCTGTTATCCTCATGCATGTGGTAAAGTTTATTCGAGGGTGGCAATAGTTCATGATATTCATTACAGAGCGAAGAGGAGCTCTGTTTGATTTTGATTCCAATTTAATCGAGCTGTGACGTAGTCTAGAAAATTACTCCAAATTTTTAGTAAATGAAAATAGCTCTGCGAAATTATGAAATTGTTTCTTTCGTAATGTGTTGTACATAATGCTGATTACATCGTCGTTAGTGATTTGGACTGTGTTTTTGTAGATCCCGTTGGAAGATTCCATGGGCAAACTAATTGTATATTGTCGTGCAGTGCCTTACAAAAAGCATGAAATCTCAGGTGACTGCTGTGAAATGTACTCTTTCAATGACGGCTTTGCGCAAGATTTCATCACAGGTCATCCTCGAGGTACAGTGTAAATTTATAGACCACTTTACAAGGGCCATTTAAGATGTTTTCTTTTTTGATATAAGATTTTTTCTTTTCAAAAACAGACGTTTGAACGTAAGAATGTGGCCTCTGTGGAGACATGCAAAGTAATTTTTGAAGGTTATTTTTCCTGCGCGCAACAACTTAATGAAAATTTTTAGCTACCAAGTTTTTCAAATGCGTGTTGGTTATGTTTAAAGAAGAACAACTTCATGCCAAATGCGGGGTGAGATTAAAGAACTTCTATTTATTAAAGTTACTGTGTATTTGCCGTTAAAAGTAAAAAGTATAAAAGTAGAGTTCTGAAGCTTATCTGCTGAAGTTAGGGAAAAATCTGTCGTTGGATTTCGAAGTTATTTACATTTTTTATAAAAATGCGGTTTGAAATACATGCCGATATCTCAAAAAAATTATACCTACAAGAAAATACAAAACATTTTCTTTAAGTTCCATCATTCTTTTTTAAGGATACCAAAAATCATAAAAATTGGTTAAATCGTTCCTGCTGAAAAACGAGATTAAAAAACATAACCAACAAACATATAAATCGGTTCGCGCCACCTTAACTACAATACTCGTCAGATTAGTTGGGACAGTAGTGGTCAGTATTTTCTGCCCTCTCAATGTTGGTTTTTTCGAGTTGGCATGTCAGAAGCAAAAAAATCAACACTGGGAGGGTGGAACACAACTTTTTGTCGGAATATGGGTTCAGCACGGAGGTGTCCCAACTTCATAAACCAGAAACGCAAGCACAGTGAGATACGCATGCGGATTTGAGTATCACAAGATAGAGAAAGTAATCGGATGTATTGGAAAATGAACCACCTCAACGCAACATAAACGCAAGGTTCAACCCATGAAACGGACGATTTCCATTTTATTACTCTCTATATTGCGCATGCGCTTTCTTTGTGGGCGAGCACTGTTGAGTTCGTTGTTGATTTTCTCCTTTGCTCCGAGAGGATTTTTCTCTGGTACTCCGGTTTTGCCCTCCCCTCAAAAACCGACATTCAACCAGGAATACGGTAGACGAAGAACTACTAAGTGGATGTACTACTGCCGGCTTTCCCTTTTCTCGATAGATATTTTGTCGTTGGCTAATAAGCACATTGTGAGAACATACCCGAAAGGATCAAGAGTCGATTCATCAAACTATAACCCGCAGGTTATGTGGAATGCCGGACTTCAAATGGTGGCCATCAACTTTCAGAAGCCAGGTACTATATATTTCATGTGGTGTTCAAGTGACATTTTTTCATAAAGTGTTTCTTTTGTCATCGCTCGATCGACCAATTTTTGGGAAAAATGAAGAAAAGAGAACAATTTTCTTAAATTAATCCAAGAGCAAGACATCCTTTTCTTCTATTAAATCAAACGTAGTTTCCATCCATAAACGTTTGTATAACTGTATTTCAGTTAAGACGGGTTCGTGCGGGAAAACGTAAACAACACATCCTGCCATCTTTTTCTCATTTTTTCACATACTCTACTCTAACGATTTGAAGAGTGTGGTCCTGACGCTAGTTATAACTTTATTTTACGTGACCAACCAAGCCACTTAAACGAAACGGAGGCTGGTACAGAACGAGTGGCCTAACCGGTTTCTTCCATTGGATTTTTTCTTCTTTGTGCCAGACTGTGGCGTGCATCTCAATCAAGGAAAGTTCAGGAAGAACGGTGGATGTGGTTACATTTTAAAGCCGGATTCTTTGAGAAACAGGGGTAAGTAAGGGAAAAGCAACAGGAAGTGAAGTCACCAAGAGCAGGAACTCGTGCATTGCTTATACAATAGCCCATGTTCGATATATTAAAATTCTAAGATGACTCTGAGGCTTTCTGGTCATTTTTCTATAATTGACTTGGTTTTCTTTGTGCTCAAGTCACTCCTGGGTATTGCGAGACAATGGAGTCGTAAAAAATTTGCAATTTTCTACGTAAAGCGTCAGAGTCATGTTAGAATTTTAATATATCGAAAGTGGACTATTCTCAGGTTTCCAGGTCCCCAACCACGCGGATATGAAATAACGGTTGACTCTTGTTCAATTTAGATCCCTTCCCACATAAGAGTGTTAAATTTACTAAGCTCAGTCTACGCGCATTGTGATTGGCAATCCTTGTACTTAATTCTCTTCTTCTGCATGGCATCCTTTCCTGATCTTTTGTTATTCTTGCATTTCTTGACAGACAAGTCTAATTATTACCCAATGATTAAGGAAAGTCCGAAAGGTGGCAAGTCGTGTTACTTCACAATAGAGGTAAACGCCCCAGTCTGTAAATAAGACGGAGAATGGTAGTCAAGTGGTCGGTAGAAAGGATACGATCCTTGTTAGCGTTTTTTTCAACTGAAGTTTTCCATATTTTTAACAATTAACTTTACGATGTACTTGTGTTTAGCTGGATTAATTGCGCGCTTTAATGTCAGGTCTTGTCGGGACAGTATTTACATGGCGAAGAAGATTCCCAGCTTCCAATACGTGTTGATGTGGAGACAGTTGGTGTCCCAGAAGACTGTGGTATACTAAGCACCGAGGTTAGACAACTTTCTGTTAAGGTTAACTGACTGAGAATAATGGGTCAAAGAGGAAATGTTAGGGCGTTGACCGGGATATGTGAATTTCACTTTTAAGTTATTATCAGAGGTTTTAATTTAACTGTAGTCTAATTTCTGGAACGTCGGCACATTTTAATCGGCTGCCTCAAAGCAAACATTGCAGAATATTGTAATGGCGACACACCAAGAGAGCATAATTTCCTAGTATTCTTCCTTGACAACACAGAATAAAAGTTTGCGGACCTCTCCGAAAACCAGCTTCCGATTAACTTTAAGCGTTTAATTGGTCCAAAAATAACTTTGGTGACATTACATATCCAAAGGGCTAGACTGGGTGTGTCCCTCTTTGTTCCATTATTCTCTCTTGGGTTGACCTAACTGAAACAAACATAACGGCAAGACAGGCTATAAACTGTTCTGTGGAAAGTTTGATACCTCACTATCCAGTTGTTATAGTTATGTGCTGTGTTTCAGCTTTTTCCTCAATTTAAATGTTATTTTTCTTTGGTATTGCGTATGGTGATTTATTATATAAACACCAATGAAATACCAGGTGAGCTTTCGCGCGAAAACTTGATAGCATCACATGTGAAACTTCACATGTGAAAATATCACCTATGGCTACATAATAAATCGCGCCTTTCACACCCAAAAAACTATTAAACTGAAATGGTTTGGTATTTCCGCATTGGTGTTTATATTTTGTTGAAAAAATATTTCACTCGTTCGCTGCGCTCACTCGTGAAATATTTTTCAACACGAGAAGAGAAATTTCGTATCTCCAAGCGGCCATGTAATATCCTCTATGTACGATAAAAGGGCCTTTTGTAACTGGCAAAATTTCAGGTCACGTGATCAACTTTCTGTAAGCACGGAAACAATTCTTTTTGGAAAAATTGATTTCAGCAACAGCTGAAAGAGCATATAAAAATTAGGTAACTTGTCAATTTTCAACCGTATATCTCAAAAGTAGCGATTGCAACGGACTCCGAAAGTTATACGGATTTGCATGGGAAAAGCAGCTCTTGCCACCCAGTCACGGTTGAGTAGTTTTCCATTCAGATGCCTGTAAGTGTCGAAATTTTTAAACTGTCGTAAAATCTTTCCCTTGCGCATTACAGGGCTCGCATTTTTTGCTATAAACAGGAAATTTGAAGACGAGATGAAAACGGTTGCGTAGGAGGTTAAGTTGCGATTACCATTTTCTTCATTCAAGTTATTTTACGACTTCCCCCACTTCTACACATCCTCTCTTGCGTTGGATCAATATTTTCAAATAAAATGGTACGATATATCAAACAATGCGCATCATTTAAATCGAATCTAAATTCAAATTTTGATTTGTAGTTTCTTTTCTTTTACAGCCCACTATGGACAAACTGAATCCGCAGTTTCATAATGCCAAGCACCTCTTTAAAATCATTATGCCAGAGCTAGTAAGTGTGTTATATTTGACTGATTTGATAAATCAACACAGTTTATTCATTGTCCTGTACGTAGGTTATTGCGTTTAATTGATTTCAGTCTTGTAATCGGCATGGCCGGGGGCCCGGGGGGGCGGTTACTGCCATATATGGGCTCTACACTGGTATAGGCTAATGGTTCCAGGGTCCCAGCGGCACATCCCCACCCAAAAATTCCTAAAGTACCCCCCGGGGCCAGGGGATAACAACCAAGAGAACACAGCACTGGAACGAGCCCTTTCTTTAGTTTATTAATTACTAATTGTTTTTCTTTTAAATTTCAGTGCCTTGTTTACTTCAAAGTTCAATTGTTAAGCAGCAATAAAAGTAGGATACTAAGGCTGCTTTTTCAAGAAGTTATCTCTTTGGACAGCCTTAGATCAGGTAAGGATAATGATTGACTGTTATAATTGACAGCCATGGAGTGGCCAATCATAGCCAAATCATGGAAATAAATAAATAAATCAGATCCAGTCAAACAAAAAACAACAACAACAAACCCGAAAACGCGTGTTAACGACGTCTTGTGCTTGGCAGGAAAACGTTGCGTCAGTTTGAATCTTGACGTCGCAACTACGGAAATATTTCCGCAGTTGCATGGCGTCGGTTCTAAGTATTTGCGTCGAGAAATATGTGCCACTGTGGTTTGATAAGAATTATCGGCCCTCGCGAATTTACAGCATTTACAGCATTTTTTTTCGTCCACAAAAAGAAACGAGAGAAACCTTTGAAATTCTAGTTTGATTCTCAGAAATAGTCTCTGTTTAGATTTTTATTTGTTTTCACTCAGTTTTGATTTATTTATCAGGAATCCGCTACATCCGTCTTCGAAGCCTGACTGGTGTTGAGATTCCTCACAGTGGTTTGTTTGTTCGTATGAAGCTTCAGGATTTTCAACCCGCCACTTTTGAAGTCAAGGGTACCTCACGAGAAAGGCTTCTGACATTTTAGACTGATTTTTACTGAATTTTATTTTTTTCAAACTTACCTTGAACTCGCTTGACTCACAGATTTTCAGCTCAGTGAAGTCATTCAGTGAAGTCAGTCAGTCCTCTCACATTGAACATTGAAATCAATGTTTCAATTTGGCTCATTACCTCCTGGGCTATTTAACCAGTAAAAATACGTGCGACTGAGGTGGGATTAAGTTAGGCTCAGTTAATTGTGATCTGCCAGGATCTGCCT
Organism: Porites lutea; assembly: GCF_958299795.1. Classification (NCBI taxonomy): domain Eukaryota; kingdom Metazoa; phylum Cnidaria; class Anthozoa; order Scleractinia; family Poritidae; genus Porites; species Porites lutea. The sequence goes on from NC_133206.1 coordinate 11,291,758, forward strand.
TTATATCGCCTCATGTAAAGTACTTCGGATTCCAGAATTCTAATCCGGGAAATTTTTGCTTGTGGAATCCGCAATCCTGGGCTTTGGAATCCGTAATTTAGCTCAGGGAATCCCGAATCCCGCTTACGATTCGAATCCGGAATCCAAATTCCACTGAGAACGAATCCGCAATCCAGTACTTGGGATCCGGAATCCAAAGCGTGAAATGCAGAATCCAAGACTGTCTTGGATCAACTTACATGGGTCCGCGATCAATATGTTAAGTTTTAAAAAAAGACCTGCGAGCGGAATAGCTTGTTACAGTTTAATCGAACATAACAGACAGTGTTCATATGGTCCAAAACCATTCTTAAGGGTAATTATGGGGAAAACCTTTTTACTTTTTAAATGGAACTGCGATTTTTTGTTTAATTTGACTTGCTCGAAAAAGTTGTGAAAGGTGCCTTTCCTTTGTATTGGACTTTGTGTTTATTTCTTTTTTGCGAGGTAATGGGAAAGGTAAATAACTTATATTAGATTTTAGTGAAACATTAATAACTCTTATTTTATTCAGATTGAAGTGGTTTACATGAACAAAGGATGATGATATATCTTTGTCATTTTTTTAACGGTTATCATGATATAAAAAGTACCATATCTCTATTTTCTTCCATATCGGTCGTTTTTAACTTCGTTTTACATGTCTTTCGACATTTTTCGATATGCATGCGTGCGTACTTAAGTTTCCTCAAGACAAACATGTGCAATTTTTTTGGGGGATCACACCTCTGTATCTTAAAATTACCAATCAAAACCTTTCGCTTGATTGTAATATAATTCTGAGGAAACTGTTTTTAAATCATTGTTCGTCAAAGTGTATCATACGTGCATCTCAAGGATCTGTTGACTTAAATACATATCTTTATCAAAAGGAATTATTGTTACTTCTACTTTTTTAAGTAGTAAAAAATACTTTGTGTCAATGTAAATAGCACGAAATTACTAAGTGAGGATACTTTATGTCGTACGCCCCGGGGGGTACTCCTAGGAATTCTTGGTGGGGATGTGCCGCCCGGCTATCCAAATCCTGACCTTTTAGCAACAACTACGACGGCAACGAAAACGTCAAAAGTGAACTCGCGCCCCTTCAAACTTTATCATGTTTATTCCATCTCGTTCAACTCGTCAAATGTTGGCAAAATTTTTTGGAATTTAATTCCTTAAGACTCTATCGAAGTTCAGGAAAAGATACAAAGTCTTCGTCTCACGTCCTCACAAAGCTTGAAATTAAACGCACATTCACGTCGTAATCCGAAATCGTACTGTGACGGAAATGAAATGTACAAAAAAGCGTGAAACACGTGCAAAGTCGTTATTTTGCTTATCTAAACCAGTTGCCTTTTTGCCGTTCTCGTCGCTGTCGCTGTTGCCGTAGCTTAAGTTCCCAAATGCCCAAGCTCCGGGGCCTGCATAAAAATAATGACCGAGCGCGCAGCGTGAGGTTACTATCTTTGAGAAAGTCATGTCGAGGAGCGAGGACATTATCCGATTTAATGCACCTTTCCATTGTTTTAGAACTAGTTGGTCATTATTGTGGTCACTGAGGTGGAAGAGTAGGTGTTTTTCGAAAAAACAACCTCCTGTTTCACCTCAGGGACATGCTCCTCTGTTTATCGAAAATATTAACCTGCTCAAAATAATAGACAGGTGCATTGATTTAATATAGATATGCAATGTTTTAACAATTATTGGACGAGGTTGAGCAAAATATCGTGATTTGTCTGTGGCGTGCAGATCAATTATTTGCCGAAGCCGAAGGCTGAGGTAAATGATTGATCTGCGAGACACTGACAAATCACGATATTTTGCGATAACCGAGTTCAATAATTGTTTGATCATTCGATCACCGAGTTCGTTTTTTTAATGAATATCCTTGGGAAGCGAAGCGGTCGGCCATTTTCACGCAAGAGCGATCGCACGACGGAGAAAATCACGGTTTCTTTTACGCATGAGCAGAATATTATTTGCAGCCAAATACTTAAAGCCAAACACAGCTGGACGGCATTGCGCATGAGCAGACCATTATTTGTATGCAGTTTTTTTGCAGGTCAGGTGCATGGTGGGCTCTCGGCCAATGAAAAGAAAGAAAAATTTGCTTCGAATGATAGTTACTTTTATTTTTATTCTTTTACTTCTGTAATTTAAATTAAGTAACGAATCAAGAAATAGTTATAGCATCTCTGTTACAGTCATGCAAATGAAGCTGGTTGCTGTTGTTGTTGTTGTAACAATGTGCACGCAAGAGCGTGCTCGCCCCCTGAACCATGGCAAACGATGGTAGGGGCGATTTCAGTCGCAGTTGTGATCGTTTAAAACGAATGTCATGTTTTGCTTTCTTGCTCTTTCTAGAATAAGTTTGGTAACGACATTTTTGATGAAATCATTGAAAAATAAAACTTCTTTAAAGGTCTGGACATCAAATTAGAAATTTTGTTCTTCTTAACTTATTGAACCCGTTGTTTCTACTGTTCAGTTGCCACCTTTACGTTCCACATTACGGAGTTTATAGATACAAAATGTGGTAATGTGATTAACTTATGTCTATTTAACATAGATCCGGTTTTATCAACTAAGTTGATAGGGTAGATTGGCCACCATAGGGAGGTAGAGAGGCTGATGTCTTGAGAGTTAGCTCTTCGTTAGAGCTAAGGACTAGCGCTCGAAACCTAAGTTTCTCTATCTACCTATTGAACTGGACTGGACTGGCACGAGCGCTCTTTCCGCGCTTCCGGTGCGCTCGAAGTGCCGGCGAAATTTTCCTTTTTGCAAACCTGAAATCCTATTTTCTGTCTGTAATTTCAACCGCCCTGCTTCGAACATACGAAAAACGGTGAATTCAGCGCGAGTACGAAAAGAGGTTATTCTTACCGTCAACCGTCCAAAATGCAGATTAATATTAACCGTCGAAAAGTTTCAATGTATTTCAAACCTCACTATTTCAGCTGATCTTCCAGAACTTCTGGTTCCTAAAGAATTCCAAAACTGGAAAAACCATGCAGCCCCCATGTTCTCAAAAACTCTCCCTCTAGACGTTAGAAGACCTTACAACTTGCTTATATCTAAAAATATTTCGAATTTTTATGTGATCATGAGGGCCAAGGCAACCTCAAAAACACAACAGTTAATATAAACTTATACAGAGACCTTATATTTACTTAAGGGGTTTCCATGCAGTTTTTCGGAGACCATACCGATACTTTTCAAAAACTATTAAGCTAAAGAATAATAAGTTATTAATATAAAAACTAGAGCCTTAAAAATGTGTATATTACAATACAAAATGCACTGTAACACAGGGTAAAAAAGTATGAGTACAATGTAAAAAGTTCTACAATGCAGTCCAATGTCCCCACCTTCTAGAAGTTTATGCTTAGATCCAGTATTATAATTATGAAAACTACTATTAAACAAACATTGATCCGAATGCATAAAAAGGGTATTAATACATTTGTAAGCGCTCACCGGCGCTGTAAAGGTTTCCAACGGAGTCTCCCAAGATTGTCACTTGCAGAGGCCTAACCCTAAAACAGCTTTGGCCATCCTCTTTTTTTTTTCTCCGTTTAGCATCGTCCGACCGACCCAAATTTTGGCATTTTCAAAAAAAAGGTAACGACGTAGTTCAACCATTTTTCACTTGAAATAATTTTTTTAATCTGAAAAATGAGCATAGTAACAGCATAGAGAAAAACAGGAACAAAAACAGAAACATTTTTTACAGTATATTGTGTATTTTGTTAATCCAAATATGTGAAAAGAAGATAGATCCCGACCCCGCATTTTACTGACACCCTCCAGGAAGTGACTGATCACAAAAAAAGTTGATAAATTAAAGTGTACACTAGTCACCATGACGACAGCTTTCAAAATATAAACTATCCCACTTCACCTAGATCGATGTGATGCACTTGTGGGAATTCAACACACAATAAGGCAATGATAAGTTAATAATGATTTTCTTTATACATTATCTAGCTGGTTGAAATAACGACTGCCGCAGACTCCGAGGTAGTCTGCTACACAGCCGTTTTTAGTGTCGTCACGCAATGCTCCTCCCCACTAACGGCCGCTGAAAACCGAACTACATTCCTTTCCCGTGATTAGCCAAATATAATTCAGCTCCCATTTTCTGGAAGGTGTTCGCGCCACCTTTGCGGTACTGTGACTCCTCCAATCACAGCTTTGCTTTTATCGTTGCCCCATGTGTCGAGCATAGCGTTGTGTAATAAAAATAAGTTGTGCAACCTGATTTTAAGGTATCCATTTTATTCACAACCGTTTGGGGATACCAATATGGCGGATGTGACGTCAGGTCTCTTTATATATCTCTCCCTCTCTCAGCAAAAACCTATGACTATTAGAGTGCCAACAGAAATTGTCGTTTATGTCGTTGTTTTCAGGAGCTCTATTCGAGTTCAACCAAACAAAAATCACGGAGGACGAGGGTCTAGGTTTTGATGCAAGACTGATTTTTTACGTGTTTTAATATGGAGATATCGACCTTGTTGCGGCTAGCTGAAATCAGGTGAGCCTGCGTCGCAGACGTAATTTAACCCCGGTTAGTAACGTTCGCGAAGCAAAATCCTTGTTGTGGGCCCCCAAGGGTTTGCGTTTGCGTTTCGAATTTCCTTTCAACCTGATTGGCAAATCGACAATGACTTTTTTAACAGGCCAATCATGGCGAGTACTCAAATCCTGATACACAGGAGGGGGCCCTGAACAAGGATTTCGGCGCTGGGCGCAGGCTAACCTTGTGGAAGTTTCCTATATATTATCTCGTGCTTGAATTTTAGAAATCACCATCCCGGGCCACTTATTGCTGAAAACTTATCAATAATATTTACAGCCGGAATTATTTATATGCCGATACAGTGTTCATGGGCGGATTTAAAGGTTGGCCGAGAGGACCGAAGCCACCCCTTTTTCTATGAATTTTTTTAAAATTATTTTTAAAGAGTTCTCAGTAAAATAAATAATAGCTATATTGCTGGCAAGAGTCCTAGCCGCCCCTTTCTGAATTTTCTGGATCCACCCCTGGTGTTAACATCATCATCATTGCCATCACCATAATCATCGTATACATTTCCCAACGCAAAGTAATGATAGCTGCAACCAGTTGCAAAAACGTTGAGACAATCGGACGAAAAAAAGACCTTTCTTACTTCAAATCGCTCACCTTCCGAGCATGGGCAGGCCAGTTAAGCCAAGGTACAGTGTCTTTAAGTATTTCTGCCAGTAGTTGTAGGAACCTTTTGACGTCAAATTTGATGCTGATTATCCTTAGGGCTTAAGGGGCTAAAGCGTCATTTATTTTGGGAAATGTATGTGAAGATTAACTTTTCCGTCATCTGAGATAATCAAGTCATGTAGGGCTACAAAAGTTGCTTACGACCCCACTTTCTATTACCGACAGTTAAAATCTTGAGTTCCCCATGAAGGGTAGCAAAGGTCAAAAATTAAATAGTCGTTTATGGACTTATTTTGTAAATATGGATTCTTTTTCGCATTTAGGCTTAGCGTGGAGAATATAAACGCCACTGATGAAGACCATGGGTTTGGTCCGTACTTGCCACGGATCTATACTTTCCCACCCGGTTAAAACGTGTATTGGTTTGACTTTTGGGGGTGGTTGATTGATGATTTAGTCTATGAAGGTGATGAAGCATTTAAGCTGCAGATATCTCTTGTGGATCCACCATCCCAACCCAACAATGTGATAGGAAAACAGGACACTTTAGTTGTCGTAATCAAGGACAACGATCCAGTATTTTAGCACACGTTTTTGACGTGTCAGAAGTTTGCGTGAGATTTCTGATACAAAAACGAGTGAGTAAATACTATAAAAAGCGCTTTCCAATTGGTGCTTAACATATACATATACCGTAACATTCATGAATCTGTCATAGTCTAGCTTTCATTAAATTTTTTAAGTACTGAAATGGTAAAATTTGCCGCTAAACATCGTGCAAGGAAAACAACGTAAACTTTCAAAAACTAAGAGTAAAAATATTAAGGTAACAGTACCAGTCTCATGAATTACTAGAAACTTTTTTTTCTAAAGCTACAGTTCAAAACGAGTGGAAAAAAACTAGTTTCAATAACAGACAACAAAATAGCTCCTAATGCACCTAAAGGCTGAAAATTTGACGCGAAGCCCCGACCAAGGCACTGCTGCGGCTTCTGATTGGACATATCATTGTTTTTCAAGTGGGAAAAACATTGTTCGCTATTCTGATTGGCGAACTATTATTCTCACTTGTGAAAAACATCGTTCGTTCCTCTGATTGGCTAAAACTCATTTGGAGTGAAAATTTTCTCACAAAGTTTTTCATTGAGTAGTCTCAGTATGCACATAATAAGTCCCAGTACCTAAGGCTGACGCGTTCGTTGGTTGGCACGAACTTCCTCACTACTTGAAAAGGTCTTGACCGGGTGGGTAAAAACCTCAAGCACTAGCTACAGGACGTTTTCTTGTATTAAACTAGTAGAGTTTAGGGAGTTGTTGTAGACGAAATCCTAATCATTTATCTTTTGAACTTTTACTTAAGCTTTGTTTTTCACCTTCAGTGTAGCACCTCGCTACGTATGAGGCGCGTCAAAAAGAGAAAGGTAAAAGGATAGAATTAGCCGGGGTCGTTAGAAATGTAAAATTATACCCCACATAATTTATTCCATACGAATTTGGCAGGGTGTGGTTGTTTCGGTTTGGATTCACTCACTGTTTACAGGAATACGCTACCGAGGTTTACATTTGCTGACTTAACGACTTTGCTCACAAAACTGCCTACGGGCCTTGATCAGACATTTCTCAAAATAAAATTCTAGTAAGAATTAATTTTTATTTTATGTTCTCTACTCAAATGCCTAGTCTTTGCATCGTATTTTTTTAGTAGTCAACTTTCGAATAACACTGTTTTGTTATGTCTGTTCCCTTAAACACTCAGTGTAATGATTTTAATGGTAACGCCGTGACGGTTTGCAGCCTTGCAACTGTAAACTCCCGCGTCTGCTCTCTGAATTCCTTTGATGCGAAGTTGTAGCTGTACAGCTGCGCCTTTCAAAAACGCAGGAGCATTGGGAAGTGGTCCAAGGATTACCTGAAATACAACAGAGAGAACATTTATGTCACAATTGGGCACGAGAGAGTTCGTTAGCCGGGAATAGGGCCGCATTATAAGGTATTGGTCTTGTGGTGTTATCTGCTAAGGAACTGAGGACAAACAAAAGGAAAACATGGGCTTGTGAATTAAGCAAGTCGTAGTGGCAGGATGAATACCGTCGTATTTTTTCCAGCATTTTTCATTCTCCTCACTTTCTGGTGTAACACATTTTAGAGAGTTGTCTGCACAATAGAGTCGAGTTGGTAAGATGACTCATTAATGGCAGGGACCAGATTAGGAATTGATCTTCTCATAGAATCGACATAGAAAAAGCCGAAAAAACGAAGAACTGTTAGACGCTCGAGTGAACGGAATTCTAAATGATCCTTAAGATTGGTCCTCTTTATGATATGTCTTCGTGTTCGTTTAAGAAGAAAATTCCATCAGTCATACGAAGGCCTACCTTTCTTCTTGCTGATGGTGTAATTAGTTGCTGCCCATGACTCCAAGTTACAGTTGGCACAGGCAACCCAACAACTTGACAGTCAACGGTAAGGTTTTCCCCAAAACGGTACTTGTGACTTGTGGTGTGTGTACCGTTGACCAAAAACTTCACAGACATTAATGGTTTTGCTGCATTGTTAAAAATAGTGGTACTACAGATTACGTGTCTGTTAACAATCGTAACTTTGTTGCCTTATTAGCAAATCGAGCGAGACAAAAGTTCCAGGTTCTGTGAGGCGAATATTTGAGAACTGACAATTTGACTAACAATAGACGACTGTTTAACCGTGACAATAGACGGATCGAAACTCACCAATCACTGATTACGAGTCTTCATAGCCAATAACATCACGGCTTAACTGACAGACGACCAAAAACATCGCGACATAATTGACCAATCAGATCAATAACCACAGTATAAGACCATCAACTGACGTGATACAACTCACTTTGACTCTGAAGATGACTACCGCACAGGTTGTCGAAACGTCAGTCACTGTCAACAACAACAGTCCTATTCAGGACTACGTTCACCCGGATGATCAAACTCAACCTTTTGATAAATTATTTTCTCTTGAAGTCTTGAAGATTTTAACATACTAGAAGCTCCAAACAACAAACCTAAGCATTTAATACTCAGTAACTCGTACAAGAGTTTTTAGGAGAGTCTGTTGGTGATATAAAACGATCTGCACACATGACCGGCCTCATTCGTTCTCTAATAGTGGTTAAATACATTGACTTCATGATCTCCTTCTTTTGGCGGAGTACCCGACTAAACGTCTCTACCTGCGGCAAAACATGATTCTCCAGTAAGGCCGAACGTACTTCTACGGCGCAGATGCAAATTGAAAGTCCCATTTCTCCCGCTTACAATGAGCGCTGCAAGCTCTCAGTTTTCAATTTTCGAGCCGCTGTTGAAAGTCGCCCTCTCAAGTTACACAGTTTATTCCAGTTCCCGCTCTTTCATCCTTATGGACTTGTCAGAAATTAGCAGTGGGTAGGGGAGGTGGAAACAGAGGGAGGGTCACAACTTTTCGAGACTGCAGAAAAGGGAGGGGTCATGAAAAACGGGCCGTTAAAAGGGGAACGGTCATGCAAATATGTGTCCGTGATCATGTAGAGGTTCACCCACAGAAGAAAAAAGGAGTTCTTTATTTTGTAAAAAAAAACCTGGGAGAAATAGGAGAGTCGAGTGATAAGCTGACAGAATCAGAGTAGGACTCAGCTTCATGCTGTCATCTAAAATGTATGTATATGGCATTACAAAGAACAGACTAGAAATGTATTTTGAGCTTTCATAATACTGACTCACCTAAGTGTATTGCAAGAACGAGATTTTATCATTTATGCAAGAGGGGGAGGGTCATGATATTTTAGGCCAAGGTCAAGGGGAGGGTTAGAAAATTTCACTCCCATTGCAGGGATGGGTCACCTCATTTCCGAATCCAAATTTAAAATTCCCACCCCCCTCTCCCCCTGCTAATTTCTGACAAGTCCCTTAACATTTACGGGCCACTCGTCCCCAAGCCTTGCGAATTTAGAAATAAAACTTACACTCGATCCTCAAGTTGTGTATGATCCCAGAGAAAAAGCGCACGTTTTGTACGATACACATAAATCTTCCTGCGTCTCCGAACGTAGTGTTATGGATCATCAAGTCTCCACTGTCGTCAAGTGTCAGACGCCGGTTAATGGTCTGCTTGGAACCTGTTAATGAGCGAAAGTCAACACTTTCTGAATCAAAGCCTCGCAATCCCCTAGCCCGTCTCCTCCAATCCGTTCATTTAAAAGTAAAGTAAAGTAAAAAGTAGTAAGGTAAAGTAAAGTAAAGTAAAAAGAAGTAAAGAACAGAAAGAGAGTGAGAGTAAGTAAAGTAAACTGAGTAAGTAAGAAAAGTAGAATAAAGTAAAGTTATCTAACTAAGTAAAGTAAAATAAAGGAAAGGAAAGGAAAGGAAAGGAAAAAGAAGTGAAGTGAAGTATAAAGTAAAGTAGAGTCAAGTAAAGTGAGGTAAAGTAAAGTAAAGTGAAAAGAAGTGAAGTGAAGTATAAAGTAAAGTAGAGTCAAGTAAAGTGAGGTAAAGTAAAGTAAAGTGAAAAGAAGTGAAGTGAAGCGAAGTAAAGTATAAAGCAAAGTAAAATAGAATCAAATCAGGAAAGGGAAGACAAGAAAAGTAGATGGTCCTTCCATTCAGCCGAAGGCTATTATTACACCTAAGGGCCATACGACAAAAAAATACACTTCGTTCAAAATTATCTTTACATGTTTTAAAAACTAAGGCACGTTAAAAAACTAAAACTAAAACACAAATTGCATTAAGGTTAGTTACTAAAAATTTATGATACGAAAACATGTCTTGCTTAGCGGTAGAAAGTCTAATGAACTAATGAATGAAGACACAGTTGATTGTATGTAAATATTCTGAAGTTAGCATGAAAACTTTAGGGGTATTTCATGTCGATCAGGCTTGACTTACCATCTGTTCTTTTTACGGCTATAATCCTGTTGTTTATTCGCCAACTGACAGTGACTGGGCCAGAGGCACTGTAGCGACAAGGTAATGTTGCAGTCTGAAAAAACAAAACTGTGACATTGCTGGAACGGCTTAACATCTTTGGAATATCTGCAAAAATAAAAAAATACAAGTAGCTGAATAATTTACCCCTTATGTTTTACCACACAGAAATGGTTGGTTGATATAATCAAGTCAGTCAGGTAATGCATGGTTCAATTCTACTGCAATTCAGCTTCTTAAAAGTAACCTTCTTCATTATAAATTTTTCTTTATCGAAGGGAAAGAGCGATGATATGTAATCACTCCAATACCTTTTTCACAAAGACGAAAGTCCTGTGAGGAGACCTTGTATCCCGGTGGGCACTTGCATTTGTAACCACCGTGAGTGTTAACACATCCGTCCTTCCACGCACACAGAACCTTGTCTTTATGTACAACGCATTCGTTAATATCTAAAACAAAGAACAATGCTTAATGAAGACAATGACAGGCTGCTTACAGTCTGTTTCGCTCTTCGAATATGTATCTATTGGCACATTTGGAAGAGCACATATTGGAGCTAGTCGTAGGCACGTCCATATGCGCTCACTTTTTGAGAACATGCAGGAGCCCATTTATGGAACGTGCTACTGTTCTTGAAGTGGCTAGTAACCTATAAAGGCTAACTATGAAAATACTTCAATCGTTATCAGACAAAGAAAGCCTAATACGAACCATTTTCTTTCAACCATGTTAGCACTTAGCATTAATAGATATTTTTATTATATGAAACATGATACTTAACATCAGATAATTAGTACTTAGTAATGTTATTTTATTATTTCAGTATTATTTCTTCGAAGGCATTAGCTTTTGAGCTACTCTGTAAATTTGAGGTAAAATAAAGTCATGCAATGTAATGTAAGAAAAATAAACATGTAGTCACCAGAACAACTTTTTCCATTTCCTGAGTAGCCAGTTTTGCAGGCACAGAGATAGGATCCCCAGGTATTTCTACACATAGCGTTCATGTGACATGAGTGGGTGCTGGTTGCACACTCGTCAATACAGACGGTCAGAGCCCCTGGGGACAATGTCTTACCAGGCCAGTTCCAAACGGTCGCCGCCGTTCTGGCTTCTGATTAGTGCCAGAAAAACACAAGTTTTCAGTGTGTTTTTCTGGCACCAATCAGAAGCCAAAACGGCGGCGACCGTTTGGAACTGGTCTGGTAAGACATTGTCCCCAGGGGCTCTTCTCGCCGTTCTTTACTTTTCTTCGTGCCTTATTTTTCCGCCCGTTTAGTCTTTCCCTCACCCCCACTATCTGCCCTTGGGTCTCCGAGGATGCTTCCTGGGGGGGTGTCAGTAAAATGCGGGGTCGGGGCAGGAGCCCATAACCTAATGAGGCTAAGTTACTACCGAAACAGGTAGACTGTTTTTTCGCAGAGGCGCGAAACAGTCGCCTCTGCAGAGAAACATATTTGAACTAAGCGCACGTGATTTATCCCTGACGCCTCAAATGTAAGCACACGTGATTGCATTCCTTCACATTCCTGAGAATTAAACGATGGCGGGCTTTTCCATAAACAAACAAGGAAGGTCTTATATCCGTGGTAAACACTCTATAATTTATTCCTTACGATTCGCATGAGATCATCGAAGGTAGACATCTCATTTTCGTCCACTGTAATTAGTTCGCATCGATCTTCCGGAAAAATATTATAGAACACTTTTAGCTGGATCATGTTGTATTTAATACTAAACGAAAGCGGATAAGCGACGATAGATAGCCAAAGCGCGAGCAAAAAATGCGAAGGAATGTTATCACGTGCGTTTGGCTTTGGAGATACTATCTCTATAGACACGTGACCAAAAACGATCACCTTTGTCACTAACGGCAACTGTTACGTACGTCTACGAAAAAACAGTCTACCTATTTCGGTAGTACTCAGAAATTCCAGCCGTTTCAGTAACGTGCCAACTTGCAACCGGGGGAGGGGGGTATACTCAGCCAATTTTTTTTATAGGGAAGCCTCCGCCCCAAAATCCAGCCCCTTACCCTTTAAATATACCATTTTCGATAGAAAAGGTTCCCCTTTAGTATACCTTTTATGGGCAAATGGTACCTCTTTCACATACCTAGTTCAGAACTTTTCATCCCTCTTACAGCAATGCTCTGTCGCGCGTGACCAGTAAATTCCGACAATTCAGACAACGTTTCAAGTTTTGTTTACCATATTTAGGTGTTTTGGTGTGATCTGGGAAATTCGAAACGAAATTACAAAATCCGTAGAAAGATTTGAGGATTTAACGAACTTTCACAATTTTCAGACCTATTGATTATAACGCTTTAGATCGAGAATTCAGGCCAGGTAAACCTCTCAGTACGGAAATCAGAAGACAGATAGTTGATTTGTATTTGAGCGGAGAGGGACCGAGGGAAATCTCACCAACAGTTCGTGTTACTTATCAGGGGCACCCAACGAGAAAATAGTTCAAAACAACTTATACATAGTATTGCTAAACGTATTTTAGTATTTAAACGCCAGATATAGGCATATTTTTATCCACCAAAATTTTTCATCTGTTCGGATTTCCTAGCTGAAAGTCTAGTGATCCGAAAATTATAGGGATTAAAACTTACCTTTTCGAAAATTTCAGCCAGAAAAAAGGCTCCGGAAAATTCTAGGTAACGTTTTTAGGGTAAAAATCCCTTAAAAATGGGCAATCATACCATTTTTTAGATGTTCGAAAATCCTAGGAGAGGCAGGCAAGCAAGAAATTTTACAACAAATGTTCCGAAAGTTCTAGATCTCAAGTCGTCTTCCGAAAAGAGATTTTTCCGAAATTTGATGTTGACTTATGGCGGAGTGTGTTTCATCATTCGTCATTATCTGTACGGCACATATTTTCCCCTTCGTCGAGGAGAACGGAGAAATCCTTCTAAACTTTCAGACAACGTTCTAGAATCCATAGAATTGTTCAAATTGATGAAACCTAGCATGTTTGGAAGGGAAATACGCGAAAGGTTGTTGAACGATGGCGTGTGCGATGGGAGAAACTTACCGGCTTTATCGACTGTAAACAAGGAATAAAGGTCAAGCTCCGCATAATAAATAAATAAATACTCGATAAACCAGAGGTTACATACGTCGCTATTTCTTCAGTATTTCCACAAGTATCGAACTTTCCATCTCTAATTTGAAGATCTTTTCCTGGAATTCTACATTTCAACGAAATCTCCGAAGTTTTAATGCGATCTTCGCTACGCTACTCAAAGAAGCGCGTTTATTGGAAGACTCGGATCACGTGTTCAGTTTACTGGTCACACGTGACGGAGCATCGCTGTAACTGCTGTAATTGCCCTTTCTTCAAAATATGATTAAATTACAAAACCAGAACGTTATCTCGACTTTTTCACAGCCCCGGTATAAAACGCATCTGTTAGCCCTTTTGTGCCATTTTACCGACCAAAATGACAAAATTCCCTACCCTTTCATATACATGTACTCCCTACCCTTCATATACCTGAATCCTGGAAATGGTAAAGTCTAAGGCTAGGAGAAAAGTAAACATTAAACTTGTTTACAAAATATATTATTTGATACAGCAATTTTCGTATGACTTTGAAGTGAAAACGCGCGAACAAAACAGCGAAAATAGAGCGATTTGATTCGTTTGTCGAACGGATACAAACGCGCGTGGGTTTTGGTTGGTTAAGCAAACGCTTGGCTGAAAAAACTTCATGCCCGAAGAACTTTCTAGAAATCAATCGATACTTCGCTTTGACGTCATACCGCAACACGATTGGCCAATCGAACAATGCCTTCTTCATACTGAGATTTTCTTTGGCAGGAAAACGAGGAGTCTATGTTTGATCTTTCATGTACTGGGTGATAAAACAAATAACGAACACTTACCGAAACCATTTTTCAAGGTCATACGAAAATCGCTCTATTCCTCCTCGGGATGTTGTTCTTCCCGCCTTAAGAGAATTCGAAAAGTGTTACGGTAAGGTGTTCCGTTTACACGGAATCACGCTAACCGCACGAAAATTTGAACTCCTAGCCGTTCAAAAATTTGAACGCTAAAATCGAGGTCAAATTTTTGACCGGTACGGTCGAAAATGTGAACGGCAAGGTGTGGACACCGTGGTTGCATGTATGCGTGGTTTCTCAGTTGGAAAAAGAGAGGACAATTGCAAACAGATATTGCGAGAATGGATTTACGAGTCGTGCTATTACACGCTTTACTTGGAAATATTACGGTTCGACAGCGCAAAAATATTGAACGGTTTTGTGTAAAAAAAGTGTCTGGTCAAATGTTTCAACCGGTCGAAAATTCGACCGTTTAAATGTAGCCTAACACACCCCGTATCATGCGTCATTGCTCCTTCAAAAGCTCTCACTCAGAATCTCCGCCTCAGAGAGTGGAGTCAAGCTGCGAGGCAGATGAGCAACCCACGTGACCTACCGTGTACTGACATATTCCAGAACTGACACCTTAGCAATTTACCAGCCTTACCTTGGTTACAGTTATATCCTGTGAAACCAGTTCTCCAACAAACTGTTGTATAAATAAAAATATGAGATATAAGTGAGAAGCATTAATAAGTGTTATTATTCATTCAAAATATTTCCCCAATTCTGATTGGCTAAAAGCACACGAGTAATTCACCATAACCAGTTACTGATGACCAAATTTGGAAGAATTTCGTGTTTAACAAGGAAATGACGTCAAAAATGCAGCCTTCTACAGGTTAATACACCGTTAACCGAGAAGACCTGGGGACGAGGTTGAGTTGTTTTTGTTGTGAAAACTAAGATGTCGGACACTTCACTCGTTTCAAGAGTAAGAACTACAGCTGGAACTAGGCGAAATAATTGCTAAAAACATAGTAAAAACAGCAAGAAGACAACTCGGAGGGCGACATCTGCTGTTTGGAGAATATTTGCGGAGCTGGACAAACCTAAACGTACACTATCGAAGATAAACTTAACATCGATGCAGGTAAGCATGTTTTAGCTATGTTTTTATGGTATGGTAGGAATTATTTTGAATGAATAATCAAGCAATTAATGAATTCGGCTTTCGTAGGATATGAAGAATTAAGCAGATCTTGGAGTGTGTTACCCACCTCGGCCTTCGGCCTCTATGGATAACACCCTCCTCGATCTGCTTAATTATCCATATCCTACGAAAGCCGAATTCATTAATTGCTAATTAACGAATTAATTTTTCAAAGTTTCGTTATTTTAAAATGCCAGTGGAGTGTATGCTGGAGAGATGTAAATCGTTGCATGACCAAGGATAGGTCTAAATGTGATGGTAAGAAGTATAGTATAGAGACCGAATCAACCTTCTATTTGGAAGGGAAATTACACTGACGCCGATGACGTCATAGCCTTTTGTCTTTATGCAGAGAAATCTCATTAAGATAAGGTGTGCTATTTTGAGGGTGTTTAACCGGTTTGACAGGTTCTCTAGTAATTTTTACGTTGATAAACGTTCTCAGTTAAGAGTTTTATAACTGCTGCAATTTTACCTGGTGTGCCAGCCATCTGGAATCTGGTTGATGGATGGCTAATTACTATCTTCACTTTTATGATCCCTGACCAGGGGCTCAAATTTCTCGGTATTGTACAATTCTTTCTTTTGAGTGCAGCCCATCCATCACATTTGAGTATTGCGCCATTAAACTGGGCCACAATATCTCCATTTCCATCTTGTTCTGTTACAAACTGGACATCAGAGGTCCGCAGCACTTTGCCATGGTAGGAGAAACCATTGGTCTTGAAGAATCCTCCGCCCACATTGAGATATCGCACTGTCAAACGGCCTGGTTTGCAGTACAGTGGGAACTGCACATTCGCACTGGAGCTTCTCAGTTGCTGAGGGAAAGATCCCAGGGAAGGTACTTTAGGAATTTTTGAGTGGGGATGTGCCGCTCAGACCCCAGAACCCTTAGCCTATACCAGACCCACAATCCTGGCCAAAAGGGTTTAGTACTCTTCCTTTTTCTCTCTTTTTGGTTAGGTATTTCCGAGTAACCGACAATTCTTAGTTGTAAATTCATTTCTTTCTCTCTTTATTAAGCTTCGCCAAAAAAATTATAATAATAATAGTAACATACATATACGTGGCAGGGTCACCACAGCATATAAACAAATACTGCTTTTTCTTGGTTTCACCCCCCTCCCCCCAACCGAACAAAGTTGAAGTCTAATCCTATAATCATTGCCAGATTTTGAATTGTGACACCCAAAACTGTCTAGGGGAGAGGGGGATCAGTTAAAAAATACACACATCCGTGTAGAAGACTAAGCTGACGGTCTTAAAAGTTTTGACGAGGATTGAAGTTCGGCTGAATTTTGCTACCCTAAACTAGACCTAAACTTCCAGAATCTCTCCTTATTTTCTTGAAATTACTGGTTTTCCCGGTCTAGACATAAATATTTAACCTATTGATTAGTTTGCCTTTACAGCAACACATACCTGTATATTCCATGTATCATATATGGCAGTACCCCATGCCAGTACGCCCCCGCCACCCCCCCCCCCCCCCTCCCGGGAAAGATATGAAAACAGGAACAAGATTTAAGCAAATTTCGCATTCGTAACATTTATACTATAATACATCCAATAGTTTTTCGCTGAAAATGTTTACCTGACACTTGGCTCGCTGAAATCCTGTTAAGGCTGTATCAGTCAAACCCGGTTTTCCAAAAACGTTTGCTGAGCCTTGCAGGATCAACAATACCTGGAGTAATTTGGCAGTAAACATTTTCCAAGTGAACATCTGCAAACATAAAGACAAAATAACAATTCTTTCTGCGCTGAATGATTAAATAAGGCTACATCAGCCCACACGAATCCGGATATTTTTGAAACCACATACTACTGTTACTAAGTAACATATACTGTTACTAAGTAAGTAAGTAAGTAAGTAAATAAGTATCAGTAACGTTCAAACCTCATCGTCGATGACGTGGAGAGTGATTGCCCATCAAAACTGCTCTGATCAAATGTAACGTTTTGATCAGAGATGGTAAATTGACACACTAGATGGTAAACTAGTCTAGCCGTCCAAATATTTTCTGGTATCCATGTCAGCTCGGGAATCACCTCTAAATATAAAAATCTTAGAAACCTTATATCTTCATGGTGTCCCACGCCACAGAAATTGACCACACTTAAAGGTGCTGTGTCACGGCTGTGTACGTTTATTTTCTTAATATTGCCAATTACACACACGTCCTTATTCACGATGGAACTTATCCTTAGCAAAGAAACTGCTGGCAAAGGAATAATACTGCTTCATGTCAAACCAACATGTCTTAGTCTCAAGCCTTATATAAAACGTTACAGACAACAGGAGAATGAACTTTCAAAAACACTTAGGCTGACAAGTTTTCAAAAACCACTTGTAATCCTATTCAATCTTCTTAGAATCTGCCCATCCGCGCCTTCTTTTGTAAGGGCTGTATTATTTACACCTTGTGTTAATTATGCAGTTGTGTTTATGTTTCGCTTAATTTGATGGCTTTTCCAGCCGGTTTGATAAATTTCGTGTTATACATACAGCCCGCCCCCCTGGACATATAGCCACTAATGATTACCTACAAAGAAAGCTTTTGTGAAAACTGGAGGTAC
This sequence comes from Porites lutea, assembly GCF_958299795.1. Lineage (NCBI taxonomy): Eukaryota > Metazoa > Cnidaria > Anthozoa > Scleractinia > Poritidae > Porites > Porites lutea. The sequence goes on from NC_133206.1 coordinate 11,309,548, forward strand.
GGTGACTGTGTGTATATAATCAAAATTGCAAACAATGAACGGTACTCAACTTGATGTGTCTAAAAGACGTTTAACCACTTAATCGCTCTGCTTAACTACGTCTTAAGAACGAAATGGCGATTTGTTAATTTTGACATTCACTTTAATTTCATCTGCCTTGGTGGAAAATATAATAATTGGATCCAATTCAATCAGATTAAAGCACTTAAAAACGACTCTTGAAAGATAAAGTGTTTTTTCCTGTCTTTAAAAAGCCCGGGTTAAAAAGTCAACTTGGATATTGAATGGGCTAAGATAAGTAATACAATTAAGAGCAGTTTTGGTAATTACTTAACCAGCAACGTCAACGCAATCGCTGAGGTAAAACGAATTCGCTGTCAGTCAGTTGGTGAAAACCAAGTTTTCCTAAGGTATTATTAATTCGCAGACTTGCTGAAGGTTTTGCCTTTTCAAAGAACTTTCGATTTCAAAAATGGTCGAATATATGGTAGAAACGTGCTTACTTTTGCAAGACAATATTGCGTTGGCAAAAGCACTACAGTGAAACCTGTATTAAGCGGACACCCTCTATTAAGCGGACAGTAGCCGAAGGCCCAAAATTTATTTCCCTTATTTACTTTAAATGAACCCTTTATTTAGGGGACACCTCTATTAAGCGGACGCGGACACCTAAAAAGTACCTGGAATAGTCATTTCTATTGTTACGAACATTGTAATCAAATTCCACCACCCAACATGCCAGACACCGGAAATTCGAAAGATCGCCTCGAATTTCCACCCACAACTTTTTCGATTTTTACTTTCAAAAACGTGACTTGACGAACTTATTTGATTGGTTTCACTGTACAGTACTGTTTTCTATTTTATGAACACTTATTAACAATTCCACCCAAAGCAGGGGGGAGACAGGGGGACTCGAGCCCCTCCTCCAGAATGTTTGGAAGTTAGAAACAATGTGTCAAAAAACATGCTATAAGAACAAATTCATGTACAACAACAATCAGTCTTGAATTCTTCACCTTTTTCACAACTGTTAGTGGTCTGTTAAGTAAATAACAGTTGCTTTTGCAACAGCAACGCTGGCACTCCTACCTTAAAACTGATACTATAAATCTGGTGTACGTATTTTCATAGAAGATAGATAACCACACAAATTATAGCAATGCGTACAGTATTAGCATCTATCCGGCGACATGAATCTTCGTACACCCTTTGATCATTTTTTCAAAATTTTCGACGGGTGGGGCAAAAATTTTGACTTGCCAATTTGCTCTTCCTCCAGCCCCGTTACTTAAGCATTTGCTGCGGGCCTGTATTTAACGGGAAGATAAAAATGGCCTTTCAGCCTTATTGCTTTTACTGTTTTACTGGTGAACTACATAAATAAGTGAGACAATTGCTTTATCAATGCCTATCACAATCTTTAAAAGACCTTTTAAGAGGAGATAGAAGTGATAGAATCCTCACGTACTTTGTGCGAAGTTATCTTTTTTCTTAATTTATTGTGCTGGAGAGAGTGAAAAAAGGTGGCCTCGGTTTTATTTGTTTTTTACTCAATAGTGACACATAACTGTGTTCTTGGATAAAACCTCTCTCTTCCGATCGACACTGAGCCTATAAGGACCCTATGTATTCCAATCATTTTTAGATTGGTCAATGAATGATGTGATATTTGTCGTCTGAGAAGAGTTATGGTAATACTAAAGAGTGATAGCAAGGATTTCGGCGCTGGGCGCAGGCTAACGTTGATGAAGTTTCCTATACTTTATCTCGTGGTCGAATTTTAGAAATCACCACAAACCGAAACACCGCAAGTTACCGGCCCACTTTTTGCAGATTATTGCGTTCGAGATACGAGAACGTAACCCCTAATTTGTGTTGCGTGTTCTGTGCATTATTGGGTGTCCTGTGCAATTAATAATGGAGGTTTTTTCGAGACTGCATTTGTCGTCGACACACATTTGCCTCGCTTTGAGGCGCTTGCTTACGTTTTGCCTCACTTTGACGCGCTAATTCACGCGGTGATTCGTGTGTTCTCGGCGTTCATCTTTCAAACGTTTGCTGAGGTCTGCTATTCTGTCTTCGTAAATCGTTCATCTTTTAAAAGTGTGCTGACTCTTCGTAAAACGTACATATTTAAGAGTTTGCTGAAGGTCTACTATCGATCTGTGTTTAATGAATCTTCCAAAGCGTTCATCTTTCAAAAGTGTGCTGAAGGTTTACACCCTGACTAAAATTTTACTTTGGATTAAGCCTTCATATTTTTCTTTGGAAAATGCGTGTTACGCCTGGTGCATGCATCAAACCGGGTTGTTTAGCTCGGCGTCCGTTGAGCCACAAAGTAAATTTGCCGGTGAGTTGTGAAGCTCAGGGTCTGCACGTTCTGCCACAAAGTAACTCTACTGAGTAACTCTACTGAACACTCTGCATCTGTAAGGGAACAGATCCTTAATTTAAGTAACTCTTTCAGATCTAGCACAGTTATATCGAACAACAGACACATTCTGATCGACGGAAAATCGGTGTTCTATCAAAGCCTCTTTGACAAAGGAATAATCACGCTAGAAAATCTTGTGACCGACACAAATGTTTTACTAATCAAGCAGAATCCAAATGGGTTACCTTTCACACCCCTTGAATGGTTTCACTTAATTCAAATTTTTGAGGCCCTACCGACTCAATGGCGAAAATCCTTGACATCTTGCGGACCCAAAAGTGGTAAAACCTTTTTTTTGCATGATCAAATTAAACTCTATCTTAAAAACCAAGCCGTACAGATCGAAAGCGTCCTTTCCAAGAATGTTTATTCTGAAATTAGAGCAGGATATGAAACCAGACCAACTGCACAAGCGAGATTTGAAGAACAGTTTCCTGATATAGGCCTTGATTGGCACGATATTTATAAATTGCCTTTTAATGTTCTCATAGACACCAAATCCAGAGAATTCCAGTATAGAATTTTAAACAGGTACTTGACAACAAATTCTTTTCTTCATAAAATTGGTCTAGCAAATTCACCATCATGTACATTTTGTAAACAAGAGAGCGAATCCCTTGAGCATTTGTTAATTATATGTCCCTGTACTAAGAGTTTCTGGTCGGACTTTATTACTTGGAGTAATCAATTAAACATATCCTTAAGAGACCTTTCAGACAGCGATATACTTTTTGGTTTTTGGCAAAGGAAAGAAGACTACTTGTTTATCAATCACATGTTAGTCTTAGCTAAGCAACATATTTATGATTGTCGTAACAAATGTACTTATCCTTCCTTTACAGTTTTTTTAAATAAAGTCAGTTATGTTCATCAGTTAGAAAAGAAACTTATGAATTCAAATAACAAAGTTGCCGATCAGGAAAGTAAATGGGAAAAGTTTCAGCTATTCTGCCGTGGTAGTGAGAATTAGAATGCAAAAAAAACTTATGTCCTATTTTATAGTAGTAATTGTACCTAAACAGTCTTTGTGTCAGCCATTATTTATGTATGGTAGGAAGTGTATTTTGTGTACTTGTAGTAGTATTTTATTGGTATAGATGTAGTAGTGCTTGTACAAAAAATAAGGGAAAAAAAAAAAAAAAAAAAAAAAAAAACTCTACTGAGTTGTGTAGCTCGGTGGTCGTTATTCCACAAAGTAAATCTACCGAGATGTGAAGCTCGGCGGCACGATTTCATCATGACTTGTGATATTTTCGGCACTGGACAAACGAACATTTTAGCTTTATGTTATTTATTCGGAAAAACGTGACCAGCCCACGGTAGCGCCACTCAAGCCACTGAAATCAATACACTCGACCAAATTACTGGAAAAGTTATTGACGTGAGCCGCACACACATTCTACTGAAGGCTTTGATGATTCCCTTGAAACGTGTGAAATTGAGAGTTGTAGTGTAAGTGAACCCGTGTTCAAACACAATCGTTGTGCCCCGGCATTCACCACAAAAATGTGGTCTTGGGTTCGATTGGGTCGTTCTTTAATATCATCACAGGTTAAGAAGACTTGCCAGTAACGGTTTCCGGCATTTTATAGTAAATTTCAGTAATTTTCTACATGTGGAATTCCCAATATTAAATAAAATTAACGATTACATCTAAAACTTTGTCAACTGTTTGCTTTTTAACAGTACCTGGACCGGGTTGTTAAAAAATGGGTTAAGATAACCCAGGTGAGGAGGGTTAGTGCGAAATTTGAACTCATACGTGAAAGCTTCATTTTGCCAACAAGTTGATGATTGGACGCTCTTAAAAATAACTGAGAAAATTATCCAAAGAATGTTTTTTAACAAAAGAAAAAGAAACCCGGGTTAAGCGCTGATCGGCCTTCGAACAACTGCGCCCTGTAGAACATCTATTGCGCCAGTAAAACAAAAAGTTCTTTTTACACGCCCGAAGCACTCTGACCAGTGTCTCCTCAAATAACAAGCACTTGAGACGAACCATACGATATCATGCTGATCACTAGCCTTCAAAACCTTTTCATTATGATACACAGTTTAGGTCGAGGTTTCGCTGTACGCAACCCTTACGTTCAAAATATGCTATAATCATAGTTATCTATCGCAAGAACCATCCACCTTTTGCCCTCAACTGCTACCTGTACGCCTAGCAAACATATCGAACGCACTCTCGTAAGCTCCGATTACTCCAAGTTTTTAAATAACCTGTATCAAATAGGCTGAAATGACTGGATACCTTTCGACTTCGTGTATACGATCGCTGCGGAAAAGCAAACTAAAAATTGCCGAACAGGTTGTAAGTTGCGTATGCCGCCCTTACGGTATATGAATCATTTCTTCTCTTACATTTAACGGATTGACATAAAAGAAAACACGTTTGATTTCGTGATCTAAGGTCCTTCCAATATTCAAAAAGAGAGAGAAAATCTATATAAGCTTTGATTAATTTTATTTTTTAATTTGTTTTTTATTTCCACCACTTTCAAGATTAGTCAGAAGTCATGAATCCCAGTAAATTTTAGGAGAATGATTTTTCTATCTTTTTTTCTTTTTTTAAATTTTGGGTGCGACACAGCTATCCTTAGTCTAACTGAACAATTCAAGGAAGAATTAGATAATCACAAAGTTATTAGTCTGGTGTCTATGGACCTGTCAAAAGCATTTGACACCCTTCCCCATGATCTTATTGTCAAAAAGCTTGAAGATTACGGTGGTGACTCAAAAGTTATCAATCTTGTTACGAATTATTTAAGTGACAGACATCAACCAGGGGCACCCAACGGCAATTTTCGGGAAAATATCTGTTCGGAAGACGATTTGAGATCTAGAATTTTCTACTGTTTGAATACTAAACTACGTTCAACAACGCTATGTTAAGTGGTTTTGAACTATATCCTCGTTGGGTGCCCCTGATCAACGTGTCAGATTGAGTGGACAGCACTCTTCTATGAAAACTATAATGAAGGGTGTTTTCCAGGGATCAATTTTGGGTCCCATTCTTTTTAATATTTTCATGAATGACCTGTCTTATGCTATAGATGAATGCACATTATTCTCGTACGCCGCTGACACTCAATTGTTTAAGTCTGCGGAAGATATCGACCAGGTTGAACATGCCATAAATGCCGATCTGAAAAAGGTTGATAAGTGGTATAAATTCAATTAAATGAAAAGAAATCATTCAAAATATCAAGCAATTACTTTTGGAAGGGTCGAGAGAAATCCTGTGTTGACCTGTGAAGGAGCCGTTATCCCTATTCAAGACGAAATGGAACTCCTTAGCGTCACTCTCGATAACAAGCTTAAGTTTGAGGGACAGATTCGTAAAATCTGTCGTAAAGTTAGTCAACAGGTTGCTGTTCTCGATAGTCTGAAGAAAATATTGCCTTTTGAATTGAGGATAGATATATATCGTGCTTTCATTGCACCGCATTTCAATTACTGTTCAGAGTCGTAGCATCACTGTGGTAAAAGAGGTTCCGGCAAAATTGAAAAAAATCAATGAACGAGCCCTTCGCTTTGTGACCCGTGACAAGTCAACCACCTACGAGACGTTGAACCAAACCTGAAGTCCCCACTTAATCAAAGAATTGTTAAAATGGCCACCGGTGTTTACAAAGCTATCCATGGGTATAAAGTTCCTAGAGGAATAGGAGAGCTATTGTATGAACGATCAACTAATTATAATCTTAGAGGAAAACACATCCTTGAGCTACCCAAAGTAAATACAACCACCTATGGACTTATATCGTGGCGTTATACTGCAGCTAAGATTTGGAACGCTCTTCCGGATCAGTTTCGTGCGGCTAATAAAATCGGAACATTTAAGAACTTGATGTCTAAGTTCGATTTCTCAAATTTTACATTTTAATCGCGCAAATACATGTAAATACATTTTGCTTAGTTTTAACATCATTATGTAATAATCTCGTGATCTACTCGTAGTTTTAATAATTTTTAACTGTATATATATATATATATTTTTATATAGGTTTTTATGAGAAATCTTCTCTTTCTATTATTATTTCTAGTTTATTTATTGATTTTTCGTGGCATGTCTGTAAAGTAGCTAATTAGCAAAGAACATTGACCGCGTTCAATAAAGGGTATTATATTATATATTCCAAATATCTTTTGTAGTTTAAAGATCTTCAATGTTCAAACCATTCAGAAACTCACAAAAAGATAAAAGTCTTTATTAATGACAAAATCGCGTCCACATAACAATTGTCATTGATCATTCTAGATCGCACTTCTATCTTAAAAGAAGATAACTGACTTTAAGAAAAGACAGGGCCGACGTTTATTCGAATGCAATGCCGAGTTTCTTAGCTATGATCTTCTCCAATTACTGCTTTGTTTAATTCTAAACTTAAGTCATTTTTTCTTGGTATAAGCACACTTCAGTTCTCTTAATCAGCTTGTGTGTAGTTTTTCGCTTCTTTCGCTTGTTTTTCCTCTTTTATTCTAGCATTATTTTTCTCACCTTTTCTCTCTCGTTTTTGCACTTACACGTTCAGCCTTTTCTATTTTTATCCTATTGAAGAATTGTTTTCTATGTTCCAAACAAATTGTGCGTACTAAGAGTTAAATTGCCGATGTCAGTATTGTAATTGTTAATTAGGTAACATAATTTTAAAGGTGGTCCTATTCCCTTGCCTCAAGATCATCTTTTTTAAAAATTTTATATGTATATTTTGTGTGTATAACATAAAGATAATAAAACAATAAAACAATAAAATTTTCTCTTTTTTCTTTTTCTTTACTGCGTTTCTATTCCTTTCTTTTACACTTCATTTGAGTGTCGATCTCAGTTGATTTGTGGTCAAATCTAAAATTGCAGCCAGCAATTGAGTGACCTAGCCAGCTGGTCCTTTAATTTCGAGTTACTCTTGAATTCCTTAAAACATTTCACTAAAATTTTGTGTCTTTTTATAGAAAAATATTTTGCAAGCGAGTCTTAAATCACTTGAATGAACTCTTTCTGAAACGAACCCCGTTGAGGCCAACACCGAATTGGAAACGTCCGTCGTTAGGTCTATAGGTCCCTATAAGTGTCTTTCTCTAACAAGTGTCTGTTAAGAGATAAATATGATTTTGAAGTTATTTACTAATATTCACCTACATGCTAAAAATCTATGAAACTAGAGGCATAATTTTTCCAGAAGCAAGACCAACAAAGCTTACCTTTTGCCTCAGCAAACCTGCTGCTAAAAAGGAGGAAGAGAGAAAGCAGTGACGACAACAGCACCTTATTTCCCTGCAAAGCAAATTACGTATCAGCCTTGACTCATCCAGAAAATGATAATGTGTGGATTTCCATTACTCTGCACGTAGCCCCTTTTCTTCCAGCTGGGCAAGCAAAGTTAAAACATAAACGAATTCCTGCTTCCACAGCTGTCGAAAACCAGACTGTTGTGCATAAACATTAACATAAACTGTTAACATGAACGAATTCCTGCTTCCACAGCCGTCGAAAACCAAACTGTTGTGCGCAAACTATTCCTTCGTATTATGAACCATATAATAATTATCCAATAAGCAATAACTAAATATAATTAACTTGCATTGCCCAAACAAGCTGCGTTTTACCTTCGCAGCTGGAGACATTCCCAAGGTAAACGAGCTTTTAATTAATCTTTTGATTCACACGAAACCCTGTGAAGTGATAGTCTGCAAGAAAATATTTGAAATTTTAAAATCGATGTTTAATTTGGGGTTTTTCGTTTGGTGGATGTGGTGGTTGTAAATTAAGACTGAGAGAGAACTTATTTTGACTGTTATGTTTTCGTATTAAATTACGAAACTAGCTTTATGTTTGTCTAAAGGTTACAAGCCGTCTGACATATTTGCGTTCGAGGTACGAGAACGCAGCCCCTAATTTGTGTTGGGTGTTCTGTACATTATTGGGTGGCCTGTGCAATTAAAAAGGGAGGTTTTTTCGAGATTGCATTTGTCGTCGTCGTCGACACACATTTGCCTCGCTTTGTAAATTCGTGCGTCCTCAAGCGTTTGCTGAGGTCTTTTATTCTCTCTTCGTAAAGCGTTCAACTCGTTTTAAAAGTTTGCTGAATCTTCGTAAAGCGTACATCTCAAGGGGTTTAAGGCCTGAGTTAAAGGTGTGTTGGGAGCATATGAATGATTGGCAATATCTCTCGCTAGGAGACCTAGAACAAGATGATTTCTTCCCTAAAGTAAATCTTAAGGTTTTCTTGTGCCTTAACGTTTAATTTTGGTCACGTGACATGTCGCGTGACCAAAAATAAAAAATGATGAAAATTGGCGAATTGGTGGCGAATTTACTTTGTTTGGATAAACAAATTAGCATTTCAGAAAGAGGATAAACATACCTAACTTTCTACGTTTGGAATGAATATACTCGAATTTTAAAATTAAAGTTTTAAACAATTGAAGATTAAATTTGGTCATTTAAAATGATGTTTTCCCTCATAATTTTTTATTGAAGTGTAATGTATGGTCATTCCAAACGTAAAGTGTTAGAAATATTTAATATGAATTAGAAAAATGTTATCGCTCGATTTCTTTTCTTAAACCGGCCACCAATTGGTCAATAATTTACGATTTTTAGCAAAATGATCACGTGACATATCACGTGACTTATTGACACCATATGTATACTTTAAAATGGTAAGGACAATGAGTTCTTTATGTGTGCCAAATTTTGATTCAGCGCCATCGTCTATGCCTAAGTTATAGCCAATAAATCATTTTCCACAGGTAAACCCCTTAGTCCCAGGCGTTAAACTACTTGAGTATTTCAAGACTTTAATGAAGTTCTGCTATCGATCTGTGTTTGCTGAATCTTTCAAAACGTTCATCTTTCAAAAGTTTCGACGGCCGTTGTGCCACAAAGTAAATCTACCGAGTTGTGTAGCTCGGCGGCGCCGTTTCATCATGACTTGTGATATTTTCGGCACCGGACAAACGAACATTTTAGGTCTATGTTACTTATTCGGAAAAACTTACAAACAGCCCACAGTAGCTCCACTCAAGTCACTGAAATCAACACACTCGACCAAACTACTGCACTTATTGAGACGGACCATATATTGCTGGCAAGAGTCCTAGCCGCCCCTTTCTGGATTTTCTGGATCCGCGTCTGGTGTTAACATCATCATGATTGCCATCACCATAATCAACATAATCATTTTCCAACTCAAATAAATGATAGCTGCAACCAGTTGCAAAAATGTTGAGACAATACCACGTAAAACAGACCTTTCTTACTTCAAATCGCTCACCTATCTCCACCCCTCCATTCAAAATCGTTCCTCCAAGTTTTGAACATAGTCTTGTATTGCTAACAATTTTGATAAGGGGAGGAGGGGGGATAACAAACACAAGATCACGGGCAGGCCAGTCAAGCCAAGGTACAGTGTCTCAAGTATTTCTGCAAGTGGTTGTAGCAACATTTTGAGGCAAAATTTGATGCTGATCACCCTTAGGGCTTAAAGGGTTTAAGCGTCATTTTTTGGAGGGAAATGTATGTGAAGATTAACTGTTCGTTCACCTGAAATAGTCAAGTCATATAGGGCTATAAAAGTTGCTTAAGACGTCCGAGCTTACTTTTAACATGTAATATATATTGTAAAGAGGGCACTTCTGTTGTCCTCTCATCCACGACTCCTTCGTTTCTTCACTTCCTATTACTGACAGTTAAAATCTCGAGTTCCCCGTGAAGGGTTGCAAAGGGCAAAAATTAAATCCTCGTTTATAGACTTATTTTGTAAATATGGATTCTATTTTTGCATTTAGGGTTAGGGTGGAGAATATAAACGCCACTAATGAAGACCATCGGCTTGGTTCCATTTCGCCACAGATGTATACTTTCCTACCCGGTTACAGCGTTTATTCGTTAACCTGGAGGAATTGGTTGATTAATGATTTAGTCTATAAAGGTGATGAAGCATTTAAGCTGCAGTTATCTCTTGTGGATCCAACATCACAAGCCTACGTTGTTATAGGAAAACAGGACACTTTAGTTGTCGTAATCAAAGACAATGATCCAGTTACATAGAATACTTTATGGTAAGGTATTTTAGCACTTGTCTTTGACGTGTCGGAAGAATACGTGCGATTTCTAATGCAAAAACTAGTGAGTAAATACTGTACAAAGCGCTTTCCATTTTGTGTTTCCAAGGAGCTACATGTAGTTTACGCTCAATGAACTGATGTGTGGTCATTGAACTACTGGTGTGGTTATTGATCTGTTGTGTACTTATTGAACTGCTGTGTGGTTATTGAACTAACAAAAACAAAAACTGGTTTGTTTACTTGGCAGAAGTTTTTTCAAGAACCGATGGTAAATAATTTTTTCTTAATGAGAAATGGAAAAATAGTATGAGCCTACAGTTATGTTTACTGATGCAGCAGGGGCGCACGGTTTTGGAGCTGTATTTGGTTCTCACTGGTGCTATGGTGAATGGCCTAAGGAATGGTTGGGTCAAAATCATGATTGCAATTATGGAATTTTACCCAATTGTTCTGAGTTTAATGTTGTGGGGTGACCATATTAGGGACAGGTGTATTACGTTCTTTACTGATAATGAGGCATTAGTACATGTGATAAATAAATAAGTCTACCTGTAGGGATACCTCTTTAATGATTTTTGTTCGTACATGTAAACTTGTGCTCGTTTGTTTGAAGCACAATATTTTGTTTAAAGCCAAGCATATTTCGGGTTTTAAGAACATCTTGCAGATGCACTGTCTCGTTTGCAGGATCGAACGTTTCACGAAAATCGTAGCACCAGCTTACATGGATCCCATGCCAACAGCAATCCCATCCCATCTACTCCCGGCAAACTGGCATCTATAGTTATGATCTTCTATCTGCAAGTTTACAGAAGTCTTCAGTACCAACGTACCGTAGGGCATGGAAGCTTTCTTTGTGAAGAATTTCAAATAAGTGTTTTTCAGAACTCACACATTTCTTTACCAGTGCTGCCGGCCACATTGGCATTGTTTGTTGCACATTTATTTAACAGTAGATATGCTTCCTCCACAGTAAATACTTATGTTTCGGCCCCTGGGTATTTCCATCGCTTAGCTGGTCTACGGGATCCTACCAAAACTTTTTACATTACTGAGATGCTTAACCCTTTAAGTCCCAATAGTGACTAACGCGCGTTTTTGTTTCCGACACCAAGATTAGGCACTTGGGTAGATGGAAAACTGACGCTTTCAAAAAGTATATTAGAATAACATCTCTAGAATCTGTTTCTTAATTGAATGTGTCAGAGGTTGTGATGTTGTTGCTTGCAGGGGCGGCACAACTTTGGAACCGCACTATTGATTTGATCTGAAAAGATTTTGCAGGATGCAATTTTTGTAATATTTAATATTATGTAATACCTTTACCCAGAATGAAATTTGTGCTTGGGTGGGGCGTGCCCTTGCTTTGCAAGGTCTTTGGCGGTTGATTGCCCTCACCTTTGCTGGCAATACATGTTTAATGAAAGTTTGAGTTTGTATTTGTATTGAATTTTCAGGGTTTAACAAACCGGCCATGTGCAAAATTTCACACAGCCATTTTTCTCCATCATGTTGTTTGTATTGCCTTTTCGAACAGAGCACAGCACATATTTCATTCTGATTAAGGTTTCCATTATACGACGATCAATAAATACGACATTACCTATAGACGCAATCTTGAATTCAAAATTCAAATCAGTACCCTCGATTCCATGTTCCTAGCCTCTTTCCACATTACAGTACTCATAAACTAAGTAAGGCTAAATTGTCGCATAAAATTTTTTTGGAAGACAAATAATGCGTTTAAAGAATTCTTATAAAATAAATGGTATCTATATACGGGCAAGTGTCGCAGCCGCCCCCTTCTGAATTTTAGCCCCTGTTAATTAAGTGAGACTAAATTGAATGAAAAATGAAAATAATAATAATAATAATGATAACTAAATATATGTATTTCCATTGAAAGTCTTGAGACCTAAACAATCCTTTAAAGTTAGGCTACCTATATTGATTTTGTCTTTTTTCAAGCTCTCTCCTCTCACTAGTCACCCCTCTTCAAACAGGTTTTAAATTAATCTGGGCCAGAGGCTAAGCCCGCTTTTCCACTTTTTAAAGTAAGTTTTGTTTGATGTGTGTTTGTTATCGGAGTCAGTTGATCTGGAAGAGATCTAAAGCAGTGGAGATAAGTTGAAGAAAACACAAACATAAAAAAAAAAATAATAACTTACTTCCCGGCCAGATAATATATCAGCGTGGCGGCATCTCTAGTGTCTATTCTCTTCGACACAGGCAAATTGAAACGACAGACTATACAGTCTTTTCTTCTCAACCAAAAGGTGGAGGTGACATTCGAGCGAGCCACATAACTGCCCACTCTGTTTATCTTCTCTTCGACGATCCAAAGATGTCACAACTGATATTTATATTTTTAATATTTTAAATTCTTATTTTTCATTTATTTGTCTTGTTTTTTATCTATCTTATATATTTATCTTATACATTTATTTATTTATTATTTATTTTTTTTATTATTTTCCGCCATCCGCCATCCGCCGTCCGTTTCCTCACTTTACAGACTCCCAACGTGAAGTGGTTGTGTGAATAGATAAAATAAGTAAAACTCTTAAGAGTCAATGTCAGTAAGAATCGGAGATAATCCCAAAATCACGGACACAGCTCAAAATTCGTTTTCGCTGATACTTTTTACATTGATAGAGTATTGTATCGTAGTTAACAAAATAGGGTTAGTTTTGTCTAATTTTTGCGTTCATAAGGGGAATTAAATAAAATCGGTTGGGTCCGTTTTACACCAAAATGACCTCTTTGATGAACCGAAATTTTACTATATTCGTGACTCTTTCAATTTTGCGGGGTAAAACCTATAAATGATTTCTTACTATGAATAAATAGCTTGTCCCTTGGTCAATTAAATATTGTCTATAATAACTGATAATTTATTTTATATGACTCGTAGAGAGCTTTTCGTTGAAGGCACTTCGTTGCCTTTTCTGAATCGCTCTAAAATGACATAAAAGACTTGCCTAAAACCCGGTCGGTACGCCAAAAGATATCCTCAGACTAAGCTTTCTCTACAGTTTAAGGATAGATGTTTTATGTTTCATTTTCATTTCTTTGGGATCTTTTTCAGTTTTTCGATATGACTGCCCCGAAGATTGCTAATTTGCAAGATTTTTCGATGACCACCATATTGAGACTGCGAGAAAGTACCGTACAAAAATCGTATTACTTTTGGATTAATTGAGTCTAAAATTATAAGTGCAAGTGAGATTTAGCTTGGTATATCACTAAGTCGCTGCCCTTACGTTATTTTTAAAGTTAACGGCAGTTTGGCAGTGGCTTATAGCATTGAGACTCCATGCATGATACCGTGACATTGATTTCCTACACGTCACGCACCGACCTTTGACACCGTTATTAGACTTCACATAACGTCGAATAACGTATGAGCGATTTCCGCTTTGAAATCCTCCGCTATATATTCCGTTTCCTTTAGAGGAAAGGACTTCACGAACTCTTTTTTTTTTGGACCGCACGAAGCCATTATGCAAATACAGAACACTTGTGTAAATAGTACATCGCGACTTCGCGGTTGTCAACACGGCATTTAAACTGAAACAATAAAAAATCTATGGCTAAAGATCCCTTCCAAAATGAGAAAACTTTGATTTGGACTGGCGTAAAGTCCCTGAAAATGAAAATTGGGATTGAGACTGGCATAAACAAGATGCATCAAAAATATATTTACGTTTGCAACACTTGATAATTGACTTACTTTGGCGTACTTACAACCAGTATTGTGTTATCATTGTTTCAGTCTACAAGTCTCTCTCCGAAAAACTAATTTTCACCGTAAATTTCTCAAGGAAGTAAAATAGCGCCGAGTTAATCGTTAAACGTAAACGTTGACTTACAATATTGAGCGATGGCGTGTACCTTCTCACTTTTGGTCGGTGGAGAATGTGTGGCTGATCCAAAGTCAAAGACTGCGTCGCGTAAAATCGTACCCTTGGTATCATGCTCAAAGAATATATCGAGCCACAAAAAACAGCTTCAATTCAGTGGCTGCGAAACGGAAATTGAGCTTATTCTAGCCCGCAGTGGTTGTTTCCAAAAGCTAGAAAATATCCACGACATGACTATCTGTCCGCTGCACCGCGTTAGTTTGGGTATTGGGTGGCGAAGGTCTAAGCGGGTATGCAGTGTTCCAGGCAAACTCTCTGGACACAGTGAAGAATCCAAGAAAAATGCCGAGCGGGGTTGTAGCTTGGCTCAGTCGAAGTACATATTGGAAGCCACTGGTGAATTCATTCCAGTTGGTTCAGGTAAATATAATCCTTCTTCTTTTGTAATACTTGCGGGAGTAAAACATTTGTTTATAACGTATGACGTCATATAACACATCAAACATATCTCTGCCGTCGTTAAAATGGTGAGTCAGTTCAGTTAGCTAGGCTGGTCCGTTTTATTGGAATGGTTCGGCTAATACCTTGGTTCCCTTTAAAATTTCCGTTTTGTTAAAATATGAAGCCGGACTGACCCACTTGCAGAAATCTCTCCTCAGGCAACCAGTATCTCGTCAGCCTGGTCTCTCATATAAACATAGCAAAAATTTTATCAGGACACAGGGTATAAGCCGAGCCAGCCGGATAAAGCAGGCAAGCTGGGCTAATCGGGCTGGCTCACTTCACATAAACAGGCCTTTAACCCTATGTTCACACTATGCAAGATATCTTTGTTCCGGCAAGAAAACCAAACCCGGGATAGGGCTTTTGTTCACACTCAGAACTGTGATTTCGGCGCCATTTCTGGAAAGGAGCCAAGCTGCGCCTTACCGATTTCGAAGGGTAGCGTCGCATATAGCCTACGTAGCTGGCGGTTTTTTCGATGTGTGTTTTTTTCTTCTTTTGTGGTTCGCAAAGTAAGAATTACAGCCGAGCGATACGCTGAACCAAGGTCGAAAAAGAAAACGATGAGAGAGGGGCGTGTGTAAAAATGATAAATGGCATAGCAAGAAATCAGAAATACAAGTGCGGGTGAGAAAATATAAAAAGAGTGGGTTAACATTTTTGTAATGTTTTATATTTTTTTAGCGATTTGTACTAAGTGTCGAAAGAACCTGACGAAACAAGCACATACCCCTGAAAGCAGTCTGCCACAATCAGATTTTGACGAACTTACAGAGCATCTAGGTGAGCTTACTCTGGTAAGTATGACATTCTATGATTTACGTCTACAAACTACAAAGATCTTTCCTTGTAATATTAGAAACCGTACGCAGCTAGTTTGAATCTAATTTTGAGTGCGTTCAAACTGTTTTATGTTTTACTGACAACAACAAAACTGGAAGAAGAAGTATTTTGGGGTCTTACTTCAGACTTTTTAATTTTTTTTTTTAATTTTGTGAAATTTTAGGCAGAAACTGCAGCAGCCCAAGTAATTCATGTTGATGAAAGAAGAGAGAGTATATTCATCCCAGAATCGGATTTGGAAGGTTCTGATTTTGAGAACACACCGCATAGAAGCCAAGTAGACACGGCAAAAGAGCCTTTAAAAAAGTTAAACGATTTTTTAGCCTCTCGTGATGTTAGCCCTGTTCGACATAAGTTGTCCGTTCAATGGGAAAGTGCTAACGAGCGCACAAAGAGAAGGTACAGCCGTAAAGCAAAACAAAGTGTTCAAGAGATTCTTGAAGTAATTTCTCCAGGACAAAGTGATAAATTATTGACCACATTAGGTGAAAGCTTACCATCTAAGAGAACACAAGCCGAAGAAGAAATTTTACAAGCCTTAGCAGAAAGCTATTTAAACGCAACTCACTGGAGCACGAGAAGACAAATTTTGTCCATCTTGGCAGATAAACTATCGCTTAAGGAACTGACGCATTACATTCCCGGGGTGACGCCTTACAGATTTAACATCGCGCGGCATCATAGACTGTTACATGGTAGAGGTGCGATCGTACCTACTGATATCACTAGGCGTATGAAGGTTGATTTCGCAAAAGTTGATCATTTTCTCGACTTTATTACAACTTCTCATATTGTACAAGACATGCCATTTGGAGAAAAGATGCTGAAACTTTCAACAGGGGAGGTGATTAAAACACCTAATGTCGTACGGATGCTAATACCAGAACGGATAACACAACAGTATTTTCAGTTTTGTACCGAGACCAATTTCACTCCGATGAGCAAGCGCACACAACTCCGAGTACTAGACGTTTGCTCTGCGTCAGTGCGCACCTCTCTGCAGGGCTTGGATAACTTCTCTGCACAAGGCAGTAAGTCTTAGCGAGACAGTAGACAAGATAGCAGATCAAGCAAAGTCACAAGCCTGGGCCAAGGAAATGAAACAAATACTTCGGTCTGCCAAACAATATCTGCGGTCTGATTAGAAGGTAAGGCTATCTTAATATTTGGTTTTTCTTTTAGTAGATTGTTGACTTTGTACTTTGGCTGGATTGATGCTAAATTTAAGCGAATTGGTCATAAACATGAAAGTCAACTTTCTCTGGCTACATTGTACGAACTAGTATTGAGGCTAAACCTCGAAACATTAATTAAGCTGAAGCTATCTTCAATTTGCGCCCTTTAAGCGGTTCGGACAAGCTTTAATAAGTTTCAAACTTCTTTTACTACTTTTAAAAGAATTTACCCTAAAGCAGCTGATATTAATAACGAAAAATCATAGTAAAAATTATGATGATAGTGATAACTATGATGATGACGACGATAATAATCTTTCACATTTTAGATGCACGTTACAATGGAATCAGAAGTTGCCGATCACTGTTTAACGTTTTCCCTAAGTGATCCTAAAAATAGTTGTTTTCAAGGAAAGTGTAACCATAACCACGATGAGGTCTGCTACGAATGCAATAAATTAACCGGGGTGTCTACCATAAAAGAAGCGTGCGCAGAACTTCAGTCTGAAGAAGAAAGAGATGACAGTATCTGTTTACTGGCTCAAGCTGAAAAGGACATTTTGGCATGGAAAGCTCACCAACGTTACTCCGAACAGTTAACCAGGATCAAGCAAAACATGACGTGTTAGATGTCATATTTCGGATAACCTGAGATCAGGCTCTATTTTCGTTTCGCTTTGAAAATTACATTCCGGCGGGCAAGGCGCGGTAGCCGTTAGAGAGAATGTATCTGAACCGCTCAAATTGGGCCTGATCTCAGGTTATATTTCGGAGTTCAGCATTATTAGTTATGGACTGGGCGATGAAATTCTTACCGCGAAAGTTTCGCGAATCACAGTGTGACTGGTTCGCCAAACGTGGTATTCCATGGCACATCACAGTGGCTTTTACAAGATCAGAAGCAAATGCCCCGCTTGAGAAGCTCACTTTTGTCCATCTGTTTCAGAGTTGCCCTCAGGATAGAGTTGCAGTAACCGCCATTTTACAAGATGCTATCGAGATGTTAAAGGAGCGTCGGCCACAACTGCAAAAAGTGTATTGCAAACAGGACAACGCGGGATGTTATCATTGTGGGTCAACAATTGTAGGAAGCAGGTTGAACAGTCTTGCTGATGTCAAGGTGGAGAGGTTCGACTTTTCAGATCCACAAGGGGGCAAGGGAGAAGCCGACCGCCAGGCCGCAACAATTAAAGGACATATCAATGTGTACTTAAACGAGGGGCACGATGTGAACAACGCTGCACAGATGAAAGAAGCCATTGAATCAAATGGCGGTATTCCTGGCGTTATTGTGAAGTATGTGAAGCCTCCCGAACTATCTGCTGGCAAAAACGTGATCAAATGGGACGGAATTAGTACGCTTAATAACTTCCAGTTTTGTCCAAATGGTATCACAACATGGAAGGCTTATAACATCGGGCCCGGAAAGCTGGTACCATGGAAAGACATTCAAACCGATGGTATCTTTCCTGCTACACTGAAGTTTTGGAGCCTCCTGATACCCGCTCTCAGCAGTCAAGCTTTAGAAAAATCAATCCTAGAAAGGAAGTGTAGCAAAAATCTTTGTCCGAACAACGGCTGAGTAGTCCTGACCAGCAAGAGACAGCAGGACAAGACATGGATGTAGAAAAAGAGAAAGAGGAAGTAAGCGGCCTTTTTACCTTTTTTTTTTTGCCCAGAAGATGGGTGTATTCAGACATTCCAGCGGTCCTCAAGTTTGCAAGCACATTTAGACGAAGGAAAGCACAAGCGCGCGCTAGAAAAAGAAACACTGTTTGACAAAGCCAGAAAAGGATACGCTGCGAGAATAACTGGAGCGCAAACGAAAGTTCCAACTTTTGGTTTCTACGCGGCATCGAAAATCTCAGTTGATAAACTACACTCCACACTTGAGATGGGATGGGCTCTTAAAACAACAAGGAGTAGAACCCAGTTTACAGAAGAACAAAGAAAGTTCGTCACAGAACAGTTTCTCATCGAGGAGGAGTGTGGTAAAAAGCCAGATCCACAACAGGTATCGCAAGAAATGCGAAGAGTGAGGGACGAAAAGGCTGCTCGTATTTTCAGTGGAAAGGATATTCTTTCGGAACAGCAGGTGGCAGGATTCTTCTCAAGACTGGCAGCAAGGATTCGAAAAACGTCAGCAACGTCGAACGAACAAAGTGGAAGGGAAGACGAAGAGCAGTGTGCAGTCGAGGCAGAGGCCTTACATTCGCACCTAAAGGAAGTTGTCAGCGAAGACATTGCTTTACGTCACCCCATTGTCGCCCTTTCCCGTAACATTTGCAGTTTGGTTCATACAAAGAAATTATCTACCTTAACAGTTGCAGTGCTAAGGGACATTTGTGAAGATATTGGCTTAAACGTGGATGATACGATATCACGGAGAAACGAAAAAAGCCCCTTATAAGTCGTATTACGCAGGTCGTTAAGGAGTGCTCTTGTGCTCGAGTATAATCGACTAGAACAATCGAGCTAAGAAATTGTAAGCTTGTATCCTGTTATAGCACCAACCTCGTTCCCAGGGTTCTCTCCTACCGGGTAGGAGAGAACCCTGGGAACGAGGTTGTTATAATACGTGATTATAACTTAAAGTTTTCAGGGACCACGGGTCAGGCAAAATGAAATGCCCTAATGCATCAATCAATTCCAGCTGCACCTAGTCCCCCCCGCCTGCGGGCCACTGTGGGATATTTTACCCCTTGTCGGGTCCCGGGGGTAGGGCATTAGCAAATTTTGCCTTGCCCGGAGGTCGGCCATTGGCCAACCCCTGACCACCCCGGAGGTCAGCTCGCGGGGACTGTACGCAGCTGCAATTGATGCATAAGTTCACAGCTCAGATAAAGAGACTGTACTTTTAATGCCCACTCGTTTAACCGGAATTTCCTTGCTTCTGAACAATGAACAACAAGAACAAATACAAGATAAGGCAAAGAATTGCGAACCAATTTTGTTTTTCAGCAGAGGCTTTGTACATATTAGCAGATTGCGTGGTTTTTGACCAGCCAAAAAAACTGATAGCAGCTCTGGTGACGAAAAAGAAGTTAGTTACCCTAACTTTTTCTTTTAACGAAGGATTGATATGTGAAAATCAGTAGATTTTCAAAGGCATGCAGTTTCTCCGTCATTTCTAAAAAAATGATGGTATTAGTTTCGGTTTGATATTTCTAGATATATGTGTGATTATAGTTAAAGTTGAGATCATTTAATTTACCCACATAAATTTAATTTAAGAATTGAGCCTCTGATTTAGACCGTTTTAGTGAAGGATTCACTTTGTTAAGTCAGGAAAGTTTCTTAAAATGCCGAAAAGGAGTTTGAGGAGAATTTCATTTCCGGTTCATTTGTCACACATATTGCGTGACAAATGGAATATTGTTATACGAGATGCGGGATGGAGAGTTAAAAGTGCCCATGGAATGAG
Organism: Porites lutea; assembly: GCF_958299795.1. Classification (NCBI taxonomy): domain Eukaryota; kingdom Metazoa; phylum Cnidaria; class Anthozoa; order Scleractinia; family Poritidae; genus Porites; species Porites lutea. Next base: position 11,329,867 of record NC_133206.1, read on the forward strand.
ACTTATCAAAACTAAAATTGAAACGGATGAGTATTGAAAGCTCAAGCGAAGGGTACACAAGTGAGACTCAGTAAAGCGCGTCAAAGTCCAAACGTTGCCAGAGTCACAGCACGGAGTCACTTTTAGTCTTAGCAGACTACGATTGTAGACAGTAATCGCCGAAGTAAGGTGCGTTTCTTGCTGCTTTTTCTTGACATTGGACTTGATTACAGGTAAATTTGGTTGATCTTAAAGCTTATGGGAGATTCTTTAGTCAAAAGAAGTGAAAAAATATGTACCGTTCGATGCCGTAGCGGTGACTTCCGTTTCGCCTGTTTCGGTAATGTAAGACATTCCAAGATGGCGGAAGGCGGAATTGTGCTCACTTTAAGAAGTATTTGTCAAAAAAGTACGAAAGATCCCAAACATATAAGCTTGTAGATAGTTAAAACTATCCTTTTAAAGAATACCAAAAGGTTTTCTGGTGTGATTCGTTGCGTACCGCGGGCATTTCTGACATGTTGTTTTGACCAGCCATTGCACCAAATTCGAGAAGGATGTTGGTGTGCTTCTTTAAAAAATCATATATTTTTTGTGAGCAGCGTTGGCGAGCTGTTTTGGGAATCAGTGGACTGAAATAGCTTTAGATTAACTGGATATCCGTGAAGACACCTTAAAACAATCGACTAAATGACTCAATAACTTCGTGAAAGTTGACAATTTTCAAGGTTATTACGACGAAAAATACCGTTTACAGTTAAAATCAAATTTCTTTGAAACGAAACAATATTTAGCGAAATAAACCTTGATTTCATATGTATAGTACCTGGGCCTACCAATGTACAAAGTAAGGGCGAAATCAAATTTTGAGCTCTGTCCGCCCGATCTTTGATCCTTACTGACATCAACTCTTAAATCCCTTTATCCATTTTTTTATTCTCCGTTTTCCCGGCCCTCTGTTAGGTCGTTCGTCATTCCCAGCCCCCCTTTAAACAACAACCAACAGTAGAAAAAAGTAGCCGATTTCGAACCTGATGTTCTGTTTATAAAAAAAAATCCTTTAAGAGCCTCTTAATTTAAAATATTACCAATTGCCACTAACAATTCGTTACCAAAGCCTCCTTTCACGTGAAAACAGGTACGTTGCTGAGAAACTATTCGGTTAAAAAAAAGAACGTGTTTTTGGCAGAAACCAATTATACTGGAACTTTCATCTAACCACCTCCCTTCACGAGTATGTCAGAAAGATTAATTTAAAATATTACCATTTAAATTGCCACTACCAAAACCTGCTTTCACGTGAAAACAGGTACGTTGCTCAGAAACTATTCGGTTAAAAAAATCTAACCACCTCCTTTCACTTATATGACACGTATGGCATCAAGAGATGAATTTTTTAAATTCATTTCTTATCCCTTTAGTACTAAGTCACGAAGTTTTTTTTATTACAAAAAGCTCTCACGACATCCGTAAAGAAGAAAGCCTTGGTTATTAAAAACCTCAGGTAACTCCCATGCGTTATATTTCTTATAAATGGCCCTCTTGCATTGTAATATGGGTACAGTGCATGAAGTGATTTGATTATAAGGTATCATTAAAGACCGTAAGGTTAAAAAGGGTTTCCGTACCTGCAGACAGCGGCGGGAAGGAGGAGCCTCATGGGCTATTGACTCAGAGCCCATTCGGGCTCAAGGAATAATTGTTAAGTACAAGGTTGTTTAAACTACGCGTACATAAGAAAAAAAAAGAAAAAAAATTAGAATGGAGAAGGGCACATTATTGTAAAACTAATTATGGCCCTTTAACAAGATTGACTTTATTCTATTATAGCTTTGTTATTCATTAAAACATCAAGTATATCTGGTTTCTGCCAAAAACACGTTCTTTTTTAGGGTTACGAATGGTCCACTCAAATTTTTAACTGCTCGCTAAATTTTACCTTTGTTCGATTTGCTTGCAAAATTTAAACGAGTGCTCGTTTGCTCGTGTTCCCCAAATTTTTGCAATTGCTTGCATGCTCGCTTTCTTGTCAGTATTGCTCGAGATTTTGTGGATCCTTCTTTGGATTAAAGTAAATGTAATTCTGTATGGTGCTTAATTAATTCCTATAAATATGGCTATCAAGTGCAGTGGAAATGCACGCAATAAATGACAACGGTAAATAATAAATAAGCTAATCTAGCTATATATGGTTAAAAAGAGAAGATATTGTTACCTTGAGTTCTTCTGAGTTTCTATACCGCTCTACTCACTGGGCTTTAATTAGGCCGGTTTGGAAGCCTTAAGATTCTTCCAAAAGAGGTTGTTCTGACACGAGGATCTTGTTCCTCTTCAAATTCTTCTTCATCCACATCAGTCATGTCCCCTTCCTCAACGCCCCTTCAGGTCTGTGAACTACACTTCCCAAACGGTTCCAATCACAAGATGTTTCTCTACCTAAGCGGTGAACTCGTAATTGAATATTGGACAATCTTCGGGATCGCTTGCGTACAGGTGTGTTTTTACTTTAGGCGAAGATCTCTTAAGGTTTTGTGCAAGCTTTCCTAAAAAAAAAGGGTCCAGTGATCTCTTTGAACTTAGCGATGAGTATCACATCGTCTTTTTAAAATATTTTCTGTTTTATTTTAAAGAAAAGGATTTCCATATGGATTGCTGCAAGTGGAAAATATAAGACGTGCTCGCTGCTCGCGAGTTGTACTCTCTGAACTGCGCGCTGCTCGCGAAGCAAATTTTTTATCTCTGCTCGTGCTCGCAAGAAAAATCGCAGTGCCCGCATGCGCGCGAATGCTCGCAAAGACCATTCGTCACCCCTTTTTTTTGATATATGTCCAGGATCGATCTTGTTAGCAATCGCAAAAGTAACAAGGACTTTTGTTGCTAGCTAAAAACACCCGTGACAAATATCGCAAAAATAACAAATGTAACAAAATACCAGACTTAGAAAAAGAAGAAGCCAAGAAGGGCCCCGAAATGTCCACAAATATCGCAAAAATCGCAAAAGTAACAAGGATTTTTCTTGATTTGCCCTCTTCTGTAAGCGACACTCCTTGCTATGTATTGTAGTTGTATGTTGATAGAAGAACGAAGCATACAAAGATTGATATTACAGTATTTTGCTACTGTCAGTAATTATAAATAGTGTCACGTTTGTAACTGATGATTTCATTTCCGCGAAAATGGAACGCATTACAAAGTTACTGGACAAGAACGTATCCCAGTTAAGATAACCATTAGTATTAGGGAAAAACAGTGATGCGCGGGTGTTCTTGGCCCCTTTCTTGCCCTTCAACAATTCTTGCCTATTCTTGTTACTCTAGCGCAATTTGTGGCATTTTGCCATATTTGTTACTAAATCTTCTCACATAGCAGTAAAATTCTTGTTACTTTTGGCAATCCCTGTTTAAAAAACTATGGGTATTGCACCGCAACATTCATGTATAATGCGCGGACCTTATGACCCGTTATCTTTCCCCCCAACTGGGTTCTTGGCCATGAAAAGTGCTTTTCACATAGCAAGAAAAATTCTTCTTACTTTTGTGATTTTTGCACCATTTGCTATTTCTTCTATACTTTTCTGATAGCAGTTTTTCTTTAAATCTTTTTTGCTAAAATTGCGAAAACAATTTGCTAGCAAATTTTTGCTAACAAGATCGATCCTGGACATAATTGTTTTTTTTAACCGAATAGTTTCTGAGCAACGTACCTGTTTTCACTTGAAAGGCGGTTTTGGTAACGAATTGTTAGTGGCAATTTAAATGGTAATATTTTATATTAAATCCATCTTTCTGCATGACATACTTGTGAAGGGAGGTGGTTAGATGAAAGTTCCAGTATAATTGGTTTCTGCCAAAAACACGTTCTTTTTTAAACCGAATAGTTTCTGAGCAACGTACTTGTTTTCACGTGAAAGGAGGTTTTGGTAACGAATTGTTAGTGGCAATTTAAATGGTAATACTTTAAATTCATCTTTCTGACATACAGTACTTGTTTTGCTCCTTTTTACTAAGGGGAAATGTCCTGTCTACTACAAGTTCATTTTTTAGGTTGCGCAAGCAAATAGACAACTTATGTCATCAAAGATGTTGGTAATCAAATGATCAAAACCGAATTAAATTATTTTTCCCATTATGAGAATGAAAGATTAGATAGTTGAACGAAAATTGGTTTTTGCAACACTTTTGATTCTTCTTTTTAAATTTACTTTGTTTTTGAAGTCCAGAGTGTTTCTGATCAAAATTCTTTTACAAATGTCATTAGATTTGTTAGTACTGAAATAATGATAACGGAATTCAATTTCATCTTTTTAATGCTTCTCCCATTAAAATAGTAAAGTAGTGCATTAAATTAGATTCTGTTCTTTTTTCATTAACAATATTCTTGAAGTCTGAGGGTTTCTTAGCAAAATTGTTTTGTACATGCTACTAGATTTGTTAGTAATGAATTAACCATAAAGGAATTCACATAAATGTAGGTGAGAAAACAGGAAGTGCTTGTCATAAGCTTGTGTCTCCTCCTTGCTCTAGCTCATCCACATTGGGTAAGTGAAACGGTTTACTATCCGGTTAAGGTGTATACGTTGTTTTAGTTAAATTCTCAACTCTAAAACTAAATGGCCCAGCTTGTTTTTACTTAACATAATGTTACAGTTTTTTTCTGAGGTAGGAAAAAAGGAAATAGAAATTTGGGGTCCGTGTTGTTTTCGTCCATTTGATTTTCATTCAATATTGAAAATTGAAAATCAAAACTTCGCGATCGTGATTTTCAATGTTTGATCCTCAAAAAGTGAAAATCAAAAATTTAAAATCTCAATTTTCAATGTTTGTTACTAAGAAAGGTAAAATTGAACATCATACTTCAATATTTTGAAAATCAAAAACTAAAAATTGAAAATGGCCAGTTAGTGGTTTTAACTTTTTGTTTTCAATTTCCTCCTCCCAAGATTCAAGCTATTAAAAATTCAAACTTAACAAAGCAATTCATGTGTAGCAAATTCTGCAAGAGACAGTGTTACTGCTGGTGAAATCCAAAATAAAAATCGTTTTTTGATTTTCGTATTTATGAACAACAAAATTGCCAACCGACCAAAAATACCTGTTATGGAAGGGGAGGGTAAAACCGGAAGTGCGCGACTGCAAAGAAGGCAGCGGTCGTCTTGAAGAGAACGAGGGTTCCGTGTCTTCGTCGCGCTTTCTTTAGAGGAAATGTTAACTCAACGCAATCTAAGACCTGCCTGTATCATGGCCGAGACGTTTTCAAAGAAATGAGCTGAATGTTTTTTCACTGGTAGTACGCTTTTGTTGTAACCTTGCAGCTTTACGCTACGCAGGGGAGAGCGTTTTAGATGAGGGACTGCGGACTGCAAACTGCGGACAACGGACTGCAGACTGGGTGTACATAAAACACGGACCAGATATATAATGCGAACTACGTGCCATGTTTTGGTCTAATAATATTGTCACTCGACCGTAACCGTGTATAAAACTCCTTTAATGTTGTTGTTAAAGTGAAGACTATGTTGGCTCTAACAAGAAAATCTTTTAGAGATCTTTTCCTTGGAATCAGCAACATTGGCGCGAGTGTTTTTTGCCTGTAATAAGGTGCTAGTGTCTTCTTAGAATCTTTTTGAGAATCGGAGTTGCAAGATTGAAAGTCGTTACAAACGGCAAAATACGCTTTTTTGATGTTTGGGTTTGCTAGCAGAGGTCTCTCACGACGACGTGAGAGACCTCTGCTAGCAGGGAAGATTCGAAGCGGACTTCGGTTAGGATTGTTTCCACAAGATCCCGGAGGTAGCCTCGTTCTGTAAGGCGAGTTACGAATTCTTTCTTCTTTAACTCCAATTATTCCATAACCGAGTTTGTTCTAAATAAGCGCAAGGCTTCTGTTCCCGCCAAATATTTTCTGGTTTTTCGTATTTCCCAGGTATTTCCTATCGAACCCTTTGTAGTTTCGTTTGCGTTATTATCTTATAGTATTTGTGGTTTTTGCCGCGGATATACCTGCGTACGTACGATTTACAAACAAAGAAATCTACTATCCTTTGTATTAGTTAGCATTGTCGAACGTGCTCAAGAAACTTTTTCAGTTCTAGTCAACGTGTCATCGTGTTAAGATCCTGAAAGTAAGGCTCAACATCAACGCTGTGAAATCCCTAAAGCGGACACAGAAGTAAGTCTTTTCTCTTTCTGCATGAGATGTTACGTTTTATAAAGCCTTTTTGCATCGTATTAATGAAATCCAAAGTTTGTTTTCGTAGTTTTAAGGTAGTTTCTAGTTAATCTAACTATAGTTTTCGCTGTATTTATTTCTTAGTTTTCGAAAGCGCTTTGTACATCGTTTTCTTCGTCTATATCTCCTAATCATCGCTTCGCTTCACATCGCCTCTTTTCAACATTGTTAACGTCTCATCGCTTCGCTTCAATAAACTTTGTTTACATCCTTATCGTCGTGAGCATCATTATTGTAGCGAAACTTCTTAAAGCGCGTCAAGAATTTTCTGTCTAAACGTGGGATTATTAAAACGATCATCCTGTGAGTAACGTTTCGAGCTCACAGCTTCTCCATATGGAAAGCCCTTCTTAACGCTGAGAGGGTAAAATGAGGAGAAATGCGTATTTTGAAACGTGTCTGTCGGCTTAAGAGGTCTCAAAATGTGTTTGAATGAATCTCGGTCCTTTAAAAACTTCAGTGTCAAGGAAAACAATCTGTTTTGATGACAGCTCGAGTGTAAAATTTATTGTTGTGCGGAAAGCTGAATTCGTGAAATCATTAAAGTTGTTGATTTCGGTTTCAGGAAGAGTCCACACTGGGAATATGCCTAAATCTCTTCCAGAGAAATGGTTTGTAAGGGCTCGCATGTAGTAGTTGTTTATCAAAGTGAGCCACGAAAATGACCGAGAAAGCATGAATTTGAATTAGTTTTCTCTTAAGATAAGTCACATTAAGTCCTCCAAATATATATGAAGTAGGTAAATTTGACTCATAATGCTCTTCGTAATGGCGACAAACGATTTCGATTTCCTCATCTTGGAGAGTGTTAGTGCAGAGAGAACACATGTCCAACGTAGCTCAAATAGAGTACCGAAGTGATGACGTCATAAAAATGAAATTTGTGAAATTATGGGATTTGTTAAGATATTCTGAAAGAACAACGTCAAAGACACCTACTCGCCAAAAATTAGCAATTCGGGGCAAATTGTCCCTGAGATATTAGCCCAGTTATGCTGTGACGACTCCATACATATCCTTCTAAATTTGGCTTGGTTCATAAGATTAGGAACCAGGTAAGATTTAGAAGGATTTGTATGGAGTCATCGGAGCATAACTGGGCTAATATCTCAGAGACAATCTGCCCCAAATTGCTAATTTTTGGCGAGTAGGCGTCTTGGACGTTTTTCTTTCGGAATATCTTAACAAATCCCATAATTTCACAAATTTCATTTTCTATGACGTCACACTTCGGTACTCTATTGCTTCACCTGGAAGTGGCGTGTTTTCAATGAAAGTGTTACACTTTCATTGAAAACTGACCTATTTCCCTTGGGAAATTTTTTGGAATTTTGACTCCCTAAAGTCCCTTTTCCTGGGTTTCTGAGTAATTCAGACAAGATATTCACTGACTGTCCAAGCCATTTTCCAGATCTATCTTAAAAAGTTTTTTTTTAAAATCAAAAATATATTTATTATACGAAGAATCTGACCGATTTCCATAAAACGGTCGAAACCGGTGTAGATCCGCGCCTGGTGTATAAAGTGTGTAGTGTCGTTGATGTAAAACTCTTGTTTTTGCGCGATTGGTCTTTTAAAAGCGAGTGCTAGTGCGATCTGTGGCGGCCACCGCTACCAGAGACGATTGGTCTGATCTGCCGACAGGAAGAGTTTTATGTATTTTGGTCATCGTGAAAAACTATGGTATTCTTGGTGGCTTTGGCTAAACTGAGCCACTTCTAATTCATTTGTCATTTCATTATAATTGTTATGACTTTTGTGGCTGTTTCGGATACAATCGGTTCATCTTAGATTCTAAAACTGGTCTTGCTATTTAAACAGGTCTTGTCAAGACGCTATGAGGGTAGGCTTGAACTTTCTTATGAGAAATGCCTCGTATAGGCGTAGATTTGGGGGTAGTTTTCACTCTTAATAATCTTGACTTCGATGCCTTTATAGTCATTGTTCTGGCAGGCGATAGAATAGATATTCCCGCGCGGAATGTAGCGAATTTGTTTAAGCAGTTTAAGTTTGAGGCCTCATTTGAACATTTTAATTTTTTAATTACTGCATCATGCTGCTGAAGGACAACCTGAACAGATTATCATTTTAGAGTGTTTTGAGGTAATGTATTGGTTGTTCTTTTCCCTCTGTAAAAATCCTTGCCTCTTTTGGTTTGCATGTGACGTAATCAAAATTTTAAACTAAGAATCATGATCAATCCTTGGGGGACTTAAGGCCCAGTTCAGACGTCGTGCTTCTGCCGTGCCGAACTAAATTCACGAATTAAGTTCGACAAAAGCACGGCGTCTGAATCAAACTTTTGAATTAAGTTCGGCAAGCAATTAAGTTCGACAAGCGCTGCCGTGCTACACGGCTCTGGCACGGCAGCGATTCAAACGTCGTGCTTCTGCCGCGCTAAACAAAATTCATAAATTATATTGATGTATTTTGGCGAGATTGCGTTCCCACGGGGAGTTGGGACAAGAATTGTTACGAGGCATCAGTAAATCCTGAATTTGGTTCGACTCTGGCACGACGTCTGAATCAAAGTTGTTTTGCTGCCGTGCTATTGTCGAACCAAATTACAATTAAGTTCGGCACGGCAGAAGCACGACGTCTGAACTGGGCCTAAGTATCATAAGAGCATATATGATCACTTAACTTTTTTGAAGTTTTCATTCTGATGGCACAGTTTGTTTTGTGAATAGAGCACTTTTGAATGTTAAAACCTTTGGGTCACACTAGACTAAAATGGCGGCCAAGAAGCTAAACTCTTGAATACATGTATTAATTCTTGCTTTAATAGCAAAGCCCATTATGACACGTTGGTCCCCCTCGGATTGACCCCAACATGGTCTCTTCCGTAAAAAGCTCTATAAATTTGGGTAAAAAGTTTCTCCGGCAAATATGCTTCAAATATCTATCTCGCGTATGAAAGAGCCGCACAGACCTGAATCTATGCCAGACGCATGCATATGTGATCTTCTTTTTATCTCTCAGATTCCTAAATATCTGTGCTGTATGGTTTTGGTTTTTGTTTTTAAAGGCGTTTTGTAAAAATCGGAAACTGAAAAAAGCCTGGTGAAGCTATTTTTAAATATAACAAAAAGACTTAAACGCCAGAGCCTGAAAGTTAATAGGGAAAATAATCAAGGTGCATGCACTTGAGATACAAACCGTTGTCGCAAATTGTTTCTTGAAACTGCCGCTACAACGATCACGTTACACGATGCAAAATTGCCAACTACAGAATCATCTTTAATAATTAACAAAGAACTGCGAGCGTGGCATTTCAAACTTATCAATGCTATTATGCAGAGGGGTGCTAAGATTATTCATATGGCCATAGTCTAGGAAGTTCCCTTTTAAGGTACATATCTCCATACTAAACTTTTTTATGCTATGGTAGCTAAGGGTGATGCTTATCTACCCTTGCAGTGCACAACAACTTTATGGCCTTTTTCCAGTTAAATCACAGAAGTTAAAACCTCTCAGAGTTATTATTGATTACAAAGGAGCGTACTTCTTTTAGTTTCAGGTTTTTAAATCTTTCTGTCGTCAAAGAAGACTGGAAGATGAATTTGCTTTTTATCGTGGTTCCTAATATCCTGGCTGTGGGTTATGCTACGCCGGACCATGAAGAAGGATTGGAAGTTGAGGATCCTGCAATCCGAGGATGGCGTAAAGGTGATCACACAAAAGGGGTCCAAAGGCTACTCCTACAAGGAAACTTTGAAGTTTAAGCGTTCTGAAATTGAAAGAAACGCAACTAAAACTAATATTCGTTGGTAGATAGTTACAACTAACAGTGACGGAAAAATTTTTAGCTGGTCTTTAGCTCAAAATTTGGCATCTCGGCCCAACATCACAGTTCTTTGGCGACACTTAGCTGGAGTTTTTAACGACACAGGTCTTGATGAAACGAGCCAATTGACCAGGAAAGAAAAAAATGGACAAGAGACAGTTTTATGAAAATGTAATCACAGAAGTTTGCCAAAATGTTTCAGAATAATAAATGAGGGTCTCAATGGTTTTAACCGTCAGACGTCAAACGGCCTAAAATTTAACCGTCAACCGTCAGAAAAGGTTAATTTTTTACCTTCAACCGTCAAAAATACAGAGTAAAACAAACCGTCCAAACGTTTCAAGGTGCCTTAAAATTCCGAAAATAAGCCCCTCCATGTATAAGCCACTCCAAATATAAGCCCCCCAAACCGATAAAGCAAAAACCCTCTGTTAAATCGCTCCTCCAAATATAAGCCCCCCGGGCGGCTTGTACTTGGAAAATTGCCCTCAAATACAAAGTAAAACAAAGCAAAAACGATAAATTTTCTTCCAACTGTAAGACTAGCCCTATAGATTTTGAAACGCAAATTTCCCTCCTTAGATAAACTCCTCCGGATATAAGCCCCTCCAAAAATAAGGCCCACAAAAAGGGCCTTTGAAATGATAAGCCCCGGGGCTTATTTTCGGAATTTTACGGTATTTCAAATCTCACTATTTCAGCTAATCTTTACGAACTTCTGCGTCCCGATAAATCTCTTAACTGTAAAAACCTAGCCCCGATTTTGCTTTAAAATCCCGGATCCTGAGGGTTATTTTTGGCATCCCGCCTCCAGCCCATACTTTCAATCCCGTGATCCCGACCCAAAATTTCGTGCAATCCCGTAATCCCGAGGGTTATTTTTGGCATCCTACCTCATGGGCATACTTCCAATCCCGAATCCCGAAAAAAACAATTGGGGACCCTCTCTAGAGGCATTACAACACCTTACAACTTGCTTATATCTAAAAACGTTTCGAAGCGGTTGTGTGTGAAAGGCCAAGGCAACCTCCAAAACACGACAGTTAATAAAATGAGTACAAAAGTTCTTGTTTACTGAAACTCTTGGGCTAAATTTCCATTAAATAACTGTAAAATGTCAAAAGCTCTTAAATTTAACCGTCAACCGTCAAAATTGGAAAAATAACCGTCAGCAGTCAAAGCTACCACCCCACTGAGACCTCAGAAGTAGCTGAAGAGCTACTGACGTGGAAGGGTTCGGTTCCCAGTCTGTGTAGGTACCGAGGCACAGATTACGCACAACAAAAGAAACAATATAGCCAAACAATAAAGCCCTGAGGAGAACTCTATTGTTTGGGTTCTTTGATTCCTTTGTGATGACGGTACCTGCAGAAAGACCCAGTGCATGGTTCTGTCTCCCGAAAGTGTTTTGAAAAATCGAATAAAAAACCTTGGTAGTAGACACAGTCCACTCTTCTCTAGGCTCCTTCCTCCCAAGGTAGGTGTAAGACACTAATTTATTATTTTACAGGCATGCGCAATACCTGTGTGAGACTGAACCAAGGGGCCAAGTGCATCAAAAGAGGTTCACCCTGTCCAAGTGGTACTGAAGCGTGCGGTGATAAGTTCTCCTGTTGGAGGAGAAACAGAAGATGCTGCTGCCCGAAACCTGAAACGACGACTGAGCCGACGATTATGCCGACGACTGCGCCGAAAGGTAAATTAAGGCCTGGTTCTATATAGTAATGATAATTGATAATGTGTCTTTATTGTTCATTAGATAAAAATACGTATCTAATTAAATTTACAAGAAAAACAAGAGAGAATGATTAAAAAGTTCAGATGAATACAGTAGAACAAGGAAGTATAAAAAGATTTAAAATGTTAAAAAAATATACATATCACTATACATAGAATTATCATAAAACATCGTATTTAAAAACTAATCTATTTACATACGTATTTTTTTAAACGTTCGGCATTTACCTTGGGCCTATGGTAGCCTGAGATCATGCCCTCTCCCTATTATCCCTTTATGTCTTTTTTTTTTTCCCTCTCGAGCCAAAGAACCAAAAAAAAAAAACGCCTGATCTCAGGTTAGGCCTATGGTAGCCTTTACGTCTTAGGTCGTACTTTTAGGTTAAATCGATCTTCTCTTGTGTTATTATCACTTGTGTTTCTTAATAAGCTCATTTTACAAGAATCAAAGTTAATGGTATCTGAGAGGAATAGCGAATGGAAAAATAAACCAAAATAGGAAAACTGATGAAACGAATCTTCGTGGCGATCAGTTGCCATGGATATCAGCTGATTTGCTGGGTGAAATTTCGCACCGAAACAAATTATTCAAGCGCCACAAGCGACATCCTGCCTCTACTTCTTGGGATGATTACAAACGGCAACGTAACAAGGTTACTTCGCTAAAGCGTAACGCTTTGAAAATGTTCTGCTGTGACACTTGCCTGAGTGCTAAACATCCGGGCGAATTTTGGAGAAAAATGAAGCCCCTTCTGGTAACTAGTTCTGGTAAAAACATACAAGGCGTCATCCTCGTTGACGGCAGTAGTGTTGTTTCCGACTCTAGGTGTGTAGCCGAAGTCTTTAGTGATTACTTTACCAATAATATTCAGGTAGAGCATAGATCTGACAATGACTAGACTGACCATCCTAGTATTAAGGCATTAAGCAACCGACGTTTCTCAAGCGAGTTTAATTACTCCCTAGTTAGTACTTCATATGTCCGTAACCTTTTGGACTACCTTGAATCCGAGAAAGACAGTTGGGGTAGATGTCATTTCACCACGACTCTTGCGTTTGGGATCCTCAGTTCTTGCCGAAGGGGTGACTAATTTGATCAGTTTCGGTATACTGAATCGCTCTTTGCCGTCTGGAAACAAGACCGCCTCACTCCTGTCTTAAAACGGGGGATTGACACAGACAAAGCAAACTACCGCCATGTCTCAATATAAGGGAGCTTTAGCAATGACGACGGCGACAGCAGAGAGAACGTCACAAAAGCATGCAAAAGGTTTGATTAGCAAAACAACAACTTTGCACATGCATCACGCTTTTTTGTACATTTCTTTGCGGTCACTGGAAGACTACGGCGTGAAAATCCCTAATTTCACCTTTTATGGAGGACGTACTATGACAAGCGACAACGAATTTTTTTTCCCTTTCAAAACTTGAGTGTGGTCCCCAAGAAATTAACTCCAGGGAAATTCTCCTACATTTGACATTTTCAGGAAATTGGAATAAGCGCGACAAAATTTGAAAAAGCGCGAATTCATTTCAAAAGTGACGTTTTCGCTGCCGTCGCCGTCGACAATGCTAAAGCTTTCTATTAACGTCGCTATCGAAGGTGTTTGAGAAAGTTATTTATGACCATAACGTTTTGTCCTCCAACTTATCTGGAATTATGAAAACCCATTCTTGCTGCACTGCACTGCTAAAAATGACTGAAGATTGGAGGAACATTATTGATAAGAGGGAAGCTGTAGGGGCGCTCGCTGTAGACTTCAGCAAAGCGTTTGACGCAAGAAACCACCGCCTTCTGCCCGCGAAATTGAAGACCTAATATGGCGGCTCTCTTCACATGCCTTGGAAATCACGTCCACTTACCTGCTGGGTCGTCAACAATGTGTCACATTAGAAGGCGTATGCTCTAACTTCAAAACAGTCAAAACTGGCGTTCCTTAGGGTTCACTATTAGGGGCGCTGCTGTTCAACATTTTCATTAATGACTCATGGGCTATTGACTCAGAGCCCATTCGGGCTCGAGGAATAATTGTTAAACATCCAATCTCTTGAAAACGAACCTAGCGAAATTTGCAGCCGTCTGAGTGAAAATTGTCAAAAGGCAGGTTTTTTGCGCCCTATAAGATCGAAAATCACACTAGCGAAGGAAAAGGACAGGAGAAAAAGAAATAGCGAGGAAGAGGAAATGAGGAGAGGAGAAAAAAAAAAGCAAAGGTTTTTCATATTGGAAATAGTTTTTGACGGACAAAAAACTGTTTGACGGAAGAGGTCTATTTGGCGGTAACGTTTTCAAAAATCCATCTAGATATATGTACAATTTATTGAGTATGTGTTGCCCGACAGTTTTTATTAAGTGCCAAGAGAAATTATTTTTTTAGGTGGTATATTCCAGTTCAACCAAGCAAAAGTCTCGTTAAGCGAGGCTGTGGGTAGTCGTGACATCTCAGTTGTGATCGAAAATATTGGAAATATCCAGTTTGGTGCTAATTTGAGGTGAGAAAACCGTTATTGAACTGCTAACCTTATGTAAGATTCTCATATATTATCTCGCAGCCACAATTTTATAAATCACCACAAACCGCAACTGACGGCAAACTTAATAAGCCGCTTTTTTGCAAACTGACTGAAATCACCATAGAGTTCAGCACTATCTCTAGACAGACCACAGGGATCCCACACAAACTGTGTGTCTGTTGAAATCTTTGAATTTAGAGGAAATTATAATCATATTATCGTAATATAATGCGATGAATTCTCATATATAACATCAAAATAAACTTCTTTTTACCTGAAATGTTGTATATTATCTTTCTTGCAGCTGAAAACGACGAATGATAGCGATTTGAAGGGCATTCAACGTTTACCTGAGCGTATGATAAAACCCTTCAAATCGCTATAATTCTTCATCTTCAGCTGCAAGAACTTTTCGTGAGCCGAACCTAATTCGAATGAACGCCGACCCAAATCATTTAGATCGACTGAATTGAGTCAGACACCGATCTTAATCCCAGCCCGACAAAATTCTAGATTAAATAAGGCGATCCTAATAGGCCATTTTCGAGTTCCAAAAAATCTCACTTTCAAAACGAGGCTCAGTGCGAAACCTTTGTTGTGAAAATGAGTTTTATTTGCATCATAATTAAAAATCATTTTCATATCAATGGCTTCGCACTTAGCCTCGCTTTGAAAATGAGATTTTTTGGAACTCGGAAATGGCCTATTAGAAGTAGTAGGTTCGGCTCATGAAATGTTCGGCGTTTGAACCGGGTCTAAGAATTCTATTATCGTTTGCTTCACCAGGAATTGAGTTGAGTTCTCTTTTTAAAGACATTTTTCTTAAATATGGCTTCTTTTTTGGTTTTAGTCTAAGCTTGGAGGACGTAAACGCCACTGTTTTTCTGGACTACCTACCAATTTCGCCATCGCAGTTTCCAAAGAGCTTGGTTTTCCCAGCCGGTGTTACGTCTATAGAGGAAATTCTTACATTTGAAATTATCAACGACGCGGCCCCCGAAGAGGATGAGGTATTTAAACTGGAGTTATCACTTGACGGCACATCTCAATCCACTGCTACCATAGGAAACCAGGACACTTTAATTGTCGTTATCAAAGATGACGATCCAATAGAAAGTGCCGTAAGTGATGAGTATAAGTGGTTTTCAAGGTGATTTAGAAGCAAACACCTATTGTTCTAAAATCCACATTGAATTGCTTTCTGAGTTTTTCGAAAACAAGCCAGGATTTTCCAAATGTAATTTTGGTACTATTGCTGTTATTATGAAAAGTATGTATGCGAGTAGATACCGTGCAGTGCAGGTCGGCAAGGCAAAGTACTGTACCTCATAAATCAGTAGTAAAGCTGTTTATTAAAAGTTATTAAAAGAGAATAAATGAGCATCCAAATGATACGTGCGATATCCTGACAGATTGATAGTAAAAAAATAATCTATTATACTTGATGTGAGACCGTTAAAAGGGCTTAGGATGTTACCTCAGTAATATAGGCGGGCGGTCAGGCGGGCGAGGGCCGAGAAATCGCGAGGAGATTGGGGCAGGAACAACGCTCGTTCGCGCGCGTTTTTGCGTAGTGCTCCCGACAAAACCGCCATGTTACTACGTTAAATATGGCCACCCCACACGAACGACTAGGTCTGCATGATATGGCCTAACAGTGATCATATTACAGGGCCCGAGCAGGAGGCAGGGCAAGGGGCCTTTTCCCACTCTTTACACTGTTTGAGCCAAATGCACAATTATTCGCCAAAAATTAAGATTTCGATTTGATGCTATACTAAGGATCTGGTAGATAAGTGATAAGTGATTTTGTAGATGAAAAGATGCATCATTATAATTAATTTGTAAACGAAACGGCAGAAGTGTGTTTCCATGTACCAAGCATATTTGTTCGGTGATTTTTTTTGCGCCAGGAATTTCATCAGCTGTTTCATGAGTAGTTTTTGCGTGAGAGTGAATTACCAACAACATAGAGCTGAGGCGATTAAAGTTTTCATTACATATACCCTACGGAACTGCTACATAACGACTGAAAAATGTCATAAAATTGCAGCTTAAATCGCCGCTTAAATTAATTTCAGCAAAAATCGCTTAAAGGTGCACGAAGCCTGTGAAACGGGCGTTAACGAAGCCATGTTCCTTGTGCCTGTAAACAGAGGATACTCTTTCTCAAAATCAACTGTCCTACAAAATCATCAGTAAGTAGCCTCTGCTTGCAGGGTCAGTGTTTGGTAAACACACCTCACGGGAAATCATGAAATTTAATTGGTCTGTTCTTATTCCAAGACTGATGGAACTTACCGACCTTTGAAGACATTACAATTTTTATAGTTACTAATAAATACGCTGTGGAAAGTAAGAGCCGAACAAAATGAAGTATTCTTTCTTTGGTTTTTCTTTTTGTGTCAGTTTTGGTTGAATGGGGATGTACATAATAATCACATTATCTGAATCATGCAACCAATGTTTCGCAGGGTTTTGTTAATGGAAGGCTTTTTTTAAGATGAGGTAGATTTTCTGAGAGGAAGATAAGGTTTACCACCACACATCCTAGCTAACATCCTACATAATCCCATCCGCAATCCAGTAACACCTAGAGGCACATTGCAGGGGCGGATCCAGGCTTTTTTTTTTCAAGGGGGTACACCACTAAGGAATGTCGTAGCTGACTGGTGATGTAAACAAATTTTAATAGCGAACACAAAGAAGAAGGCTTTTGACTAGGTAATAGCGTAATGTGAACTGTTGAGAATACACACTTATCTCCATATTTTGCAGAACACCAGTTGTACTAGAAAGTCATCTCGGGGGGGGGGGGGGGGGGAATGCACCGCCTGCACCCTCCCACTAGATCCGCCACTGCATTGATGTAAACTGATAAACAAGGAATCAGCATACTGGGATTGGAAAGCAGAAAAAAGAGCAACAGGAATTTCAGGCTGTTTCTCAAAAAGAGGAAAACTCACTGCATTCATCTTTTTGGTGATAATATGAATTCGTTCTTTGTTAGAGGACATATTTTGATCATAGCATTCTTATAAAAGCTACAACAGATCAATCTGAACAAGCACTGATATGACCTTGGATCACCCATACCCTGCCTTTGTACGCTCTCAAGTTTAGCGACCCCGCACTTGAAAAACTGTTGCGTGGGGCCTGTATTAATAATTTCACTGTCTCAGTAGCTATGTCACAGGCAATTCAGTGGCATACGGTATGAGAACCAGGCTTTATCCCACACACTTGAAAAAATCTTTAGAGGAGAAGCCAAGCAGCTTCTGAGAAGTCATCGTGGTGTAGAGTTTAGATTGAAAATAACACTGATATTTGCAAGCTCAGGGTTTTCACTCTGCAGATGGCTGATCCAGGACCTGAGAACATCTTCACTGGCATCAGGTTGGCTCATACAAATAGCAACAATATTTCCTGAAGAAAGAGAAAACAGTTTAAAGATGGCTATCATACATTTCAATATTCAAAACAGCTCCCTCAGAAAAAGGGAGAAGTAGAATGCCCAAGCAAATGCACTGCATTTGCTTGGGCAAATCAAGTCTGAGCTACTTTTTAAAATTGAGGAGAAAACGTTTTGGTAAAGACCCTCTACAATAGTATTCATTATTATTCATTCAAATTATTTTGCCATTTCTGATTGGATCAAAGCCCCTGCCTAATTCTTCATAACCAACCAGTGTTGACCAAATTTGTAAGATGTGAGCACTATAGCATTGATTTGATATTACATTGGCTTGGAAACGAGGTTAATTGATGGTATATTTGCCTGGAAATGAGGCTGCATAGGCAAAAGACCATCAATCAGCCTCACTTCCAGGCCTTCCCCTTGTGAGGTAACGGTCTCCTTGATCTGCATAATATGATTCTTCACATCATACTCAGCCTCCTTCAATAATAATGGCTAAATATACCTTTTTCAATGATTTACAAATGAAGCAACCATGTAATTTTGGCTGTGCTATAGGGCAAATAAAAATGAACAGAAAAATGATATGGACAATTACTTTTATGGTCAAATAAACTGGCCACAACTTTAAGCCAAAGAAAAAAGTTGCCTGAAATACAACATCATTGGGCCAATTTTACTTCCAAGGGTGCCTATCTCACCTTCTCCACTTTCATTATCAAGTTCTGCATCAGCTCTCAGGGTAAAGAAATGTCTTTGAAGTCTTCGTACCCAAATAAAGAAGGGTCCTTCAACGTATAAAGCTTTGTCTGACTTGTAGTTTCTCAAAAATTTCTTCTGGTCTGCTGTCTGAGCACTAACCAAAAACTCTTTTTCCTTGTTATCAGTATTGTCCTGGAACCCAAAATTAAATAGTTCATTGACTTGGTTCTTTTACTAGAACACACAAATTATTATGGAGTCATGCAATGTGTAACTTGGTCTGTCAGCAATACTCTCATTTGCTATTTTTGTTAGGGGTTACTTCAATAAAACGTTTACAAGTGTAGTTTACAAGGGTAGCCATTGTTTTCAAGTGTAAAAACAATAGCTAAACTTGTAAATTACACTCATAAAAGCTTTATTAAATTGACCCCAGTATTTCACAAATGGTAATATGAATATTGGTATGGAAATATTTTACACTGTTGAGCATAAAATGGCAAGAGCACTTTTACAAATATTTAGCCTTATGGGCATCCCATAATCACTGCTATGCCTTTTGCTCCCCCTTAGCTTGCAGGTTTAGAATCCCCACTGGCATACTACCAAAATCACTAAACTGTTCTAAGCACCACGAGAAGAAAAAAAAATGTCTGAATGTCTCACGTACCCATTCTGAGTACCCTGTTTCATCATGATACTCTTCCCAATTTTAGAATGGTGATAACAACAGTTTTAATGGTTGAAATGATCATGAATGCTAAAGGAGAACTTTTTTACAAGGCAAACCACAAAAGATGTGAGATCACTAATATCATTGATAACATTTCGGGCAGAGGTGGAGATCAGGGGCGTAGCCAGTCCACAGGTCTGTAGGTCCAGACCTACAAATTTTTGGTTTGATCACTCTACCGCTTGTAATAAATTATGCGTAATTGTTGGGGTGAGCTAAAAAACTTAAGAGCTCAAAGTGTTGGTGAGGTCAGTGCATACTAGTCATACATGCCATTTTCACGATATGTGGAAATGAAAGTCAGCCAGGCCTACAAATAGTCAAAAAGCTGGTTATGCCGCTGGGGTTGTTTCAACAGAATTCTATCCTGGCAGTTCTAGAGCATTTAAACCACAAACTGTTATCATTGCCTTAATATGGTGGAACTGGGAAGGAAAATCACATAACCAAACAGGGCACTCAGAAATTCAGTCAACTATTCAAAAATTCAATATATGCAGAAGATCACTTTTTCTGGGTGCTAACAGTTTAGGGATTTTAGTAGTACAGGATGTCACGGATTCAAATTTGGGACTCATAGAGTCTTTTCCCTGTGCTTGTGAAATGATTTGTCTAATCCTTAAATAGGGTCAGAGTTTAAGACCCTTGGTGGAACACACCTATCCAAAATAAAAGGGAGTACCCAGCCAAGGATTAAACCCTGCCAGTACCTTGAAGATAGTTATAATCTGTTCATCTTTGGTCATTCTGGTAAGTGCAAGTTTGCTAAGCTCTGTATCACTTTCAGGTAGCACTTTTGGATAAGGATTGGGGAACATTTCCTCCAACTTGTGATACCAATAAATCATCCTGCGACACTTCTGCAGTGGTTGACTAGCATGGCCAAAGATTTCATATAAAATGTCGTAAGTGTCCTCATTGGGAAGCAGCCAGTGATCTTCCATTTCCGTCAAGATTTCTAGCGCAAGCTCAGCCTGAGGATGCTTCTTTGCCCAGATGGCATCGAAAAGAGTCCTGTTGTTATACCTCCCTCTGGGAAATACATCAAGGAGCCTGTTATAAGTCTCAACATCCTTCTCAATACCAAACTCTTCCATGTA
The DNA here is from genome assembly GCF_958299795.1 of Porites lutea. Classification (NCBI taxonomy): domain Eukaryota; kingdom Metazoa; phylum Cnidaria; class Anthozoa; order Scleractinia; family Poritidae; genus Porites; species Porites lutea. Next base: position 11,350,065 of record NC_133206.1, read on the forward strand.
AACCACAGCAGTTTTTAGAAATTCCATATGTCCCCTCCTTGTGCGATCTTTTGCAAGAAAGTCATCGATTATGTCAAAAAAGCTTTCTTTTGATTTCTCAATTGAAGCAGCCCTTTCAAACGATGCAACGTGCTTTGATAACGCAGCTTTCACAGATTTCACTTCACTTGGCTTCACCTTCATGTGAATAATTTTATTTCTTGCTGCGTCTTCCGCTCTTATTTTAGCAAGTCTATCGGCTTGATCTTTTACAGTATTATATTGCTCCTCATACTGATCATATAAACTCCTCGCCGAGTAGATCTGCCTTCGATGGGCCAGGTATTTCCAGTGTTGAGTTCGAAGGCTGCTTGCAGCACAGATTGGATCATTGACAAACCGTCTCAAGATTGTTGCTACATTCCGAGCTCGTTGCATTATATCGTGAACTTTTTTTAAACACCACAAATTTTACAAAAATTGGCCAATAAGCCGAAGAAACAGTTTCTAAGATCACAGGATCTTGTCACTTTCGTCCACCATTTTGAATTTCAACCAAAAATTGCTTTGGAGGGTAGAGTGGGTAATGTTCCATTCAAGGACTGTCGGTGTGGGGTACTTAGGGTGGTTTCTTGTTTCCTCTCCGTATTGCATTCAGAACGACTTTCACTTTCCCTTATAAGTGAGAATCATTCTCTACGGTGGCTTCAAAGAGAAACTCTCATAAAAATACGACAGTAATTCTTTTCAAGAATCTATGCGATTTTGTTAATTTTAAACAGAATTGTTGGGGTCGATTCCAGAGGCCAGGTCTGAAAACGGGTGTGGAAAATGACAAATTTTTGGTCTGTTTAGGAGAACCAGGCGGCACACCCCCATCCCAAATTCCCAGAAATACCCTTCCGGGACTGCCGTGAAGAAGTGCCTCTCACTCCTCCCTACTTATTTTATGAAAAGCCCTTGCAAATCCATTGGTCCACCCCTGGGATGGTTAAGTACCACGTGGGTTCCTTGCATCGATCTCTTTTCTTCCAGCCCTCGGTGGCTTTTGCAAGAGTAAGAGATATACGTGAATGTTTTCTTTGTTTTACGTCTATAAAATAACGTCCTTCTTCCCGTGAAACTTCTTAAACGTATATTTATTAGCTTTGCTTCATGTTTATCTTAATTTATCGTTCGACTAAACCAAAGCTGTTTTGAAACTTCAATTGGAATAAGGAGGTCGTGAAGCGGTTGGTCTTCGAAATTAGAATCAACTGTTAAGCGTATTAAAACTTTACGTCCCGTTACAATGTTTCTTTAACAGAGAGGTTAAGGTTTGAAGGCTTTTCAACTAAGTTCAATTAATTTCTGGCAAGGTCTGTGAGAACAACTTCAGGTTAGAGTAGATCTCCTCGAGCATACATGATGTGGTGATGTAAGGGGATGATCTTCGCAGTGTATATCATCGTTATCACCCCTTTCGAATGTCAGCTGAAATCAGGTGTCATGGCATTCTTGGATGATCTCTGTACTTAACAAGGTCGTCCTAGAACATAACCACAGCTAAGGGCAAATTTATTTTACAGTGTGTAAGAAAGCCTCGCAAGTTAATTATTGATACTCGAAACTTGAATTGTGACTTGTTGATTCATCTGAATCAGAAAGCAAGCTTTCTCTCCCAGGAGTGCTTTTCTGTAAAAATATTTTGTCCCCCTTTCCATCTAGACAGCCTCTCCTTTAGACAAAGTTTGAGTACAATAACCAAATAGAGCTATGCTAAGTTACTTTCTACTTATTTGACAATTTTCAGTGTTACAGTAAGGCACAGTTTGTATATGATTAAGGAATTAAGTGGAATGTAATGCTATCACAAGGGTAAAATTGAAGGACAGCTCCTCTCAAAAAATCTCTTGGCTGTCTGTCGCTAGACTGTCCACCAACAGATTAAAAGTGACCCTGGTGTATTAAAGAAAACAGACACTGAAACTCTCTCTTCTACCTTGTCAGTTATGAACTCACATTGTTATCTCAAATTGTCAAACAGTTGGCCATTTGTCAGTTGACTGTTGGCCTCTTGTCGGCTGTTTGTTGGCTGACTGTTGGTTGTCTTTGGCAGACTGTTGGTCGACAGTCGGTTGACAGATGCCTGACAGTTTTTGGGGGAGCTCCTCTTCAATTTTACCATTACAAGAATGTCAGGGTTGTCAGAAAGTTTTGAATTAGACGACTGAGTTGTCAAAGTAAGCGTCTAGTCCAGGGATATTTTATTTAAATAATGCCATCCGTAAAAAAATGCCAAGCAGGGTAGCCGTCTGATACTAAGGAAGTAGGCGGTGATTTTTGCCGGCAGCCAGCTACTTTTGACGACCCTGCAAGAATGTACTTATTGTATATCTATCTTTGAATGCTAGGTTGTTCCGTCGTTACTTTTTTTTGGCACATCCAAGCATTATGTCTGGGGGCATTGAAGCTCTACAGTTAAAGGAAGAAGATGTTACAAAGCTACTTGCTGCTGGAGTCCATCTGGGTGCCAGCAATGTAGACTATCAAATGGAAAGTTACGTTTTCAAACGAAAACCTGATGGTAAGAAAAACTTGTGCAAGGGATTGATGTTTTTCTTCCATGCGCATAATCAGAGTGGATAATATACAGAGTCTCAGAAGCTTGTAGGTTGAAAAAGTATCATACCATGCCACCTAGTTCAAATTTATTGATGTACAAATTCTTGCATTGGTTAGGTTCTAAGGCATTGTGTCAGTACTGTGTTTGTTGCCCAATCTCTTGAAGATTTAAGCCTAGTATGTTATGCAACTGGGTAAGTACTGAAAATAAATTTAATAGAAGAGTTATTTTAAAACTTTTCCTAGGTGTTCACATCATCAATTTAAGAAAGACTTGGGAGAAGCTGCTCCTTGCAGCTCGTATCATAGTGGGCATTGAGAATCCTGCTGATGTGTGTGTGATTTCTGCCAGGCCTTATGGACAGGTAAATTTAGAACATTACACAGGGTTGGTACAGTGTCTTGAATTCTTGAAAAAAGTCTTGAAATTTGCCCAGAAATTTTCCAGACCTGGAAAAAGTCTGGAAAATGTAGTTTAAGTGTGGGAAAATGGCAAAAATTCTAGAATTTGTTTTTCAAAGCTCTAACAAGTGCTTTGGAAGAGAATTTTTTTCCTTTTGGTCAAATCTTATTCAATCTCGGCTGTAAATTTGCAGCGCACCATGAAAATAGCGTGGTTCCCTGCGTTTTTTAAGGTCTCTATTGATCACCCATTTGATAACCTTGGTCTAGAAAAATAAATTATTGTTTTGAAAAAAGTTTGGAAAAAGTCTTGAATTCTGGATCCAAAAATCTGTATGAACCCTGATTACAGTGCTTACTCAATTGGTGATTGGCCTAAGTCTAATGTTAGTCATAGATTTTGTAGCATTATCCTCATAGTGAGGGTAACTCATGAAGAATGGACTGTTTCTGGTTTCATGTACTGTAAAACATGAGTAGATGGCGTCCATGAGACGATCTTTAGATGGTGCAAAGCAACAATTATTGTGTTGAAAGGTGACATCTTCTGAGGTTGCTTAAATACTTGTCGGTGTTGTCAGTGTCTGTGTCTTGATTTAATTCTTTTTTTGGTTACATTTAATTTGCATTTGTTTTAAACTGAGTAACATAGATCTATGTTGTGCTTCATTTTTATCCTTGGTTTAAATTTCATTTTCCATTGTTTCAGACTCATTATCGTACATGGTAATGTACGATAATGAGTCTGAAACAATTATCCATGAACAAAAGAGAATAAAATTTAAACCAAGGATAAAATTGAACCACAACATAGATAACCACACTGTATACAAAAAAGAAGGGGAAAAAAGCCAAGCTGGATAAAATTACAATAGGACTATTTATTCCTGCCTTTCAAAGTGTTTGTGAGGGGGATCTTCGAGATTTTGTTCACATCTTGGGCATTATGAAGAAGTATTTAAAATGTTCAGTTTAAGTCTTTTTGATAATGTATATTTTGTAACAGAAAAACAAGAATTTGGGTTCATCAACGGAATTGATAAGGCAGGTTAGCCAGTGACTCTGGGGGATCTCAATCCCCCTACGGTGGCCAACAAGCCACTTTGGGGTAAACAAACTAATGTTATGTTATGTTGGTATTTGATAGCGTGCTATTCTAAAGTTTGCATCCCACACCGGAGCTACAGCTGTGGCTGGACGCTTCACGCCGGGTACCTTTACCAATCAAATTCAGGCGGCTTTCAAGGAACCACGACTGCTTGTTGTTTGTGACCCACGCACTGACCAACAGGTAAAAAACATTCAAGTTCATAGAAGGCAGTTAACATCAAGTTAATTATGCCTTTATTTAGAACTGATTTCTTCCTTTTCTTTTAATTATGGGTTTTGAGTACCTTTTTAAATTTTTAATGGCACTTAATTTTGCAATTTGTAAAAATTTTCGAAGACTCCCAACAATAATTTATCTGCTCCTCTTCCTTCTTAGGATTGACACTATTCAGTTATGAAAACATGTTGTCTTGAACACTTTGATAAATAATACCCTGTTAACCTTTGAAGTGTAAGGTTGTGTTTCTTCTCAAATAAACATGTTCACCAAACTTTTAAAAATTACAACTTTGGGTCACATTCAAGGCATAATGGAATAATGATCCTTTATGACTGATCAGACTGCGCCAAAACATTGATTCATTTGAAACAAGAAGTGCAATATTTTTGAGTGACTAATGTGTAATAATATACTTTGAGAACATGAATTTGGGAGTGGTGCGTAGGAGTGTCGCATCTATTTCCATGGTATCTGATACTGGTAACTATATTCTTCACAGCCCGTAACTGAAGCATCATATGTGAACATCCCAGTTATTGGATTCTGCAACACAGACTCTCCACTTTCCCATGTGGATGTAGCAATCCCGTGCAACAACAAGGGTGCTCATTCTGTCGGTCTCATGTGGTGGTTACTGGCAAGAGAAGTGTTGCGAATGCGTGGTAGCATCAGCCGTCAGCATCCTTGGGAAATCATGCCAGATCTGTACTTCTACAGGGATCCAGAAGATGTAATGATTACAAAAACAATATTTTTTATTTTGCGTTATGAATAACATAGGCATTTGACAGTGTATGAACCAATTCTCGAGACTGTTAGTGGCTCTTGTGGGTCCTCTCATGAATGGCATGTCCCTGCGAAAGAGCAGTGGAAAAGACAACAGAACAATGCCCCTTATCCCCAAAACACCTGCAGCTGCTTTATTTCTTGATCAAGAAATACAGTTCATGGGAGCTGCATGTCTTTTCTTTTCACTTGAAAGCAATCACTATTTCAGTTCAATATAGGAAGTCAGTTTAACAAAACTTTGAGGCCAGAGTGGGCTAAATTTGAATTGAATTAAACAACAGCACACTCAGGGTAGGAACAACAAACTCCTTTAATAACCAACAGTTACTGGCATTTTGGAAGAAGGCACAAGGATAATTATGATAATTAGGTTTACCTAAACTAGGAAATAAATTTATTGTATTCTGAAGTGTGGCATAAAATCAGTTCATTCTTTTCGTCGTCAGGTTGAGAAAGACGTCATGGAACGGGAACAAGAAGAACAGGTGCAGCCAGCAAGCACCTATACTAGTGATTGGGCTGGTACAGTTGATCAGGGTGCCGGAGAGGTTGGTAGTAGTGCAGTCAATTTCTTTAACCCTTTTAGTCCCGAGAGTGACCAACATCAAGTTTCCCCTAACAATATTAATACATTATAAAAAGAAAAGGTTGGGAGATTTAATAAAATGATCACCTCAGGGAAATTGCTCTGATCTTTTATCAAATTCTTGCAACTTATTCTTTAAGGAAATGTATGGAGATCAGTTTGGAGAATTTTCATTATTATTAGGGACACTCTGGATCAATCCCATGGTCGCAGGGTTCAAAAAACTCCTTTGCGGACATCTACATTAAAGGGGGAACATGCATTTACATTCACACCCAAATAAAATGAGATATTTGGACAGACTGGCCACATTGTAATTTGACTGTACAGATTATATTTTGCATTTCGTTTTAGAACTGCAAAGGGTCTGCAAGTCTGTAATAAGGAGCCATAGTAGTTTGACTGAAATTATTTCAGTCTAATGCATGTAATTCTTGCTGAGGATGCAGGTGCAGTCTTTATTAGCAAAACATTATCCAGACATGAGAGAACAAAGCAGAAAAAAGGGGAATGCTACTCTCCCTACTTTGAGCTACTCCCGTCTATCTGAATTCTCAGAATAAGTTATTATTAGCTGTGAGATTTTTGTAGGTGAGAGCTGTCCTGATAGTGGTCAATGAAAGTTGGCAAACCTAAATAAAAGGCATCCAAAGCCTAGTTTAGCACTTGTTTGAGTTTTCTTGAATTTTATTTCTGTTATTTCCAGTGGGGTGCTGAGCAGATGGGAGTTCCAGCAGTCCCATCTGGTGTGGTTGGTGGTGAGGATTGGGGTGCCTCCACCAAGGAATGGGGCAGTGAAGTTCCTGCTGCTCCAACAAAGGACTGGGCAGATGTCCCAAGCAAGGACTGGGGTGACCCTGCACCCAAAGAGTGGGGAGCTGAAGATGTGCAACCAAGCAGTGACTGGGGTACAGCTGTGGCAGATGCAACCAGTGGAGGAGCTGAATGGGCATGATTTGTTGACTAAAAGCTCACTGACTGTAACACTTTGAAAGAAGGAAAATAAACTTATTCCCATGTCTCAATACTGGCATCTGCTACTAATTTGAATTTAATGCATCTTCTTTCCCTTAATGTATGTTTTCATGGAAACCGGTCTTTTCTATACGAACTCAAGCATTAAAACTGTACAATGAATTTCGTTCAATTTAATTGCAGTTTGTGCATGAACAAGAGAAGCACTTGGGGTTGATATTCCTCTTTCTTTAAAGTAATTTTACTTGACCTGTGAAATGGAGTAAAAACTAGGGCTAATAGCCACAAGTAAGCAAGAGAAGACAATGGAATTAGTGCATGATAGCACGTAGTATCATGCTTATGGGTTAAGTAAAATCACTCTAAGCCAAGGACTTGAACCTATTTTATGCCTTGACTGAATCAACTCATGTGGAAATGACCCATCAAATGTTTTGAGCCAGGGAGTTTAAAATCTAGTGCGAAAACGGGATGCTGTAAACTGGGACTTATTTACACCAAACTCATCCAGAGGTGATATCTGGAATAATCAAGGTCTCAGTAATAATGTTATGAGCCTTGGGCCCTCGGCTTGGCTGATAACACTTACATACCATGACTATCATGGATATCCCAAAGACCTCATCCAATAACAGTTTAAAATCCAGCCCACAACTAGCTACTGCATTTGAGATGAAAATGTCCTACAGTGCAAACAAAAGCTATTTTCATTACCCTATATCTGAAACGTGAAACACACTATGGTCCTATGTAACTGGAGGATCACCATAGGCCATCAGTTGGACAGAACTGCAAAAGGTGTACTGTCCACTGGTAAATGTCTTGGCAGAATAATGATGTAATGTGGTCGTCAACAAAATTTGTTTAAACATTTATTTTATTGTGCCAAAGTGGCCTTCAAATGAACAAAAAACCCCTAAGTAACAAAACAATATGGCAGAAAATAATTCAAACACCTTACAGGATAAAACACTGTAAAAAAATCAAAATACAAAGAACTATAATGCTTCAACAAAATTCATGTAATTAGAAAATTATGTATTTCCTGTTTCCACACAAAATCCCCATGAAATATAAAACGACCTATTTTCCTCTAATCCAAGCTTGTTTAAGTACAGTGGCACTTTTAGGGGGTTTATAACTAGGCTGTAAAGACTTTTTAGATGATGCAGGTAATGATGGAAATTCCATTTCAGATACACCATTACTTTGTATTCCTACATTCCATGCTGTGCCTTCACTGTGCCACACCCCAGGGGCCTTTTTGCTTGCCTTTCCAACTTTACCTCTGCTACTGCTTTCACGTTTTGCTTTGATCTTAGCATCCTGGTGAACTGATAGAAGTTCATTTTTTCTCTCCTCGTCAGGTAACAAATCCACAAGTTCTAAAAAAACCTGTGAGAAATTTGTTGCAAAGAGTTCGCAGCAATGTGCATAGTACTCTGCTGCAGAACAATCACCTTTACGAAACTTTCCAGACACTGCCTTGAACTCATCAAACTTGGTCTTATCATATCCCAGTAAGCCCCTAATCTTCTCAATAAGCATTTGGTTTCTCTCTTGTTTACTGTTACTTGTCTTAACTTCCGGTTTAGAGACAGTGGTATCTTCCACAGGTGCAATATTTTCTTTAACCTTTCCTTTAGCTATTTGTGAGAAGGCTTGAAAGCCTGGAGGAGGCTTCGTACGGGAAGTCTTTTGTGGCACTGATAATAACGGAGGCTGACGAGCAGCTGCGGCAAAGCCAGGGGGTATGGTGTGAGGTTGTTCTTGTAATTGAGCAGAAGCCTCTAAAGAAGGAAAGTCATCTTTTGAATGCAAAGAAGAAGCATTTGCAGCTTGACCATAAGAATATGATGTAGTAGTCTTTTTGGTTTCCTTTGATTTATCAACTACACTTGAAACTTCCTGAGAACCAGCTAACACAGGAAAGTGAGCGAGTGCAGCTGCAGTTTCATTAATGTTTGCAGTGAACTCTCCATTATTGCCTCTGTCTTCGGATTTATGCTTTTTTGGTTCTTGTGGTTTGGATGATGGCGATGGCAGCTCTGAGGGATTCTCTTTGCTTAAAGAAAGTGCCATGGCAGTCTGCAGATCTAGTTTTTCATTTCTAAACAAGAGGACGAAAACACTTTTCATTACTACACGTACTCTGCAGTCAGTTTAACATAACGATCTAAAATAATATTGTATCAATAAAAAAATAACATTAATGCTTCTGTTAACAGTTCAGTCAAACCTTTGCCGAAGAACATCTCTCCTTGAAAGTTATTCAAGGCCGCCAGCAATTGCAAGGGGTGCCTAGATAGAAGCCCTACATGCAGAACTATCATTAAAGGCTGTAACTTGTAACAACTGTTATGGCTGAGCTCACTTGATGTAACAGTTGATCAAAGTGGAAAGGTGAAGACAACACTAATAAATTTTTTGGGAGATGTTTAATAAATGTATAGCCCAATCTTCGTTTCTGTTGGCTGCTTCAAAACGTAATGAAAGTACCAGCCCTGGTACATGTGGCTCTTGATCTTGTGTCAAATTCTCCTGAAAGCATTTCTACTTTGACCCAATCAACCCTTAACGGTTTAATATGATCTACAGAAAATATGATAGGCAAACTAAGCTGCACTTTCAATGCAACCATGACTGAACAGTGCGGATAACATAAGCTAATTCTGGCTCCTAACCAGCTCTAGACTGGTTTGGCTATTGTGTCAGCTTGATTTGATGTTGTGCCAAGTTTACTCAGTGTGCTTGCTTTGCAAGATGGATGAAGCTCACATTTTTTAGTGACTTATTGCAACAGCATCTTCATATAGGAGTTGCGGTTACATTTCAACGGCAGTTGTTTTCCCTCACTAAGTTAAATGCTAACCTTTCTTATTTTATACACTCGAATAACTTATGTTTTAAACATCTGCATTCACGGCTATTTACTTCAAAAGAAATAGAAACATAAGGAACTGAGCCCATTACTTTGTATGTATGGTCTAAAATGGAGTGAGCAAAGTCATTCATGCACCATAGAAAATGGGACAGTTGTCAGCAGAGGCTACTTTTTGCACACATCTATTGTGAAAGAAGAGTCTCTGCTTGTAAGGTAAGTTTTCCACTTTGATCACCCATGAGACCTCAGCTGGGTTACTGCCCTTACCAACAGCACTGCCATATATACTTCAAGGCAAGGACACGTAGAAGTGAACCTCCAAAACTTTCTAGTGTCATTGTGAATTTAATGACAGTAAGTGTCTTACGCTGAATCTACTCCAGGAAAAATGCTTGAATTGCTGTAAACTAGACCTTCTTTTGCCTTATAATGTGATTTTCTGGGAATTTCACACATTTATCACACACTATCAGTGGGCCTGATAAGAGTGAGATCTTTACACACCTGTTATCTGCAGAAGCACTTCCTCTATTAACTCCTTTATCTCTTTTTCTAATTCTCTGCTCTGAGGCCCTAACCTCAGCATAATCTCTGCCAGTTATAATGGCACCTTGATTGGCCTGAGGTCTTGGACGAGGAGCAAATGTAATGTCCACTTCAAGTTGACGAGCTTGACGAGCCTGTGCCTTTGATAAGTTCCCAGAATGCTTTGCAGCACGATGGGCTTGAAAATCAACCTTTGTACGAAAGACTGAGGTGAACTTTTCATTAACACAGTCTCCCTCTTCACAAAGGAAATGGAAATCACGAAAGTGGATGCGGAGGTTTTGATAGTTGGGAAAGTAATCCTGACTGCCGTCACGCTCACAGAAATGACACCAAAAATGATCCTTTCGTAGATGTTTGTGCAGCTCGTCATTATCCAAGAAGCGCTCATCACAAAACTCACATAGGGGATGCCCCTTGTGCGATTTGTCATCTTTGTCGCCAATTCTTCGATGTGTGGCCAAATCTGATCGAGTGTATGCTTTGAACTCAAAACTGAACTTCCGTAAATGAGCGACGCAAAGATCACAATAAAATTTTCCATGCTCCCTTTTCACATGGTCCCGTAGACGTTCAAAATACCTTTCTGGTGCACGATTTGGGCAGAATGGGCAGCGATGCTCCATAAGCTGTTTTACACTTGCTTTGATTTCCTTATTCTGGTAGAGAATCCCCGGACGCTTGTCACTAACAAAGGAGTTCCTTCTTGCAAGAAGCTTGTCATAACTGGTTTTTTCACGAGTTAGGAATACCTAAGCATCAAAAAATAATAATACAGTTTAGAGAAAAAAGCAAACACAACGGCAACACAGCCCATTTTTTAATCCATCTCCACTTCCTTGAGGGGGATAAAAAGGGAATGTTTCCTGCCAGCATTACAGCAAAATACATGACTGTACATTGTACATAATATCACTTAACGTAACACACGGGAGGAAATACATATAAGCTACACTCACAACATAAGAGGCCATACTTTAAGAATGAATGAACTTTTATAAAAATAAAATACTAATCAGCATATTTTAACACGCGGGTCCAAAATGATGTCGCGGCAAAAATACAAAAACTTTAGAACCAGCTCAATTAGTAACAAAAAGGAACCACAATCGCTTTTCTGATTTCCTTTCCAGGATACTTTCCCATCATATTTATTTGTTGCTACACTGTACCTGTAAAAAAGCCCCAGCGAAAGATAAATTCTAGGTGGTAAACAAAACGATTTGTTTTTTTAAACACAGCCTCTTACAATAAATATTTGAGCCTAACGTTAAATCCTGCTACATTTAAGTATTTTTGTTTCTTAAGAACCCTTTTACCTGAATCAGATCAGCGCGACAAATTGGACAGTAGGTCTCTTTGCAAAGGACACGCATTCGAACACAACACTTATGGCAGACTGGATGATCACAGGATCCAACGGCGTAGAACTCGACGTCTTCGCAGCAGACAACACAGAGACAGACAGAATCTTTACGAACACCTTTAGAACTCATCTTTTTTCATAAAACTCACGACTATAATAGCAAAAAAGAAGCGATAAAGAGACCTCAACACACCAAGATAAATCCGGTAAAAATGGCCGCCTAGATCACGATCAATGCCCTTATATGGATGTGAGATTGCGTCACAAACAGACCGGAAGTTGCAATAATCTGATGTGCCATTACTTTTGATCAGCGGGTTCTTGTTAAAGAATATTATGGTCTTAATTCTGTACACCGGTTCTCTGGAAAGAAACAGCGAGAGAGGATAGAGCGGTGAAAATGCTGCCTTTATGGAAGAGTGTACCAAAAGCTTCGAGAACTTTGAGCTGTAGAGCGTCACCCTTGGTTAGAAAATGCTATTATACCTTGATCTATTGCTCTCTTCTCACATTTAGCTGATTGTAAACTGAGTATAGTGTTCGCGTTTACTAGTGTAATATTTATACAACTAACCTATGTAAGCTTATATTCGATTTCTAGTGGTGTTTTTTCATCATGGATTTACTTTCACGGTTTTATTTACTGTAGAAGAGACTATATGCATATGCAGCTTCTCCTTTGAATGAGCCTTTATCGGATTTACAAACGGGAAGTGCGGACCAGGCTGATCTTGCTCCTCAGACCGTCCAGGTTTGTGAAATTGTAACATATTTAAGCCCCCACTCCCCACCCCCAGAACGATTGATTAGGTAGCAAGGGTCTTTACTTTGTCAGGAAAACAGAAAGAGCAAAGCGTAAACACATTTAACATTTCGGAAAACAAACGGGGTACAGCTAATGCAGCTACTAACTCTGAAATGACCTGTTAAGACTCTGTACTTCACATGAGCCAAATCATACTCACTGAATTAAGTTCATATGAAGTACAGCTTCTGATTCAATGTGAAACTGCTAACTGAATTTGGATTGGCTCAGCCATTCTTCACGCCCTGTCTCAGCTGGGAATACTGGCTGTGGACCGGTGGTTATTCAGACACCAAACTTCTCATGAGCTGAACCAAATGCATAATGTAGGAATGTACCGGTAATGTAAGTATGTAACTGAAAGGCACTTTTTTCCCTTTGAAATTTTATTTGGTCGGGCCCAGTGCATTTAAGCATGGTGAAGGTATGATTTCAGTACAGGCCAGGGGAATTGCAGCATTTACATGTACACGTGTGTATATTACATGCAATATGGTGGATTTATATGCAGAATACCAGCGAAAACATGCGTGTAAAATTTTACACGAACAATAATAATATTGTTTGTGTAAAATTTTACATGCAGCTTAAATTACGTGCAAGATGCATGTATTAATCACAGGGAAATTTCCTCAAACAAGCTATGTGTATTTTTTTGATGGCAGATCTAAAAGAAATCATATGATGCTAATTGATCACAGTCTCTTCACATTTAAATTTCGATATTAACTAATAGGTCTTGATTCAAAACGCAAATTATTTTGAATCATGTTTTTCACATTCAAACCAGCTTTACTAATCTATGAAAGAATCTTTTTGTAAGTTGGAACAGAAAAGTTAGAGTCTACTTCATACACTGTAGTCAGCAGTGTACTGTGTGTTTTCTTTTATTAAGTCATTGCAAGACCATTTATTTGGCCGACAACAACAGCTTTTTACCTCATGAAATTAAAAAAAACAACTTTTTAGCAGATATTCATTCCAAAACATTTTAGTTTAACCAAACTGTAGATACATGTTTTTAAGGTTAATTATTGACTAACAATGTTGCTAATTCCTTGACGGCACAGGCTGAGGTTGAATTTGGTACGCTTTTAAAGATATAAAATTTCATATAAGCTTATGTGTATTTTGTCATGTATTTTTACAGGTATGTTTTGTGCGTGTATTTCTCATGTAATTTGTGTGTAATAATTATGGTGGATTTACATGCAAGAAACACGCATGTTTATTGTCCATGGCTGTCATTAGTAGCCGATAGCTGGCTTTTTTAACGGGCTACTGCAGTAAAATCAACTGGCTACCTAAAGTTTCTAAATAATAAGTCAAATATTACAAGGAGAATTTGTGGGTGAAGAGACCGGCGACTAAAAACGTGAATGACAGCCTTGAATGTCAAGGACTGTTTTGGAATGTTTCTTTTTTTGGAATGGGAGAGGGGGAAATGTCGTTTTAGTCCAGCATACTGTGCATGTAATTAGCAGTATAGTACTTCAGCTGAGCATAATTTTGAGAATAATAAGCTGGTAGAAATGCATTACTCACCTTTACAAGTATCTGTCTGACCCTAGTTTGGTCTCGGGCCTATAACCACATTGCCACAGATCAGTCTGCATTAAAGGAGCCTTCATACAGTAGAATATTAATTTGCAACCCACTCAACTTTTAGGTTTTATAGCATTACATGTAAATAAATTAATGCCATAGCAGTTTAGGCCTTTGTCTCTTGCTAGTCTGGCTATCCTGCCTATTATAAAACATCTTGACTATCACTAGGATGATGTCCACATGCATAAAAAACTGCCACAATGCCATGCACAGTTTACTTCCATCCAGATCCCCAAAGTAAACATAAACACAAAAGCCTGATTACATGAAATCTTAAATGAAGCTTGGGTCCTACCTACATTTGATTGAAAAAGGGTAGCCTGTGTAGCTGGTGGTTTTGTTAGGGAAGGGCCCAAGCTTCACTTCCAGCAAAACTGCCAGCTTTGTACCGCAGGCTTGAAAATGAATAGATTAAAAAAATCTATATACAGAAGAATGTAAATTGTAAGACAGCTTTTGGTTGGAATAATCAAAATTCAAAAGTCACAATTTTTACTAACTGCAATGGTTTATCCAGAGGCAGTGTACGAAGAAAGCGGTGTCCGATAGCCCGGGGCTAGTGGATTTTGCTATTGGGCTAGTGATTTTTGTTCTCAACTTGCCTGACGGGCAAGTGATGGGCAAGTGCTCTTTTTTGGGGAAATTCAAATTACAGAAGGATTGTAATCAATCCTGCTAATCAAAAAGGGTTTTGGGCCTAGTTGAAATGACTTGTGGGCTAGTGCATGCTACAGGTAACTACAGCTTGCCCTAATGGCAGGCTGTAAAACTGACTCTCTTTGCACCCTGGAGAAGTGATTATTAAACTTAACCAAACTCTGATAATTATCTACTGTAATTGTTGTTGAATGGATATCTTTGATTTCAGGCCCTTCCTAGAATCTGTTTCTACTTTGGTCAAAAGCTGTAGTGGTGTTTATCTTTTTGATTTGTGCCTCAAAATAAAATAGTCTCCTTTAATGTGTCTTTCTGACAGGTTTCCACATTAGAAAATGGTCTCAAGGTTGTTTCTTTGGAAACATATTCACCAAAGAGTAGAGTAGGGCTATTTATCAATGCTGCCAGTCGCCATGAGACCTCAAACACATTGGGGATTACTCATTTGTTACGCAATGCTGCATTCTTGGTAGGTGGATGTGGATTTCACAAGTTGCAAATGTACTGTTCTGTTTAAAGAAAAATGAAAGTCCATGTGCATGTAATTTGCTGGGTTATGTGGAATGTCTTACCTGACTTTATAATATTACGTGGGAGTCTTAATCTGACATAGAGTGTCCTTCAATAAGAAACTGATGTCAGTACAACAAAAACTTAATCTCAGTATTTCCATCTCCCATAAACAGGTGGCATTACTGATTAAGATGCAATAACAACAACTACAACACAGAGATAACATAACAGTGGTCATAAAACTTGATAATAATGGGTACAATGTAATTGTTTTATTTTCAGTACAAAATACTGTCAAACCTCCACCTGCAACCACTTCTCATAAGTGACTGCCTATCGAAAATACATTGGATCTTCGATATACCAAACCTCTGTATTTTAAAGTCTTTGGTATAACAAATGATTTTCTTTACCGTAGTATTAGTTTGGAAAAGAACCTTGATATATTAATTAAACCGTCTTATAGCAGACAAGTTTTGCCAGTCCCCTAACCCTTTGTTAACTGATGATCCACTGTACCTAGATCAGTTTTCCAATCAAAGTATTACAGTTGATACACTGTACCTCTTGCAAGAGACTACCTTCTTTATTAAAGTAACCACCATATTATTCAGTCACTTATGTGAGGTCCAACAGTACTCACATACATTATACTTTTAATTGAATGATGAATTTATGATATTAATAATTATCTCTAGGGAAATGAACAGCGGTCAGGATTTAGAATTGCAAGGGAGCTGGAACACAATGGAGCTAGTCTTGAGTAAGAAATGTTAACTTGTTTTGTCAAGTGCAAGTTTTGGTAATTAGATACATGTAAAAAGTTAGTAACTGTTATTCATTGTTATTTTTATTACTTTTACAGGGCAACGTGCAACAGGGAGCACCTCATTTATTCCTCAGATTGTCTTCGCAAGAATTTGTGAGTTTTGTTTACCTTAATGTTCAACTTTCTTACACACTCTTATTGTGCTCAAGATATAAAAATTGAGTTGGTAAGAATAGCTTACTGCAGGAACATCTGGCCCTGGTTGTTCAAAAGTTGGATAGTGCTATCCACTGGATAAATCACTATCCACCAGGGTCCGGTTTCTGAAAGGCCAATTAGCTCTAATCCAGGATTAAAATTTTGTTCCGTTTTTGTAGTTTTCCTTCTTATGTATTGCTTAGAGTAACACTTTGTGTTATCATTACTGTATCTCGGAGTAAAGGTTCAACAGTCTTTTTAGTTCGAGTTGCATGTTCTTAGACAAGAAAACCTTGTTTAAGATTTAGCTTAATCCTGGGTTAAACTTAACCATTTGAGGAACCAGGCCTAGATAATTAGTACGAAACCACTGGATAGTGATTTATCCAGTGGATAGTGCTATCCACCTTTTGAACAAACGTGGCCTGGACTATTAACCAGAATGTCATAGATTTGATGTCTATTGAGAGCACTAAGTTTTTTCATGTCAATTCACCTGTGTCACTGACTGAAAAATCATACTGTGCAATATTATTATGGTACATGACCTGCCAGTTGAAATTGACAGGATTCGTATGGGTCGTGGAAAGCTGGAAAGTCATGGAATTTAAGAATTTAATTTTCCAGGCCTGGAAAGTCATTGAATTAAATTGTCAGTCCTTAAAAGTCATGGAAAATTTAAGTTTTGTTTGATAGATTAGTTACTGCAGATAATAAGGCGAGGATAATGTAAGATACAGTGGAGTGATTAAACAGCGCAAATGGCATACATTTTGGTGGACACCAGAGTGTGTATCTGTTAAACTGTTGAGGGTCAAAAAATGCCCCAAAACAAGAAAAGTTTTTAAAATTTTTGAGACTGACGGCTAAACCTAGGGTCTTGGAAAACTTGAAAAGGTCATGGGAAAGGTCATGGAAAGTCATGAAATTTGAAGAGCTCAAAGGAGTACGAAGCCTGATTGACAAGTGGAACAAACACTTAACACATTATTTTTCCATATGACTATTTTAAAAGAAAGTTGATATCTCGCATTTCATGGGATTACACCTACAAGTTAACACTTATGGGATTACACCTACAAGTTAACACTTATTCGTTTTTCAGGGAATCTGTTGTTGATAATCTTGCTGGAGCTGTAAATGACCCAGTTTTCTACCCATGGGAGGTGAGAATGGTTATTGATTTCAGTCTACTTTGTACAATATCATAGCCCTGAAGGAGGACTCCTATAAGAAAGGGTGTACCAAGGTTGAACCAAACTATGATTTATTACTACAAGTTAGGTTCAAAAATGAGGCTATGTACAAAATCTGTGCAAGAGCAGCAAATGGGATGTACAAACATCTAAAATAAAGAATTTAAACACTTCATAAGTAGGTGGAGTTATGAAGTCTGGGAGATAAGGAGTGTTGTTGACTGTGACTAACATTTTGACGGCTGGGGGGTAGTCACTTTTTATATATATGCAGGATTGGCTTGCCTATAAGTTTCGTTTTTACATTTATTGATCTTTTTTTTCAGCTTGATGAAGCAGTCAAGCGTTTGAAATTAGATCTTGCAGTAAAGGACACACAAGCAGAAATAAGTATGTTTGTCACTTGCTGTGTCAAAGTCTAGACAGAGAATTTTTGCTCAAACGTGAACTACGCTTATTTTAAGAACAACAGTGCATGCTAGTTTTCAATGCGTCACTTGCCTGGACACAGTTATGAAATAAAGTTTGTGTCTTTTGGTTATAAAGAGCTGATTATGAGAAACTTTCTTACTTATTTTTGTATTCATTATTCTTGGTGCAGATGTTGTGGAGGAACTTCACAGAATTGCTTTCAGGTTTGTTAGAATTAGTGAAGTCTTGCTTGTTTGTGTGTGTATATATAGGGCTGTCATTAGAAACCGGACATGGCAGTTAATTCAGCCGGTTACCCTTAGTCTGATCATTCAGTAAAGGCTCCTGTTAGCCAGCTCATAGATAAATTGGATAAGTGTAGATAGGGCAGTTCAATAATCAAAGTAATACTGGGAACTTGTGATACAGTTAAATAAATATAATTTTAAGCTGAATGGGGCTTTCATTCTTCTTTTGAGAATTTTGTTTTGTTTTGATAGTTGTGATGTAATCCGTTTGAGTTACAACTAATAGTGAATTAGTGGATTCGTTAATGTCGCTTTAATAATTTGGGGTCCATTTTTCGCAGCTAGGGTTTGTCATCGTATTAGCTTTTCACTGAATGAAATGCCATTGTCAGGTGGCTATTATGCGATAGCTCTTTCACACTAAATTGATTGCATCTTCTTCATGTTATTGGGAAGGAATGTACATAAAAAATTGGTACAAAATAAATCAATTATTTCATGTTGTTTGAACAATTTTTATGTCCGTTTTCCCAAATATGTTGTAGTTAACTTTTTATCTCAGGTAATTTTTAGTTTTCTTTATTTCCACTTCATTAGCTTATATTACCATACCCAAAAACAAAAGAAAAACAAAAATAACCTGGGCCTGGTTCCTGAAAGGCTGATTAGTACTTATCCAGGATTAAAATTTACTCATTTTATACTCTATGTTATCTGGCAAAAATATATGCCTTTCTAGTACCTGCTAGAATCTGTAAAACATATGTGCATAATGTGTTTGGAAGAAAACCAATGCTTATTAGGGGAGGTAGGAGTAAAATTATGTTTAATCCAAGTTTAATGAAAAAATTAATGAGTCAAGTGAGTGAGCGAATGATTGAATGATTGAGTGCCATGGAATGACTACATCATCCATGAGCTAAAAATAAATCAAACATAACACTAACACAGCTTTCCCTAAGAAGGCCAGTTGCTAAAAAACCTTAATGACAGCCCTGTGTATTTGTTACTAGTTAATTTTGATTTAACCTAGGTTGATTCTCATTTTCCAATGTCTCCTAGCCCTAGAAAACAAAGGAAATTGAGAATCAACCTACGTTAAAATTTTTTAACCTGAAATCAAATTTGTGCTGTAATATACATTTTTAACATTGTCATCATTGAACAGGATGATTTTGCTACAAGTGTTTCTTCTCATGAAGTTTTGTTTGGTCTAAATTTCAGGAAGACCTTGGGAAATTCACTGTATTGTTTACCACACAGGGCAGGCAAATTTACTTCTGATGTGGTAAGAATAGAACATTAAATTAGCTGGTAAATCTACCACTTCCTCTGTTTTGCTTTTTTCAGTTAAGAAACTGGTTTTATCAAATGTCCTTTGTTGTATGTATTATTTATAGGTGGCCAGTGGCCTTTTTTCCTGTATTTACTGTCTGGCAACTGAAATTTTACTTTAAATTTTTGCATTGGTCTTTTTTTTGATAGGTGAAAAGCTATACCAGTGAGATTTATGTAGGACAGCGCATGGCTTTGGTTGGAGTAGGTGGGTATTTAAAGGAAATTGCAAGATTGTTTGTTTGTGTTTTTTGTAGTAAATACTTATAAGACATGCAGGAACTATATTTCTGGGTCCCAATCATTCAAAGGCCATTAGGGAGCTTAAGAAACAACGGCGGCTACAGTAATGAGAACGGCAAAAAAGCAATAGGTAACTTATAGTAGCAGAACAACAACTTTACACATGGATCACGCTTTTTTGTACATTTACTAGCCGTCTTTGCACAACTACAACATGAAAGTGCCTGTAATTTCATGTTTTGTCGAGGATGGGAACACAAGACAACAACTTCCTATTTCTTTTCCTGAACTTTTATACAGTCCTTTAGAATTTAACTCCAAAAAAATTTGCCAACATTTGATGAATTAAACAAGATGGAATAAGTGCGATAAAGGTTTGAGGCAGCGTGAATGCACTTTTTAAGTGACGTTTTCGTAGCAGTCGCTCTTGTTGTTGCTTAAGCTCCCTATTACATTATCACTAACCTAGGGTTAAGTTTGGATTAACTCAGGTTTCATTTTTCTTAGTCCATTTTAACTGAACATTTTAGAATATCGAAGCTTGAAATTGCGGACAAAATAACTACTCACAACTGAATTCAAATTAAAAAACAAATTCTGAAAAAAAACCCTAAATTTTAAGGAGGTGTATCATACTTGAGTTCTGCTAAGTCTCCTTGTAGAAAAGGCTTTACCATAGGCACTTTCACAATAACAGTGTGGATTTCAAGATGAAGGAAATCGGTTATGGTTTGCTGTGATTTTCAAAGCACAAAGCTTAATTCCATGTAGGATGTCAATGACAAAAAGGAAAAAAAGACAGTTATTCGTGTCCATAGCCTTGAGCAAACTCTTTCAGCTGCTCCTCAGTACCACTGTCTTTACAGCCTGTGGCTTGTTCCAGGTCTTATTATTCATTTGTCTATTTGTATTTGAGTGAGATCCTTGCCCTGGTAGCTACAATACAAGGCTGTGCTCTAAGAAAAATTGTAGGGAGCCCAGTGCTCCGATCCTTTAAAATCTAGGATGCCCAGCATATGATATGTATGAAAAAACTAAGATTTCCTAGTCGCCTGAGAGCAAAAGGAAGGCGCCAGGGGCCACCGGGCTCTGTTAGAGCACAGCCCTGCAATAACAATGAGCTTTTGAATAAAACTTGTTATGTTTCGCTCATGGTATTTGGTGACCATTGTACAGTGGTCAAACAAATGAAATTGTGTCTTTGAGAAGTCTAAAGGGTGACTGCATCTGTGAAAGGCTTGTGAATCACGAGTCAAAGGCGAGTGATTTACCAGCTTTTTGAGTGTTCTCCCAACATCCCAATTGGGTTATCACACCAATAAAGCATGTTTAAAGCATGTTTCAGTTTTCTATGGGTTTACCGGCACAATAACCATACGTTTTAAACCAATCAGAACGTGTGTACTATCTTAGTTATTTTAAAACAGTTAGTATAGGGCAAGATTTTGGGGGAGGTTAAGCAATTTACAGGTTGACTGCTACAAGCATGGCTGTTATATACAAGTTTTGACTGTATTAGGGTGACCCTAGGAAGGGTCCCATAGGTTTCCACTTGGTACACTGTACAGGTCAAAAAGGTGTGACTAAACGTGCTTTAAAATTTCTTATAATTATCTCTGAACAGGTGTTGATCATAATGAGCTGGTAGACCTGGCAAAAGGAGCATTGTCTTTTCTTCCAGAGGGTGAAGCTGCACCTAAAGAAGCTACAAAATACCACGGAGGTAGGCAATACATTTAGTCATTGTTTCATAAAACAAAAACTGTATACTGGTAATATTATTATATCATGCCTATAGTTTTTTTTAACCCATTGTAAGCGCACTTAACAGCCATGCATAGGCTGGAAAGTTTTTTCACATGAACTTCAGTTTTGGACAAAACTGTTCAGCGAAGTTAGTGTTCTGTGTACAGAGAAACAACCAACAGAATTAGAGATCTTTGCTAACCTGATCAATCGCTCTGACCGCAGCCCTTCCCAGAATCAATTGATTTTGAGAACATGAGAGTGAAAAGCAAGTTCTGTAAATCTTTCTAGGCAATTACATTGAAGAAAGTTTTATTGTACTTAAGGCAGCTATTTTATTCAGGTACTTTTTTCGAGATTAAGGGTGGCTATTATACCTTTCATGTCAGAGACTTTCTTTTTGTTCCTGATGATTTGTTTTATTAAAAACTCACACAAAATATCGAGAATTCTTCCCGACTTTGTTTGCAAAAACAACCGATTTTCAGCTTGATGTGAAGTATATGAAAATAATTCATTTTTGAACTGCGGTTGTAGATGAAAGTGAAGAATGATCATCGCAGTAAATTTTCCAATTTAAGCAATTGGAAAGAAGAAGCCTGAAAAAAAAATCAGGGCTTCAACTCCTCACGGGAGATATGAACTCAATAAATTGACCTCGCTCCCAATGTGTTGCTTCATAGCTCAGTTGGTAGAGCAACGCACCGGCAACGCGGAGGTCACGGGTTCGAATCCTGTTGAAGCCCTAATTTTTTTTTTCAGGCTTCTTCTTTCCAATTGCTTAAATTGGAAAATTTACTGCGATGATCATTCTTCACTTTCAGATTTTCAGCTTGTTTTTTTATTTTGAGAAGATGCGTAGAGTTACCATATTGGGGAGCATGGTATAATGGCTCATATACCATGATGGCTAAGCCAATCAGAGCTCTAGAACTGCATTATCCAATGATTCAGTTTTAATATTGTTCTGTATTAACAGGAGAAGTGTTGACATTCAGGCCTGGTCCACTTGTTCATGCCATTCTTGCAACAGAAGGACCAAGGTTAGTGGGTATTGTTATTACATGCACACACTGCTACAGTAGCTTCATCTGTAGTTGGTTCAGGTTGACTTCTGAGCAGCCAGTTTTCATACTTTTTTTCAGTCGACTCTGGTCAGTGCAACACCTCCCAGTGCCCAAAGCATATCTGCTTACCAGTCGTTTCGCTACAAATCGATTCGCTGCATCATATACGGATGGCGCTGAAATTGACTTTCTGTTAAAACCGTTTAAAAGACACTTAATATTAACTACAAACCGATAATCCTAACGAGTTAATTACCATTTCACTGAGTTAATCATCGAAAATTAAATGAACATCAGCAAACTTTGGAGCAGTTTTCAACTTTGTGGTGCAGCGAAACAACTTACAACTTCGCGGCGAAACGACTTCATTATGCAGCGAAACGACCGGACACCGGATGCCTTATCCCTTATTATTTTTTGTAGTAAAACTTTGTATAGATTATTTAAGCTGGTGTAAATTTACAGAAGGAGTGTAGATGCTCGCTAGTTTGTGGCAATTAAAGATAATGCTTGCTTATTTTTCGCTAAAAATCTCAGCTTGTAAAAATAGTTACTGTAAATCAATGTCCTTTCAGGTGGACTGTGCCCTATCTAAATGAACTTCTATTGAAACTTTATTTTTTCAGCCTTGGAAGTAAAGATCTGCTTGCATTTTCAGTGTATCAGGTGAGCTCTCCCTCCAACCAATCGTGCCATATGATAAATTACGAAAAAGTGATCACTTCCAACGGCAAATCATCCTTTACTATCGGCCATCTCACCCGGTCTAGAACGGCAATGGCCGCTAAGTGCGTCCTAACTGCGAAAGTTATCTCCCTGTAACGGCCATCAATGGCGAACTATGTACCAACTGATAGAGCGATTTTCGTATGGCCTTGAAAAATGGTTTCGGTACGTGTTCGTTATTTGTTTAATCAGCCAATGGATGAAAAGATCAGAACATGGACTCTTCGTTTTCCCGCCAAAGAAAACCTTAATATGGAGAAGGCATTGTTCGATTGGCCAATCGTGTTACAGTATGACGTCAAAGCAAAGTATCGATTGATTTCTAGGAAGTTCTCGGGCAGGAAGTTTTTTCACCCGAGCGTTCGCTTAACCAACCAAAAGCCACGCGCGTTTGTATCCATTCGATGAACCAATCAAATCGCTGTATTTCCGTTCGTTTGTTGTTTCTGTTTTGTTCGCGCGTTTTCATTTCAAGGTCATACGAAAATCGCCCAAAGCTCCCAATGTTTTGTTGATGTATATTTCGTTCTGACCATTTGGGTTCTTTTAGTAAGCATTTTCCCTTTCCCTCAGAAATGATATCAAGCCCCACCTCCCCTACCCCTCCACAACCGACCTGAAGTGGCCCATGTTAAGCGTGAGGTTCCACTGATAAATAATATTTGCGATCGTCAGGTTGTTGTTTTTGAAATTCCTGTCTTATAGTTAAGTATATTTGTGTTGTGAAAAAGATACTCTTGGTTTCAATGATTGTTTTTGTCATTTGATACAGAAACTCCTGGGCGTTACACCTTACATCAAATGGGGAAGCAACGTGGCAACAAACAGGTAAAAAGCACCTGTGATCAGGTCTTATTTTTTCTCAAAATTATAAGCCGAATTTTTGTGTGCATGGCAGACTACCGCACACGAAGGGTCGAATGACCTTTGTTAATTATAGTCGTATGTGTTTTCGTCCGAGAATCGTGGGGTGCGCATCTCCTCGCGAGAGGCAACGTGAATGGTCTCTTGCGCAACTGAGGGAAACATCGAAGAGCTTATGGCATTCAATCCATGCTCTATGTAAAGTGAGCCTAAAAAATATTGGCGCATACAGCCACAACTGGACTCAAATCTTCAAGTAGGGTCTTGTGGCGCAGTTCCAGTGCGTGGGTTTTCTAATTTCATGAAAGCAGGTGCGAAATTCGTGCGGAGACGTGTTTTATCCCAGGAGAGGGATTTGCGTGTTTTCTCGCGTGAGCTCCCCACTCAGATAGACGTGTCTAGGCCTATTCAAACATGCCATTTTAATTTCTAGACTCATGAAGGCTGCAACAGAGGCTGCCAGTGGCGTTTGTGGAGTAAGTTAAACAATTTCACTGAAGAGCTTGTTTCTGATAGTTGTTTTGATTTATTTAACTTTTATTTTGATTGGTTTGTCAGACGTTTTACCGGTAGACTGATTTAGGAACACAATGTATAAAAGGTTACTAGAGCGGTTTTCACTTGACTGTCGAAAGGGATTGGTTTTGGTTTTGGTTTTGGTTTTACTACGCCCTTAGGTTGGATAGTGTATTTACTTTGGTTTTGGTTTTACGACAGTCAAGTGAAAACCGCTCTAACAGATTTCATGTAACCAATCCTACCTTGAAAAGCCAAATAAACTCCTACGTTTTACGTAAGGATATAAGATATGCAGTTTGCGGAGGTATTTTTTTACCTTGATGATGACCTAGTGTCAAAAATGTTTACAGGTTTCTTTTTTTAATATGTTTTTAGTTCACTTTTTAAACCTAAGCAAATTTTATGGACAGATATAATTTCAATCACCAAATTTCAGAGTTTTATCCACAGACACTCAGGGGCATCATAAGTTCACTGTTTTGAGCTTATAATTAGGTGGGAAATGTGGGGCAAGTTTGTGTAAGAATAATGTAATTGTATCCATTTTTACTGTATCAGGCCTCTGCTTTTAATGCCAGCTACTCGGATGGTGGTCTTTTTGGATGTTATGTTATTGCGGAGGCTGCGATTGCACCACAGGTAATAATGATATTAATAATCATCATCATAATTGTGTGGTCTTAATAGTGTCGTATTTCTATTTGTTTACAAACCAGCTAGTTCCTTTGTGAAGGATCTGGCAAAGGAGTAGCTATTGGGGAGGGGAGTAGCTCCTTGTGGAGCGGAGCGGGGGCAGGCATATGACAAGGGTGGATATGCTTGTCGTCTTGTTTAGGTGTGTATATTGTAGGAACGCTGATGTATTTTGACCTTTTGGTTCCACTGCACTGTGACAATCACTATGTCCAGCTGACTGACATTGTTTCTGCAGGTTATGAAATCAGTTATTGGCCAGTTCTCCAAGGCTTCTAAAGGAGATATCTCTGATAAAGACGTAACACGAGCTA
This sequence comes from Porites lutea, assembly GCF_958299795.1. NCBI lineage: Eukaryota > Metazoa > Cnidaria > Anthozoa > Scleractinia > Poritidae > Porites > Porites lutea. The sequence continues at coordinate 11,375,438 of NC_133206.1, forward strand.
AGTGAGTGCCGAGTCTTAGTTACTCAATGTGATATCTTCAAGGAAGAATAGTAGCCGCACCCACATTGTTTCCGATGTACCCTGCTCCACATTTTGGGAGGGAACTTTTTTTCCCCGAAAAGCCCAAAAATTAGAACAACACGTTAATTTTAATTAAATGCCAATTATGTTGTAAGATATCACCGGTAGAACAGCAACTCTACAATAAAACTCAGGAGGTTACATTTGAATGGTTTTAGAAATCAATAAAGTTTTCGCTCGAAGCGATCGCTTAACTGGATCTGCTTTTAAATTAGCGATGTTGTAATATTCTGAGATGCACTCTGCCGCTTCAAGTCTTTTGTTTTTTCTTAGGCCTAGCTGCAATTCCAAACGCAATTTTGACCGTTGATAAATTTGATGTTTCGTGTTTTTCGTTTTAATTGATGCGGAGCTATTGATACTCGTAGTGTCTCCAATTCCGGAGATATTAATAAATGAGTTGTTTTGTTTTTTGGTCCTCGATGAATCATGAAATATATAAGTATCGCAAGTTTTGTACTTTAGGAATCAGATGAAGGCGCATTTGCTTATGAACAGTGAAAGCCAAGATACACTGTTTGAAGATATTGGCTCTCAGGTGAGTTCTATTATTTATATACCAAATAAGAGAATAAATTCTAAGGCGTCTTCTCTTATTTTGCTTTGAGACGTGAACTCAATTCGTTTTTTAAACTTAGATACAGTTCTTAAGAATCAAATTCCAAAAAAATTCACCTACGTTTTACAACTTGAACTACACGGAATAAGAGCGGTAAATTTTGAATGAAACGGCGTGAATTCACTCTTTTAAAGACGTTTTCGCTACCTCCGTCGACGGTGCTTCAAATCCCTGATAATGATGATGATGATGATGATTTTTTAACATTCTTAGGAATCTTATTTGTTATGAAATTCTTGTGAATTAAAATTTATAGGTTTAAAACAGTTCAATAGTTTGTACGTTAAAATGGCGGCGAATTAACAACCTGTGCGTTATGTCTGTCTATTGTTTAGATACTAGCGAAAGGAAGTTACACGTCAGCTGAAGCAGTTGCCGCTGCAGTCGATTCCATTACAAAGAGTGACATTTTGACGGTAAGGACACCGCAGGCTCTCACCCACTTTGCTGTAGCCTTTTGTTCTGGCGCAGTTTTTTAAGATGGCTTTTCAAAATGGCAGATAAGAGACCAGGAAAATTCACCTGATTTTCATAACTCTAGATGTAGTTTTGACACATGTTTAATTCATGCCTCATGTACCCCAAGTGGGTTATCTTAGGGCGCTTTCCGTTTGTCAAAACTGACCGGCCAGACCATCCCAGTAGTAACGAGAATTTCACTTTTAATCACAACTATCCAACTAGATCAGTCAAAACCTAAATACTAATGCACAAAGGAGATGGTTTTTCAGCAAAAACTCTTGGGAAAAAGCTATTTCACTGTCAAAATGACTGCTCCAGCTATGGTCCGGCAGGCCAGTTCCGACTTTTGGAAAGCGCTGTTAGTAGATAATCAAGCCTGAGGACCAGCTTTTTGAATTGACGGTCCTGAAGAATTTCCACTCTGCCTAAGCCAGTGGCAAGACAAGACAAATTATTTTATTTGGGGTCTTATACCAGCTGGTTCATCGACTGTTTTCCAAATAATTTAAAATCACAATCTTCTATGTTAAGCTATTTATTACACTATACATAACAAGTTATTACAAATGGCGATAGTTACATACACACAGACACAGTGACATAATTATTTTGATCTATTTTTTGTCCTCCTTCTTGTTTCTTATTTTAAAGCATTCGAACACATACTTTGGGTTTCAGTCTTCTCGTCAGGGGGCATCTGTGTTGGATTAACCCGTTAAGCTCCAAGCCCCAATATCTGTGTAGAAATTCTCCAAACTGATCTCCATACATTTCTTCAATGAATTAGTTGAGAGAATTTGTTTAAAGGTCAATTCATTTTCGTGTGGGTTATCATTTTGTAAATTCTCCTAACTCTCTCTCTTGATGATGTATAGATGTTGTTAGGAGAAAACTGATATTCTTCACTCTTGGGAGTTAAAGGGTTTAGATATACTTTTGAGCTCTGACACTCTTTTTGTGGTGGTTTTGCCCTAACCACTCGTCCACGCTCAGACCAGGGCGGATAAAGGTTGGGCTATGAAACGAGCGCGTCCGAGCAAAAAGGTCTAATGCAGTGGATTCAGTTATGAGCTACAGATCAAAATGGGGGGAGGAGTTGTACAATGTCTTAAATAATAGGAGAAAATAACGAAAAACATTCAAAATTTTTGGAATTGAACTTTTTTCAAACTCACACTCAAACTAACTAAAAAGCGGTGAAAATGTTTCGCGTTTTACCAGAGCCCGAGCTGTTTGAGAAGTATGGCGGAATACTGACATTGAGCTGGCTTCAAACACAACGGAAGCGCAGAAAGAGCGCTTCTACTAATCCTACCCCGCACCACACCTCGCTTGAAGAGCGGAGTGCTCGCGGTTTGATCGCCCAACCTTTATCCGCCCTGCACGCTACTGCCCGTCCTTCCACCCCATCCCATATCCAAAGTGAGTAACTTCTGTGGCTACCTCTTTTGTAGGTGGCCAAACGCGTCTTCTCTGGCAAGCCTACGCTGTCTGCCGCAGGTGATGTGTCAACAATGCCGGGTTTGGATGAACTCTTCTGACTCGTCCTACAATCCTCATCGTTTGTGTCGCGGTGTGTTCAATAATTGGTGCATAGCTACTGGTACAGACTTATTATTTTTAACCAGACTGATCGCTTATCGCGGCCATTTCTTGTTGTAAAGAAATTAATTTTCGCCATTAAACGAATTAACTTTCTCTTAATGCTTTTCAGTTGTGGTGACAATGATGATGTGTAGGTTTTCTAGTAAGGAACAGTCCTAGGCAATTCTCTTTGTCCAATACAATGGAACCACCCTAAGAATAATTTAATATCATCGTCAACATCATCACAGGCACTTTGCATTCCCGGCGTTATCATTATCTAGGTCTTCAATCATCCAAATACATTTTCCCAATAGAGAACTCCTTGCCTCCTTTCTCGTCTGTTGTAGGCCACTTTTCCTCTTTTACTATATTCATTTCCCCCCTAAGACGAACCATTTCTACAAAAACAAATTGAATGGCACTGACAATTTTCAACAGCGGTTAGAAACATTAAAGGGGATGTGTCATGGCAGTCCGATTCATTTTGTTTAATTTTGCCAATTACTCGCCCTCAATAGCTATGGAACTTAAAGTAAGCAAAGGAATTACATGGAAATGACAAAATTGAAATTCGAGACAAACAAATATGTCTCCTGAGCATTATTTTTGAAGTTGCAAACAGCAGAGATCAACTTTGAAAAACTGTTAGGCTGAACAGTTTTCAAAAAACCTAATTTCAACCCGTTTCAATCTGCTTCAGTTTTGCCCATCCGTGGCATCTGTTGTGTTATTTTAACGTTCCTTTAATATTTTAAGCGCTTATTTTTACGTTTCTCTTAATTTAACGGGCATTTTGTAATTTCCTAATTTGGCTGAATTTCGTGACACAGCTCCTTTAAGGCTCTGTCTTCAATATACCGGATAGCTCTTTCGTCGGCACGAAATCCATATCGGATATGGAACGGTGATTCCGGAGCGAAGCTGCACCGTGCCGATTTTGAAAGTGGATCGTGCACAGATGGGATAGGTTTCTTTGCTACTCTTCGTGGGAGTGTAAACAGCTGGTGGGAGGTTGGGGGGAGGGGTACTTCCCTATATTGCGTATACCGGGATGTGCCGCTGGACAGGGTATGGTTTTTGACCTTTCTGTCCTAATCAGGGTATATAATTTCGTGTTAGTCTGTCAACAAAGTATTGCCTGCACGATTGATTTGATTTGCTAGATGAATTTTGTTTGTACTCCAAGTATACAAAAGCAGTGACTATAACGTGAAAACAAGACGGCGTGCATTTTTTCCTTTGTCCTAAACAGGGTAATAAAATTGAGGGTGTTTTCCTAAACAGGGTATGTATTTTAGGAATTTTTTTGTCCTAAACAGGGTCAGGGTTTCAAACCCTCAGCGGCTCGACTATACCCAAATATTTGTCTAGTACCCTTCCCGGGGAGGTTAACAGGTTTTCATACCAGGCCGGAGTAGTTTTCATGTCGATATGATAAGCTTTTACTTTTATTGTATACATAGCCTTAGTCGAGTGATTACCAAACAGTTTCTTCCAAGGTACCGCAACAACTCCAATGCGGTAATTTTATTTTTTAGCACCGTAAACGGTACCAATCCAGACGTGTTATCCCTCAAAAAGTATGACAAACACCTCTGTCATTTTTAAAGGGAAGTATAAACCCCGCTCCCCGGGCTTTGGGATTGCCCGGATGAACGAGAGAACGGGAAAGGAATCGCTGGGAACGGGGAAAAGGAATCTCTGCTCTTATTTCCCAGTTATGTAACTGTGGTGTCATTCAAGGTAATTCTGGCCCCTGGAACAGCCGTAAGTGTTTGCTTTTCGGCTTACATTTTTAACCTAAAAAAAATGATCTTTGTTTTGTTTATCGTGCAAATGCGCTTAGCTGTGCCGGCTAGTTTATAATGGCACCTGTAATAACTGAAATAATCATAAACAAATAAACCAAGCATAACACGATTAGAAAACCGAATTTAAGGGAGGAAATATGCAAAACAACAACTTCATTGGGGGCGACGAGACGGAGCTGCGAGATCGCGCACATGACAATAAAAAGAGCTAGCCAGACAAGGCGTAAGTTTGACTATTGTTTGTAAGAGCCGCTTTGCATGGTTCTTTAGCAGAAAGGGAGTTACGCTGCATAGGGGTTAGTAATCCAATACAAATTTTAAGTACGCCCAAAGCTAGGATTGACATAACTTCGGTTTATATTGGAATATCTGTGTTGTAAGCCTTTTCCGCCTCCGCTTCAAAGCCGTTTATATCGCTATCATTGTATTTTTTAGCGTTGAATTTTAGGAATTGATCCGCAAAATTTATGGGAGATCTTTGCATGAATTAAATGCCGGTTGTAAATATATTCATGTGTACTTAAAAAATAGTGTCGAGGTTGAAATTGCTGACACTTCTAAAGCTTAGCGCAAAGGGCGAACCCTTCCAGACATTTAGTTTGGAATGTTTTGTAATGTTTTTATTTTGTCATCATCTTCATCCTTTTCAATCTCCTGTCATCAGATCTTACTTTACTACATACAGGCCCTGAAGATAGAAGTTCTGAAACAGGCACCAGAAACAACAACAACAACAACAAATTTTATTGAAAATTGGGAAAATAACTAATTACATTACTTTCCGACCCGCAAATAGCTTATAAACTAATCGAGGCGGGGGGAGCTGAAGACATATTACAAGTACAAGATTTATATATAGATGGACTAAATAACAGTGAAGACACTACTATCGGTAAATAGAATAAACTAACATAAAACAAGACAAGTACATAACGATTACGAAGAGACGCTAACCTAAAGTATTAAATAACTTAATAAGACGGTAGACTTCGACATAATCATCTTCTGACCGCAAGAAATTTGGTAATAATTCCTTTATTTTTTACGAAAGGACGAACGGTTAAGTAAATAAGTCGGTGAATACATACACAAGCGTTAGTTTAAAACTGCATGTCTTAATCTTAAACATTTTTAAATTATGAGAAGTTCAAGAGCTCCTCCTGCAATATCCAGATCATCAGGCTTTTTAGCAGGGGGTGGGGAGGGTGGGATGCGAACCTCCTCGGCCCTAGCTTCGGCTTGGATTACCCCTGAGTCACTAGTTTGGGAGGAGATTTCATAAGGGTTCATAGAACGAAGGCAAAGCGTATATTGTTTACGGTCTGACTTCTTCTGTTGCGTTTGTTCAACGTTTTTGAGACTCAATGAAATAATTCTCTTAAGATAGATGAATTACTGGAGATAGTTCCCGATGCCCTCCAAGGCATCCTTGACCATGTTATACCTTGTGTCGTTACCGGGTACACTGCGCATTCCTCCCAGTCCAATAAGCTGTGTAGTTCAAAGCTGGGTTAAGATAACCCAGAATTAGTACGAAATTTGAATTTAAATCTGAAAACTAAAAGAGAAAATTCAGTTTAATTCTTTTTGTCTACGATTTGATGATTGGATGCTCTGAAAAGATTAGATAAGACTATCCGAGAAAATGCTTTTGAAGAAAAGAAAACGAAACCCTAATCAAAATATAACCCCGTGTTACTGCTAATCGACCTGAGAACAACTGGGCTGATCTTTAAATAAGGTCATTTTTTTTTGCTGTGCTCTTATCTCGAGAAAAACACAGTAAAATCTGCCACACGTAAGGTTACACGTAAACCTTCGCCATGTTGTGATTTATCCGCAAGAGAGCAAAGAACTGTAGGAAGACATTCACTCCTCTTCTGCTTCTCAACGTAAGGTTCTCCGGGGGGGGGGGGGGGGTACTTAAGGAATTTCTGGGTGGGGATGTACTGCTAGGACCCTGGAACTCTTAACCCATACCAGAGCTAGTTCAGCTGAATTTTGCTACCCTATAATCGAGTAAACTCCCCAAATCCTCCCTATCCTAGAGTAGCTGTTTTCCAGAAACTACTGAGGTCACTAGCACAGTCTAGCCAAAACAAAACCTTATACCACAATCCCTAGTCTAGATATAATCTTCAACCAACTGATCAGTTTCCTGAAAAATGATACCCTATTCTAGACCCAAACGCTCTGATTTATATATCCTATCCTAGAGTAAACTGCTTGAAAACCATACCTTTCACAGCGGCACATACCTATATAGCCCATACATGGCAGTACCCTCCGTGGGGGTAAGGTCTTGGTGCCTCATTTCACTTCATCCTTGGTATGACCAGTCAAGATCGTTTAACTTTAAAATCCATGGACTTTAGTTAGAGGGAAATCTTTCTTTGCTGCTCAGAAGGGAAAATGTTTTATAGGTAGGAATTCTGGAATTGTTTTAACACGTGTAGGGCGTTGCTTCGAAAGCAGATCCGATTCAGTTAAAAAACGGTTTCAGTGCATGTCAGGCATGTCCTGAATGCATGTTGAGCAATGTTTACTTTGTCTCAAAATAGTTTCGCGAGTTCACTTGGGTTAAGTAACATCTGCAAGCTGTTTATCTTACGACTCTACCTGTCGAATTGACAAATTAGATAAGTTCAGGTTCCTTTCTGCTTCAGATTAGTACATAGACATCATGTTGAGGCTTACAGCAGCGCGCACTATTGACTAAGCCGATATCATTTCAGAGGTAGATACATTTTCTTTGAGCAATTAACATGAATCGGTTATCCAATAATGAACAATTTGGCGATACACATGCACATGGGGATATAATATAATTTATATTTTTGCTTCTTTAAACGAATATGAATAACGAAATACGCTCTGGTTTTGTAAAAGTCACAATAGAATTTTACCGGGGAAGTACAAAATTAGCCGGGTTAAAATAAACTGTTCGTCAGGTACCGGGGAAGCTAAATTATCACTGTGAAGACTGAGGCGGTAAAACCACTGGTTAGGGTTTCACTGAGTCTCTTACAGAGGAGTGTATTAGATGAAATGGCGACAAACGACATAAAGATTGGTTGAATACCGACAGGGACATGGTCTTCACCTCAAAATGCGAAACGACCGTATTTGAAATTCAGACTAGGGATATACGTACCCGCCACACCCCACCAAGAGGGCCTCTAAAATGACGTCCAGAAATTTCGAATCCCCAGGCATCCCATAGTCTCAGACTTTTTGGCATGTACTCTCTTCGACAAAGAAGCTGTTTCGTATCATTTAAGGCAATCAAAAGCCGCGTGGGTGTGCTATGGGTACGCTTGGAATGCGAAATTAACTTTTTCCGCTTGTTTTGACGGTCCTTTTCTTGAGTACTTGTAGAGATGTTACTTTGTCAAATTGCTGCAGTGAACGGACTCTTTGCACACTTAAGTTGTATTTTGCATGATAACTTCTTTTAAACGTCGTTTTTATCCTATAGTCGAGGTCATGAACCTGAATAAAACGGGCGTGAATCAAAACAGGACCAGTCGACGTAATTTAGCCCGTAGATAACCTTTCTCTCGACCTCGAATTGCAAAAAGAAAATGGCAAGATTATCCACAGGTGATGTTTATTTTTTTGCCGGACAACATGTTTGATGTTGTCGCCGTTTCAAAAAATAGCTCCTGGTGATAGCTATTCATTTTTTTTCAGGTGCTTTCGGTTTGTTTTTTATGGCGTGGATCGAGTTTAAAGGTACTCGGACTTTCCTTCGATCGGATGTTGAATATTATTTATTAAAACATTCTGGAGTTTTGATAGGCCCTCGCGCCATTTACACTTAATAACGGTTTTCCTTCCTGGATGGAAGTTGGTCTATTTTTCTTCATGTTTCTTAAAACATCCAAGTCATCAGCTCAAATTTAAAAATAGCAATCCAGGCAAGAAGTTTCTTTTCCAACGTTTATGGGTTATTGCGGGTCTAGGGGCGTGAAATGCAAGGTGCAGTCCTAAAAGAAGGCTCACGAATTGTGTTTTTGTATTCGTGAATTCATAACGTACGGCAAGCCACTTTTCAATTATCCAATCGTGTTGGAAAAGCCGCGAATGTGTTCTATGAACTTGCTAATTTCTGGATGATCCCTTAAGCGTGACCGGAATATAAATGAAAGTAATTGAGAAATAATTTCGGGTGTTGTCGTTCGTTCCTTTTCAATATTACTGCAAGTTGACAGAACTTGTGGAAATATTTGAAGTGTCGCTTAAGTTTGGCTGTGTCTCAAACTTTAGACATTGTACCGTTGCGTTGTAGGGTCGGGAAACGAACGTCACTGATGTGATTAAAACCAGTTCCGCTGATGAACTGAGTACAATGGGATCTTGGCCTGTTTAATCAGAGTTCTTTTCATTTGTCCTTAAACAGGTTTGATTGTTGACCTTTCAAAAGGTTATATTAATCAATTCATTTGTGTTGATAATAATACGACAAAGGCGTGGGAAAAAATCGCAGAACATTGGTCACAGCCTTTCCGGTCATCTGTATTTTATTTACAAGCTATGAGAAAGGAATTATTTCAATGCAATTCGTACAATATTACCAATAATGGAAAAAATATTTCTATATACAAGTGGTCTTTTTTGATTATATATGTAATACTCTGTATTCTAGTTCTCAACTTTAAACTTCTTCTCGATCATGTTAAACAATGCCTTTATAAAACTGAGATTAAACATTTTCATCCGAACTTCATTACGGATAAATCAGCTAGGTTGACGATTACCCAAAGTTCTGAGCATCTGAGACCACACACTGTTTGTATATAATGTACTTGCCTCGGAGTGTCGAAACATTCATGCACACGTTGTTCGATTAAAAATGCTTATTCGTTTTACAATGGCTGTCACAGTCGCGAGAGGGATTTGACTGACAACAAGAAGTACTTACAGGATTTAACTAGCAGCTCAAAAAGCATATACGTAAGGGGCCATGTAATTTATACAGACTTTCTAGTGGTTCATGTTTCGTCATCGTGCATTTAATCATCTGTAAGGACTTTGATATTGCCTTTATGTTAAGAGCTTTGCATACATGTATGATTACTTTTTAGTATTGTATTGAAATGCGTCATCGTAATACATGTAAAAATACTTATGATCTGAACATGACGTTTTCGGGAAAGTTTTTATTAATATCTTTCACTTTCCAAAGCGCCAAATTGAGCCAAACGTAAAGAATTCAACTAACTGGACAAATATTTTACACCATAAGGACGATTCGCCCACCACCTTTCAGTAACTTCTGCTTTGTTTGGTAAATATAGATCTGAATAATACAACTGCCCTCTTCAATGTAGAAAAAAGCAGCAGAACGTTCTTGAAAAACGTAACGTAATCAATTGCTTTTATGTACACAATTTAAAGGCCGGAATATCGTCAAGGCTCTGTTTGAATTTAGATTGTTTGAGTATTGTAGTTAACATTTTAAAGTTCTATTGCGAATTTACTAACTGTTTCTGATCTTGCGCCTGAGGAAGACCTCCCACTTCGTCAGCACTTCCTTCCCCCTCAACTCCTGCCTCATGTTTCCTTATTTCTTTCAAGTACTGCTTGATCTTCCTTTTGGCTCGAAGAAGATCCTCGGTGATGAGCGAATACTCATAGTTGCAACATTTCTCGTAGAAAACTTTGAACGGTTTGCACTTGGGTAGCAGTCGCCGGTTGATTGGGTGGCTTCGTCTTGTCCAAACTGCTGTTTTCATTTGGTGCCAGTGCGAGTTGGGGAAAATGTCATCGACGTTGGGCGAATAGGTGCACGTTTCTCCGATTTTGGCCACCTTTCGCCCAAGGTTGCAGCATCGTTCTCTCCGAGTGAGCTTCCTTTCTTTGCTAACTAACTTAGGTGTGGGTTTTTCTGTTAACAACTTTGACACCGGGGCTTTCGTCGTCACCAACGCCAAATCTAAAAAGCGGCAAAAGAATAGTGTAAATCGGGGAAAAAACGGTAAAATAATCATATTGCGTAGAACTGCCAACCTTTCGGCCTGTTGTTTTTGACGACTGCAGCGTTTGCCAGGACGTTTAAGATCCCTAAAGAGAGGATACAGAAAACGGATAACAGACTCATTTTTCGGTGTACTGTTAGCGGATGAATGACTGCGTAGTATTTGCGTGAGGGTCTCGTGCTACTACGTTTTGTTTTGATATTCTACCCGGAAAGGCAGGTTGCGATGCGATATATGTTGACGTTATTGTTCATGTATAATCGCTAAGAAAAGCAAACAAACTTTAATACCATCACTTGTCATTCAGGTTGGGGGTTAACGATGATTGACAGGCGAGAAGACAAAGGAATGTTAGGGCAGTCATTACAAACAATAGCCTTTTTCGGTGATAATAGTGGCTTTCACTACAGGAATCGAAGGTTTCTTTTGCAAAAAAAAATACCCACAATTTGGTATTTCTGTTCTAGATGCGCCCAAAATAGTCTTGTCATAATTGGATTTGGCTGGATGGCAGGAGTGGCTAAACGGGGGTGGTTTTTTTATCTGCTTATTAATAGCTTGTTTCAAGATTCCACCGTGGGATTGTTTGTTTTTGTTTGTAAAAGTTCAATTACATAATTAACAGTCGCAAAAAATCCCAAAGTGGAAAAAGAGTTAACCATTCAAAGTATAGTTACGGAGATTATACTTTCTAATCCCTTTAAAGGTCTGAAAAAGTCATTTTTGTTTTTTAATCTCAATTGTTCTAAGCCGGCACACACACAGAAAGAAAACAGTGGGAAAGTTCTGTTTGACAACTATAATTTTGTATATTGGCGCCTGATTGTCTATAAAATGGAGGCAGTTTATGTTAAAGAAATAAGGCCGGGTAGGGGAAGTAAATATGCACGTCCCTAAGATAAAGGTTATACGATTGAGTCCATCGAAGAGAATTTTGGAGTTTGTTCTCATTGAGCTTCATAGAGTTTGTGGTCCTACTTGGTCTGGATCTTGTGTTGTAAAATGTTTTTTCCGCTTTGTTCATAGTCAAGCACTTGTGAATTTACAGCATCCGGAATAGAAGAAGGAAATTGTGTTGACAAGAAAACGAGAAAAAAACCTGAACTGCATACACGCTAACTGAATGGCACAGGGATCGTGTGCCGCATATCTGAACATGCCAATCTCCAAACTAAGTACCGCTGTTAGGTTTTTGGCTCCGTACCCAACAACTTATTAGACAACTGGAATGCAGGTGAAGTCGTTGATATTAAACAAAAGACATGGCATGTAGCCACTTTTGTGCTGTTAATTAAATACTATTGTTCCTTAGTGTGTAGCTTGCGCTAAACTAACAGAAATACATTCAGGCTTAATTTCTGAGTTTTGTGACTTGAAGAGGAATATGAAGAGTACGCTAACTTTGTTGTTGTCAAATAACTTAAATCGAATCTTACAAAGTATGCATGCTTTAAAGAACAAACTTTCGTTAACTAAACCCATTTTCACAACTTGCGGTGTTGGTTTCCCTTCAATGCTAAATTTACTGTTCTAAGTAATTGTTTTTATGTTGTTCGTTAAGATATGCACTGATAGTGAATTGGACCCCTGCTCGCTGTTAGAATAACACTAATCTATCTGAAATCTCAGCAGGCTTTCGTGCATTTACAATTTTATCAACAGAACTGTTCTTTGACTTACACTGAATAATCAACATAATGTAACTTTAAGCTCTGTTTACAACTTGGACATAAATGATTGCAAATGTATGTAGCGGTAAACAAAGAGAACGAGAGGTTTACCCCAGCAGTTGGAAACAAAGTACTTTTTTAAACTTTTTATTGTGCAGTGGCCAGCTGATTTCTCTTTACTGAAGCTGAAACTATGGTTGTCTTTTGAGGTCAGTGCAGGCCCCTCTTTTTGAAGGCCATGTTTGGCCCAGCTATTTCGCCGCAAGAAATCTTTTTTATCAGCTTCTTCATCCATTGAGTTCATTAATAGGTCAAGGGCGGTGACAGGGCTGAATCCTTCTGTCTCTGATCTCTTTTATATAACTACCAATTTTACAAGATTGACAAGTAAATAAACATTTCTCTTACTCTTGGCTCTCTGACGTAAACTGGTGTGAAGTGTACGTGCTGCGCGAAGCTTAATCCCTTTTGCAAACTTCAGTTAAAACTGCTGCGTCAGTAAAGTAGTTTCGTCAAATTGCCGCTGTTATCCCTTACTGAAGATCCTGAGAAACTCTTAATTTGTGAAGTACTGAACTAGTTCATGTAGCGGCTTTTTTTTTATAAAGAACGTCTTTTGCTCTCTTCGTTTAGCTATGTTCTTTAGTCTCCCTATCACTATTAACGCCCTTTTTAAAGTAATGAAAACAAACGTGACTTGGCTATCTCATGTTCCCCGGCCGCGCTTGGCACCGTTAGCACGTTTATTGAAAGTTAATCTCGAGAATGCGTCCGAATAGGGGCGTATCAGGAGTGTATAAAACCTCCCTGACAATATTTCGGAGTTTTTATGATTTTTCATTGGCCGATGGAATGTTTCCAAATAAAAGAGAAATTTAGTTGCTGTTTCCGCTGCGATGAGGCATCATATAGTTGAATAATAGCCTGCCTTGTTTGTTTTGTTGGTGTGTCTTGAGCCATAGAAAAAAAGAAGGTCACCGAGCAAACAGTTGCTTTATCTCGACAGCGGTATTCAACAAAGAAATCATCTGACATCAGGTCACGTTTACTCTTTGAGTTATAATTAATGTATTAAGATAGAGTAATAAACAACAGTAGCACAAACTGCCGTGCCAGGAAAAGGAAAAAACTTTTCCCCTCTTGCCAGCTTGTGTTTGATTGTCTTCAGGATAACGTCTGTGCCCGTTTTAAAGGATATTTTACAAAAATTGAACACAACATTAACACTAGAAACAATGGGTGTTCACTAAAACCTCCCAAAGCCAAATTAGAATTTGAACGGAGAAGTTTTGCCTTTCAAGGGGCTCTAGTTTACAATACTTTACCTCGGCATTTAAGAAATTTAAATTCTAGGTTTCTTTTTAAGAGTAATTTAAAAGAGTTTTTTAAATAGTAATCCATAATTCACAACTTTTTTCAGTCTTATAAGTCAATAATTTTTACAGATTTTGATTTTTGAATCTTAGATTTCTTAATGTTATTTTACTTTATTTTCCTCTTTAAAAATTATTCTTTATTTTTTAGTTAGTTATGAGATAATTACAAGACCCTTTTGATAACAGTTCTTTTTATTAGAACTGATAGGTTATCCCGTATAAATATTCGCGTTATTATTATTATTATTATTATTATTATTATTATTATTAGATACCTAACGGCCGCCCTGGATTCAAAACTAGATTTACTCTTATCATTCCATCTACAAACTTCGACCATGTTTGACTTCACCGTAACTCCTGCGTTAAACTAGGAGTGACGCACTTTATCACCTCTACAAAATGGCGTCACTGGCATAAAGAACAAACCTGGATGGTGGTTTTAAGAAGGGAAGGTTAATGGTGGATTGTGATGAAGAAGAGCATGATGGTAGATAAAAATAACTCAGGAACCTTCACGTTTCACATTTTGCCATGTTCCCGCCAAAATGCAGATTTGAACGTTCTGCGCATGCACACCATGTTATCCGGGAAGTTACATTTCGCAGAACGGGATCCGAGGAGCAAAACTAAAATCAACATTTTATGACTCCGGCAAATGAAATTGCAGGCAAATCTTATTATAAACGGCAGTCAGAAGTGAAAGACAATATATAATTAAATCATAGGTGTATGGAATCTAGGTAGCAGGCGTGATAATTAGAGACACCGATCTAAATTCCTATATCGTTCCAATTAAAAAAAATCATTAGTGGAGGCTGATAGCGACTAACTGAAAAGAAGATAAAATTTAATTTGTAAATTTCGAATCGCATGAAACTGACACCCTCTAAATAGAGGGTGCCAGTTTTTCGGTATCCGGGATTTCCCTTATTTGAAGCTCGGGATTCGGGATTGGAAGTATGCCCGTGAGGTGGGATACCAGAAATAACCCTCGGGATTACGGGATTGAATAACCCTATTGGAGACCCTCTAAATAAGGTCGTCCCGTCGTGCAGTCTCTTTCGCATGATCAAGTACAGTGCGCACTACTTATAAACGAGTAAATTTAAGCAGTGAATAGCAGTTAGGGCAGTTTCGGATGGTGCGCTAATCACCAAATGATGTAATACAAATACTACCACTTCCCACTCCACAGCACGATGCCAAATCGATAATAGTTCGGCAACACCAGAAACCAATCAATATTAGGAGCTTAGCTTTGGTAAGCAAGTACACACGTGCGCGCTTCCCTGAAAAAATGACGAGGGTTTATTTAAAACAACAGCAAAACGAATATAAAAAAAGATCGGAAATAAGTCATGGCAGGCGGGCCCCTGGTGATGGTTTCAAACGCCGTTTTATGCAATAGTCAGTTTTCATAGAGAAATGAAACGACTTGTGACTTAATGCTGTTGTTAGCGTTCGCAAAAAAATGGGAAATTATATCAGGGGGCGAAGCAAAAAGGAGAATATCACTTTGTTTCGGGGACAGGTGTATTTTACCTTTTATAAACTGCATGAACAGTTTGCAAATTATAGTTTACAGTCATGAAGCAGGTCATGAATACGGCTGCTAGCACAGGAGAGTCAGTAGATTGTCTAACCCTCAGAGCCTGCTGCGCAGCTGAGCTCTTTAAAAGCCGATTTCGCGTGGTATCCGGCGGATATGTGATCAAATGTACTTCCGAGTCAGGAGCCCTCCTGTCCGAGTGTATTAAAATCCAGGTGCTCAAATTGTCTTAGTTTTCCTGCAAAGAAAAACGTCCGAGGACGAAGCTGCATGATAAACGCATTAAAAAAAGGTAAAGTGTCCTCATATTACGTCGGTAGCTTGAAATCTGACTAACACACGAAACTGACTGTGCTAATCCTAACCAACTGTGCTAATCCTTCCTTCTTGCTAGAAAAGAACAGGTTAAGTATTCACTTCCTCAGTGGTACTAACGATTTGGGTGGCAAAATCAGAAACCTTTTAGTTGGATTACGAGGACGAGTTTTTAAACCAACTTGCAAAAACTCGCCACTCTTGTCCCTAAAGTCTCTCCATAGTTGGCTAGAAACGGAAAAGAGTGAGAGTGTCAGGGAAGGACATGACTGGCTTGAAACTCCAAGGTCATAGGTGCACTCAAAGGCGAACACGTACTCACAACTAGAAGCCACCATAAATATGGTGCAGGAGGGGATATCCTCTCTTGATAAAAATAATCTCCTAAATGCTCTTAGAAGTAAACAGGAGAGTGTTTTGTCGGAAACGAATTAACTACACACTGACTACAGATAATCAACTGATTGACAGCCAAGAAATCAATCTGCACTAATTATATAAGAAAATTTGAACGGAAATCAAAAGGCAGTCCAAACTCTGATATCTTTAATACTTATGGCTGGTCCTTCGACTGGTCCTAGGGGACTAAACAGTCAATTGAATCTTAATGTATAAAATATATTATATTTATATGTATAAAATATTTTATATGTGTGTCATATGACCTCAAGGTATCCAATGAGGACTTCTGTTGTTGGAGAAAAAATTCTAGCGATATTTTAAAGCAATGGAAGTCTTTTCCGTGCTCACGGCTTACATATCCCGATATAAACACGAGCGGGTGATAGCAGAATTGGAGGCAGTTATGATAGCCCGAGAAGTCTCGAAGGAGTTGATTAAAGAGAAATTCTTACTAGTTGCTAAGTGTTGTACACGAACCTCTTTCTACGCGTAATTATCAAAAATCTTTGATATATGCAGCTCTCCCCCTCCGCAGAAACTCCCACTGGGGAATAGATGATACTTATCAAATAGTAGGCGCAAGGTGGACGATGGGAAGATGCAACCTCTTCCCCAGGGCTATGGTAAGGGCGGGAATGTATTTCTTTTTAATCTAAAGCAAACCCTGAAACCAGACTGCAACGGAACTGCAAGAATCAAACCAGGGAGTAAAACAGTGACGATTATCATTTTCAAGGAGGATGTCGTTGTGAACGCTAGTGAGGGCGGTTTCGCAGCTATGAAATCACCTATAGGCTGATTGTAGAGGTTCATTAAGTTGGTTTGATTCAAGTTAGTCTTGCAGGCGAACAGCCACAACTTTCTCGATAATTTTAGAAATAACTTGGAGATTTGAGAAAGGTCTATAATTTCTAATGACTTCATGATCCAGAGAAAGTTTCTTAAGTAACGGTGATAAGACGGCAGTTTTCAAAGAAGAAGGCAATTGACTACATTCCAGCGACAAGTTTACTATCCTACATAGTGTAGGTAGAAGCAAGTCAAGGTGTTCTTTAAGTAAAGCGGCATGGAAAGGATCCCAACTGCAAGACTTAGAAATAATGGTGTGAGAAATTCTCGACGGTTCGGTGCCTAATGGATGTAGGAGAGAAGGGAGTATCCATTTTACAGTTTAGTGAAGATTTATTGCAGCCGTCAAATAGTTCAGGCGTTTCAAGGACTTCAAGTCTGATTCTTATCTTGTCTATCTTATTTTCGAAAAAGGTGACAAACTGATCAGCAGTAAAGATTACTTCATAAACTATAAACTATTACGTTTATTGCTGAACCTTTCATATTTGAAGCAGCACGGTTCAGATAGGAAGAGAGACCCTGGGAACTAGGCTATACCCTGGTTTCCATCGCCGAGAACACATGAACCGAAGAGTTGGCGTGATGAGCATATCGTTGTGGCCTGGGTTCCAGTCCTCATGTCCACGCCACGATTGAGTTATGTTGATTCTTGCCTTTACTTCAAGTCGTTTTTCTTGGGATGCTGCGGTTTTCCTCTCCCCTCAAAAACCAACATTTCTAAATTCCAATTCGGATCTGGAAACAACCTCGTTCCCAGGGTCCTCTCTTTCCCGTCCTACAGGGGCCAAGTGGAAGAGTACCCTGGGAACGACGACGATCTGGAAAGTAAATCGTAAATACCCTTGCTTTTTGGCCATCTTAGCTTAAGAGGAAACAAAAGGCAAACTGCGGTGATAAACATAAGGAAATATAAACGTATTTCTGGAGAGAAATAAAACTTTAACTTGACGTTTCGTATGTTCCAACATACATTTTCGGGAGCCCATCAGTCAGAAGTAATCGTTGAGTAACAACAGAAATTTAAATGTAGAACCAGTAACTAATTAAAGAAACAATAGATGGCATATTGTTGGAAAATTTGCATATAAATAAGGCATGTAAACTAAAACAAGGTGAAGTTTTTTACTGTTGACATTTTCATTTAGGGAAGGTTCTAAATGCTAAACAGCAGGGTCTCCTTTATCTTGCAATGGGTGTCCGACCGCCCTCTCTCAAAAATTTCAAAATTGATCCATTTCATGATCTGGAAAGTGTAACCAGGACTTGGGGACAGCTAAAGGGCCACAGGTGGATCAGTTCTTTAAACTGTCAAGGGTCACTTTCTAAAGTAAAATACGTTTGTTTTGTTTTGCCTTTTGTTTATCTGCCATTAGTGAAGAAATCCCAGGAAGGGTTATCACGTGACGTCAGGGTTTTTCAACCGATCATGGGTGGTACACTTTATTTTTGTGGAGCCAACACGTACGCTAGATAAACGTTCGTGGATGGCGCGCTCTGATTCGCTGAAAAAAAAGAAGAGGTTGTCTTACGATTTTACGGCGTGAATTCATTGAACTGAACTCAGAAAGAAGCCGCGTAATCAAGATATCTTTGTCAATTTCCCCGTATTCTCCGAAGAATTCTATTTACAGACCCAAGCAAGAATTTCCGCAGGTTTTTTCGATATATGCGTATGTGTGCCCCCCTTTAAGTATTGCTCCGTAAGGGAGGTTCCGTCATTTTGGTCTGAAAATTGGTGAGTGTTTTAAGCAGGTCCAAACATAACGCATAACAGGTTACTCTCAAGCTCTCTAATGGGAAAAGGAAACTTGACTAAATCTCCATTTGGCAGGTATCAGATTCACAATATACCAGATAGCTTTTGCGCCGACACGAAGACTAAACCGAATAGAGCTTCTATTCACACACAGTAAGGAGATGATTTCCGCGCAATTTCCGAAACAAGGCGAAACTGCGCTGTGCCAAAGAGAAGAGGGAGAGGGAAAGGAACTCTCATCCTCATCCTCATCCTCTACGCTACGCTGCGAACTTCGTCGGCAAATTATTGCAACTAACGAAGCTGGAGGATGCAAAAGGCCGAGGCAGCGTGGCCGAGTGGTCAGCGCGTCGGACTCGCAATCCGGCGGAGGGTTCGAGTCCCGTTCTGGTGACTTGCCAGATATGTTCTCAGTCGTCCCGAGTTCAAATCCTCGACCACGCTTGTAAATAGCCAACTTGTTGCCTCCTGCTATTTGGGGTTTTTAATCCTGTTATGTTCTATTTCCTATTCTATTCCTATTATTCCTATTATGTTCTATTTCCTATTCTATTTCTATTATACCAGAATTATTGGAGTGGAGTGCCTGTAAACTAGCCGGATAAGCTAAGTGCAAGTTCCACTGTAAACAAGCCTTTAAACCTTAAACTTTAAGGACAGGAGGTATCAATTGGAGAGAGCGCTGGTCTGCTGAGCGGGAGGTCGCGGGAGGGTTCAAACGTAACCCCGGCCGGACCATCACTTAGGGCTTTAAAATAACTAAGAAGAATGACATCTGCAAACAGTTAGACCTTTATAGTCTTCTCGGGTAAGGACGAAAAACCGCAGGTCCCGTCACACAGCGCTTTCACTTATCTGGTTCTTGAAGGAAGTAAACTGAGAGCCCACAACACCGTTCGAAAAGAGTATGGGACGTAGACCCCGGTGGTGTGGCCAACCTTTCCTCGGCCGGGTGGGTTATCTGTAAGGAGGGATTATTAATATAGGGTAACCTCATAATCCTCCTTCGTAATGGCTACCTTTAAAGAGCGTAAGTAATATGTAAAAGTCAAAGATCAAATCATGGAAATTAGAAATAGACACGAAAGACACCTAACGTAGTTTCAACTTTGTTACTTAACATTACCTGGGAGGCAAGGTTTTCTAAGCCTCTTAGTTCCTTCTGGGCTCCTTATCAGCTTATAATTGTATTAATTTAAATTCTGTAAACTATCTGCGGTGGCTAAAAAAAGGCTGAACTTAACATTGCACCGGTCTCAGTAAATATAACACACACTTACACTATCGGCCGAAAGTTCCGAAAGCAATACTTTCTTTGACATGCATGCTGTTTGTGACCTTTCGAATGGTGTGATATGCTGTGATGTTGCATAATCTTTCCAAGGGGTACCCATCTATGTAAGTAATATGAGTATGTTATGCTGCAAAGAGTGTGTCTGGTTATCAAACATTAGTGAGTAATATCATGTAGAAAAAAATCAAAGGAATAGGGTCCTGTCAGTTTCACCGAAGATTACAGTTATGAGGATTTACTGTTACAAAGAATTGGTCTTAAAGTTTATAAACTGTTGCGAAAATTCTTCACACTTTTGCATGGTTTCCTAGAGGGTAATGGTTCCGGAAGCAGGGCAGGCCAGAGGCGGAGCTCCAGCATCATTGAAGTTACCGAGAAAAAGTGAGTTCCTTAAGCGTGCCTAACGAAAAAGTATATCACTAAGATGGCTGTACATTGAAAACTGAATTCACTGATATTACTTGGTAAGAAGTTTCGTTTGATTACGGCCCTGCTATGGAAGACGAGCCAGACAAATGCAAAACTACTCAAACCCACAAGTCTCAGTTTTTTTTTCTCAAACTGTTCCTTAAAAATAATATTTATCCTCATATCCTTTCCTGTGGAAGGTGACTTGACAGTTCAAGGAAAAATTACACTTCCTGATATTTAAAAATGTTACATAACCATTTCCTTCCCGTAATAAAATATCTCTTTCCTTATGAAACCGCAAAGTTCTTCCTGATGCATTGTTGGTTCCATTTAGAAATACATTTTTTATGATGAACAAGGTAGTTAAGAGTTGGCTACATGTTGACATATTTGAACATAACGTTCAAGTTAGTAAGTAGAACGGCCGCCGTCTAAAATGTCAAAGTTTCACCATCCTTAGTGGTGTGCGTGTAACTTTTAAACTATTAATTTCATTATTAATAAGCAATTTCAAGGTTATTGCTGCGGGTTAGTTGGATATGATGAAATCTATTCACTGTTTTATCTTACTTTTCAAGCACTATGAAATGATGAATCGATCGCGCGAAAGATAATGATCAGCATGGTTGTCTTAAAAAATATAAAGTATATATGACGGAACCTATTAGCACCTCCCACCGCTTAAAATACCCTATACAACAAGTATAGAGAGCTTTTATCACATCATTAACACCGCACGATGCACTCACCTAGGGTGATGACCTAAATTGCGGTTTGAAGTGTTTGCATAGCATGCGATTACATTTCATTGGCTTATTAGCCACTGTCTTTGCCTCAAATTCCAACGTTATATTATTGGACTCGAACACTAGGGGCTTGTAATAATAGAACCACTTATAGATGATCTGGTATTATTTGCCACCTTTAAAAATGAGAATTATGTAGATCATGACTGAAATTTTTTAAAGCATTATTAGAAATACGTAAAGATTTCATTTTATCACCAAGAGAGCTGCAAACTCAGAAGATAGATCATGTATGATAAAATGCGGCACGAAGTGCAGAGATAATTTCTGGTTTCTGTCAAAGGCAACTCTTGATTATTTGATTCATGCAGTCAACGGTGGTCGGCTTTGGGATTTAAGACCCCGGAAACGAGCACTTGAAGGAAAAATAAACTGTCAATACGCCAAACGTAATGCTAGCTTTTTCTCAAAACATTTCCGTTGTAATTGCAAACACGTCAGTGCACAAGCGTGTCCAACCCATATTACCTTTTCCGCAAAATATGCAGCTACTTTAAAAATACACTGTCACAGTACTGATAATATTGGTTCTTTATATTTGTTTCAATGTGTTCTTAATTTAAATGTCACTGGAAAAACCGCCTAATAATATGATAATCAAGATAATCATAATGCTGATGATTTTGTTGATGATGATAATTTTTGAAGAGGACTTTGTTGGTAACATTGACTGACGTCGCAAAAACCTGTGCGGAAGACCAATGTGTGATTTTATTGTGAAGCGCATTTGAAGATTGCATAGAATTTCCGCTATACAAATTCATTATTATTATTATTACTATTATTAGGACAAATTCATGGTGTAGTGGTGACGACTTCCGCACAGGTTTTCGAAACATCAGACACTGATATCCTCGGGTCTTGTACCAACCTATTTAAGGCTATATTCAATTTATACGAGGTAGCCTTTGAGTCGGCACTACTGACCATACCAGGCTTTATGTTCAGAACGGTGATTTCGGCGCGAAAGTGGAGAGTCACCGTGTCGAAGAAGTGTTCACGCTATACGGGTGGCGATTCGTGTCGACACGAAAAGCCACCGAGTATAGCGTGAAAACAGCGTAAGACAACACTGACTCTCCCGGACAATCATATATTTTCACCCGAGACATGGGTTCCAAATATTAACTGGAAGAAGAGAAGCCTAATTCCGTGGCCAGAAATGTTTCACTCCTACTGTCTACTTCAGAATCCCATGTTATTGAGCAAAGAACGAACTTAACACAAAATTTTCTAACTTGGCCAAACCATGCAAGAGTTTTGCTCAACGCGCTAGGGCCAGAGTCCAGCGACTTTCGCTTTCCTGTAGTTCAGTCAGCCGAAAATGTGTTATTTAAGTTGCTGCGTTCTGGAGAAACCTGCTTATTAGCAACATTTTTCACTTTTGCTTTATTTTTCCGTAGTTTTCTCCTGCAGCACTCCTCGAAGCAGCGTTTTTGAGATGGGTCTTTTGTCTTGCACAGCATCAAACGTCGACGGAATCCAAGCGACGTGTGAAGTGAATTAGCAGCATCCATTCTACCCGCCTGTGTGTCCTGTGTGTTACTGGGCGGCCTGTATTTCAGCCTATGGCTGACAGACGTGTGGTGTTCTAGACCTCGTGACAGGGCTTCGATGTTACAGGTGTACATGGCTGGGTAGGAGAGGCGAACGGCTTTCCGTCCCAAATTGCAGCACAACATCGTACGACTGCAAGCTGCCACCCCCGCGTCTACATTGGGCATGCAAAGAAAAACAACAATAATATCAACAAAATTTTTAGTGGTTAAGTTATTTAACTTCAGAATACTCAGGCAAGCTTCATTTTGAGAATAACTACCCAGTCACGCACATAAATGACACTTTTCGTTAAGTTCACTCAACAGAGAGCAAGTCAAAATGTCAGGCATTTGGGCAATTTAAAAAATCACTGCCGTGAACACGGAACGTGACTACTGTCCCCTCAAATGAGGGAAAACAGTTGCGGCTAGATATCAATCTAGCAAACCTTGACACTAATCGTTGATCTCGAAATAATGAGGCTGTTATTGAACCACCCAGATGCTATACAGTATATATTCTTTGATAAAATATAATAATGTCAGTATCAAACACAATGATGTATTTTCAGTAACAATGCATAAGCCACTTGTACTAACAGATTATTTCTTGGGGCAAAATCAAGTCGAAACACATTTTTTAACAAGGTTGGTCACTTTTATCACTTAAGAATAGTTTTGAGTATTTATCAATCATTACCTTTTGCTCTCCTTTCACTGTTAGACTGGTAATTTTGAATCAGGCCAGTACTGCGTTGGCCATACGCTCATATTAACTGTATATTGTTTTCACGATGAACAAGCGTTTTTAACTGGTGCACAAAACGAAAATGCAATAACAGATTGAAACCATTTACCTTTATTCCTCCTTGTATCAGCGCGGTTTTGCGTGGGCAAATTTCCGTCGCCTGCCACAGCAATCGCGACAAAAATGAACAATGTAACGCCAACAGCAATGGCTCTGTCCATGATTCTTTACATCACTAACTTGACTCCTGTTCCGTCAGCAAATACAGACCGTGGGCACTACACGTACAAGTCTTTAAAAGAACCTGATAGTGTCAGTCGCAATTCTGGAAGGACTTGTGCTTGTCTTGCCGGTTTACAAGTCTTTCAGAACAAAAGGAAGCGCTTCGAAATCTCCGTTATGTCTTCCCCGAGGGTAGATGAACTGTGTTCGGAGATCTGTTGTAACCACCAACGACCTTTTGAGCTTTTTGACTCTCTGCTGTGGTACAATGAGCTCTAGACTATATTGGCGGACGCACGATGATCCGATGTTGATGTGCTGTTTTCAAGAGTGATTATCGATTGTGGGGGATCGCGACAGCAAAACAAAACGATTGACGTTTCGACAGCCAGTGGTCAACCCTGCGCCGGCCCCCTTAATTTGCTGTCCCTCGAGCGCGCGCCAAATTCTCCCAATCCAGTATACAGAAATGGTGCGATGCATACGTCTGCTTCCACGGAAGCGCTGTTGCATGACCCGTGACCGACTAGCTGCAGAAATGATAGTCGTCATTCTGACCTGAGTAAACGTTGAACATGAAGTCCCCAAATTGGCATATGAAAGTTGGTGCGGTTCACGTGACGTAAAAGGGTCGTGAAAACATCCTCTTCGTCTGCCGGTCAACCTGACTAGCGTGAAGCATTTACAAACAAACCCACATCTATGGAAACAATTATGTCATCCATAAACTGTGAAATATTGATTCAGCCTTTTGTTATGAAAGAGGGTTAAGGCAAAGTAATGAAAGTAGCGAGCTTGTCCAAAGGCGGGGCACCTAGAGCAACAAGTCCTCGTGGAGTGGATTTGTAGTAATACATCTTCCTTCACTTAAATCATGCAGAAAAAGTGCTATAAATGCCGTATAACTGGGAAGTATGACCAACAGAGGAGAACAAGTTCATTACTGGAGGTCCGATAAGACTCACGCCACTCGCGAGACAATGGATGGAATTATGCGGGATTCCTGAATTCCTTTCGAGACAAAAGCGCTCAATCCTTTTTGTCAGTGTTAGACTACTGTCTCTGACACTTTTAAACAATAAATAGTTTAAATAATCGCTCAATTTCTGCTGAAATTTACATAAAACAAATCCTTTCCACTTGCTGACGCATTTCTAAGAGGAGGCGGGCTGGGGGGTGTGAGTAGTCTAGTTAGCGGTTAAGCAGCGTGTGGACTTTCAGTTACACAATATACAGTGTGCGAGACAAAAAAGAGAGACCGCTGTGGAAGCCGCACAGAAGAGCCTTAAGAATATCTGAAGTAGAAGAAGGGAGCAATACCGTGTTAGTAGGAAAAAAAGTGCAGGATCGTGGAAAGTGGCGTGAAAACCGCGTGGGCTGTTTTTCGCCCTGTCGTTTTTTTGTTCTTCTGCTCTGACCCTAGCCTGCGTAGCAAGCGGTTCCGCGTGAGTTCGTCGAGAAAACTGGAACGAGAGCAAAAAAAGGAATGAAGGGGGAGGGGGTGAAGTTTCGCGCTATAACTCGACTGGAAACGCTTGCTACGCAGGCTACTCTGACCCCGAGAGCCTGGCACTGGCTAAAGGTGCAATGTATGTACAGAAAGGCTGGATCAATTTTACGTCGTCACTGTTTTCCAAAAACAGATAAGGATCCTTGTTTCTCGAAAGAAAGACAGGAAGATTTAAAAATAAATCAAAGCCTCCTGTGATCCAGCCCATGGATGAAATGGGTTAGTGCAGGAGCCGATTAAAAGATTTGGTGGGTTTTGAGTACGTATGGAAATTATTTAGCAAGAATGGAAGCTCTGTGTTAGCGATGAAAGTTGGGCCAGTAAGCGACGTGTGGAAAAAGGTTTCAAAAAGGTTGATATAAAAAGAAAGGCTATGACTGCATGTGGCTACTGCTTTACTTTTTTTTTCACTGCTTTACATTTGTAGACTGATTATTGTACCAAAAATGTGCAATGATGTACTAGAAATACGTGTCTCACTTAACCTTACAAAGTTCAGGAAATGGGTCTCCATTAGGAATAAATGGACAAAAAGCCAAGGAAAAGGGGAAAGAAAAGAAAAATTAAAAAGTAGTAAGCGAAAAAAAGAAAAACGTGACCTGGTCGAACTCATATCTCAGGCACCACAAGGCCACGAGTCCCACGAATTCGAAAGATAAAGTCCCACAGTTAAGGAATGAAAATCTTTTTCTTCTGTGGACATTCCGCCCTAAAACGTCGGCTGAAGCTCTTTGATAGTCGAGCCGACACATGGATTCAAAGATAGATTTCAAGAAAGTATTAAAGGTTTTGATGGAAAAGGGTCGAACTTAAACCCATTTCATCGCATTTGAAGGACATGTGGCAGACACAGCTGGCGAAAGGAAGTTCGTCTACATATCGCTAAACTCGGTTAGAATCACGGCAGCGTTCGTGTTACGCACACAATTCGTCTAAATAATCAGATGATTTTTCGCAGGCTAAAGAACACTTGTCTAACAATACTAGCTATTAACCTCCTATAGCACGAAAAACCATCTTTAACCCCCAGTAATCCTAGACGCACTCAGTTGCATCTACTGAGTCTACTCCAAGGAAAAGAACAACAGGGGAAGTAGGAAAAAAATGGTTAATCCAAGTTTAATGGATAAATTAATGAGAATCGAGTCAGTGAGTACTATTCAACTGCCTCCAACGACTCATGAATGAATGACTGTGTCATCCGTGAGCTTAAGAAGGGTTTTTTGACTACCACACGAGACTTGCAGTCGCTCAGATCTTATGATGACGTCTTGATATTACCATAAAGTTTCGTTGACCAACATGAATTTTCTCCTCGCAATATTGGTACATTATCAAAAGAAGAGGTTATGAGATTTAATAAAATGATCACCTCAGGGAAAATGCTTTGATCTTTTATCAAAATTCTCTTAACTAATTCTTTAAAGAAATGTATGGAGATCAGTTTGGAGAATTTGTAAGTGGATACTGGATCAATTCTGAGCTGGAGTCATTTCTTAATGCCTTTACTCATACACAAAATGCTCCTGTAGAGGTTTTGCATGCATTGTATTTAAACTTGAAAAGGTTGGCCGGCCCAACGTTTTCAAGTTTCAATCCATGCCCATCCTTGCACTCTGCTGCAACAGACGACAGGAAACAATTTCAATGCCTAAACTATACTCTTAAATAACATAACTGGGCCATTATTTTGAAATTCAACTGATGTGAGAAACGTTGTAGCTTTTTAAAGCCCTGAAGAGAGTAACTGACAGTGTGATACCTACACTCCCTTTAAGCTGCAAGTAAACGATGTGTGTAATGTGTATATCATATGAAGGTCTTGTCATTTGGCAACAGAAACATGGAAGTGTAAGGCGGTGGCCATGTATCTTGACCTAACTCCCAGTTAATCAGCCATTTAGTAGTTCCTTGCTTAAAATGTTGACAGCTGGAAAAAGTGATTTATGACATTCAACGCATTTTTAAGTATATTTAGAACGATTCGGAAGTCTTAAAAGCTACTTTAGTCTGAAGTGCTCCCAAAGATTGATCTTAGTATCACATTAAGAGGAACAAGTGCATTTTTACTGCACATATTTTCTAAGATTTTGAGATTTCTGAAATTGCACTGTGTATTCTTCTTTTCCCCTGGGGGTGCACTTCAAGGTTTTTGGTCTGTGAGCGGCTGCGTGAAATTAGACCACGCACGTTTTTTGCTGTATTGGCCTTTTCCAACCCCCATTCTCTCGTCTCAGTGAAGAAATGAACTAAAACTGTATCAAAATATGCTATAACAGAACCTCACAACGCCCTGTAGTACAGTCTTGTTATAGGCAGCGTCCTTGAGCTGGGATCCCTGGTCACTCAGTTGGAAGAGACAAAGGCTCGATTACCAGTCGCCATGTTCGGGTAGGCGCGAAGACCGGACTCGAAAGAGTACTAGTGTTGGAAATCGAGCCTAGAGAGGGAAGTCAGTACTCTAGAGTTTCTAGGTTTATCTTTATTCAATATAGCGAAAGGTTGTTTGTTCTTCTGAAAAGGACAATTTGCTTTTGTGGTGTTCTCGTTTTTTTCTGTTCTAATTAGTCTCTTTTCATGTTATAAGAGCTAGCTGCATGACACACTCCTAATGGCGATAAATATATAAAACTTCACAAAAATTTCAAATTCTCTTTTGGAAAATCCAAAAAAAGAAAAAGAACTGGTTAAAGTTCTGCTGAAGAGGTAAAGACGTTTGAATGATAACACCATGGATTGCGTCCTCAGATTTTAATTAAAACTAAGAGTGACACTGAAAACATGTCGCCATAACTTGATACATCGTTTTCACTCACGTGACCAGCAACTATACAAATTAATTGGAACAAAAGAAAGCTTTTACATAAGAAAGGAGTTCAACTCCCATAGGATTCGTTTCGAACACCAACATGGTCGCCGTTTGATCGTTTTGGAACACAATTATGGCCGTCGTGTCGTCGTGTAAAAACGCTGGATAGGAGTTAAAGGGTTAATCGATGTTCAGGCCGCGGCATGTACTTTGATTGTTAGTCTACAGATGCAATACTAAAAGCAAATTAGCATTACTACCAGAC
The DNA here is from genome assembly GCF_958299795.1 of Porites lutea. Classification (NCBI taxonomy): domain Eukaryota; kingdom Metazoa; phylum Cnidaria; class Anthozoa; order Scleractinia; family Poritidae; genus Porites; species Porites lutea. The sequence continues at coordinate 11,403,505 of NC_133206.1, forward strand.
GTATTGGATATAACCCCGGGAGGGGGGGGGGGGGCACTTGAATATTTTTTGGGTGGGTATGTGCCGCCCGAGACTCCAAATTGGCACCCCGTTCTAAAAAAAAAATTCCCCTAAAATTGATACCCCGTTCTAGAAATGGGCCAATTTTTCATACTCCGTTCTAGAAAGTTTGTAAATTGAAATAGCCCTGTTTTTTTAAAAAGATATTTCTTTATTTGTTCGGCTTATACATCAAATAAATGCTTCTATTAATCGGCAACAATTGTAAGCGAAAGATCAGGCCGTGATCCACAATTTTTTATACCCCGTTCTAGAAAACGCCTCTGAAATGGATACCCCGTTCTAAATCAGGAGCTTCAAAATCACGACCCAGTTGGGCGGCACATACCCGTATAGGTAATGTATGGGAGTACCCCCCTCCCCCGGGGATATAACCTCAACTCGATATAACAGGAAAAAGGCACGGACAATTTCATCCATGCTAGGGCTTTCTTGTGGTTTGACTAGTTCTGCTCTCCGCCATCGAGTTCCTGCTTTACACGGAATCACACTCGAAAACGATGCGCTGGACCTGTTCAATCCATGATTTCTGATATGCTCTAAAAGGGTCCCAAACAGCACAACCATATTCCAGCCTTGGTCTCACTAGCGATTTGTAGGCTTGATCTTTAGCCCTCTGCGGGCAATGATGCAAGTTCCTCTTGACAAAGCGAAGTGTCGAATTGGCTGTGTTTGTAATGTTTAGGATATGTGGCTTCCAGCTTAGGTTCTCTGACAGAGAAACTCCGAGGTAAGGATAGTGGTCTACAGCCTGTAGGGTATGGCCAAGCATAGTGTATGGGTGTATAAAGGGACACTTGGTTCTGCAAACGCGTAGAACGTAACAGAACTTTGCCCATTCAACTAATTTGTAACATTTTGGATGTTTCTTGATGTTGCGGAAAGCATTGTTGGTTCGCCTGTGTGTTGTTGTGTGCGTATTGTTCAGTGTCCTTTAAATCTTTTGTATTACGTCATTTGGTGATTACACCCGTCAGCAACACCAAGAAACTACCGATATTTGCACTGAGAGTAAAAACAGGAGCCAGCGTAGAATCATTACCAACCTGTCATTTAATCCTGATATCATTGACTATAATCTATAGTCCGTCCAGGATAGGCAAAATGTAGCGTAAAGGGAAAAAGCAGTATGAAGTAGTAGTGCTCTTCCGAGAGTCATCGCCTATAGAAAGTAGAACTGTCCATTCCCGGAGAAGGTTGAAAAAACCGTTGTTAGCAGCTAGCCGGGAATAAAGCAATGGAACTAGCTAACTGATTTCTTCGATTCACTCACGGAAGTAGGCTTCTACTTTCAGTAGGGTTTGTCCACCACACTTGGTCGGCCAAAACTAAAAGAAAATGTGTGCACGCGGGGACCCGATGGTCACCTTTAGTACCCGAGTACAAGGTCTCGATCTTGTACTCAGGCACCGGCAGGAGGAGGGATGAAAGACGAGCTCTCCTAAAAATACGTGGGAGGCTACGGCAGGGTGCCTGAACTGGTGTGTCGTATTTGAAAAAAATGGTGTGTTCACACTTGTGCCCGGCAAGGACTTCACTTACTCAGGCACAAAGTGTAAACATATATAGCCTTACATAAACTTCGAAAACCACACTGATCACCAATGTAGAAAGTTATCAGCTGATCGAGCATGGCCGATCCAGTTTTCACACCCTCTCGCGGGCCACGGATGCTTACATAACGTGCGGCATTGAAATTATCATTAATTATGATAAAAATTGTAAAAAAAATTGCGAATGATTCAATTTAAGTAAGAATTATACGAAATCAAAATAAGAAAATTTACAGTCATTTAAATTAACCTCACCCGAAAAAAATAATTCACAATTTCTCTTCTCTGGGTGTCATGCACATGCAAAACTGCAAGACCGTGTGAAATAAATTAACCGAAAGTAATAAAAGAAAGGCGTCCCTCGGTGATGAACAACTAGCAGAATCATGTCTCCTTTCTTTGATGATAGCGATTATTCCCAGTGTCGACTAATAAGGAAAATAGATTTATTTATGCGCGTGTGATAATAAATTATGCATGTGGTACATTAGTGGCAAACACAAAAGTTTTCATTTTCAAATTAAGCTCCGCATAGAAAGTAATTGGTCTAGAAAATCAGGTCAACTTGCTCCCAGAATGGATGACCTTCATTCTCGCCTTTTTGGTGATCGCATTTTACGGCTCTACGTGTTTTGATTGGTCGTAATTCGGATCAGAGATTAGCGCCAGCAGATTGTTTGTTACAGTGACGAAAACTTTCCACCCCATGCGGGGCCGATTTATTCACTGTATCACAAGCCATATTTGAGGCTCTTGTTTGAAAATGGTGAATGTATTACTGTGAAAAAGAGCTTTGTATGCGAGCAGTATTCATTGCCTTAGTATTAATTGTTTTCATTAATTTGCACTGAAGTCCAGAAAACGTCGCGAACTTGGAAACGCAGGCACCTTGAGGATAGTTGTGGTGAGTACGCCTGCTAAGAGTAATCATTGTTAGACTGTTTCAGTTACTATCACATGATCGCCTTATAAGACGTACATCTCAGATGCTTATTTTGTTAGTCTTTTTAGCATCTCTTTCTTTAATTTTTTGAAGTTAATTGTAATATTTTTCCTAACTGTAATACTCATTAAGCAATCCCCGCGTGTTGTGGGATCTTCCATAAGTTCGACACAAACCGCGGTTGATCAGGGGTTGATGTTTTTTTTTCTTTTTCAGTGTACAGTTCAAACGATCATATTTTTTAAGTATTTTCTGGTGGAATTAGAGGTTTCTTGAAGAAATGCTACCTGTGTTAAGAAATTGTTTGTTTTGTTCAATGCTTTTGCAACTGATAATGAATAACACCTGTCTACACCGGCTACACCGCTGACCACCCTTTACAAATAATCGAATTATCAACATTCGTTCTTGCAGAACACATGCAAAATACATCTTCACATATCTATTGAAAATGATCTTAAAGGCATGATCAAGCTTATATTTAGAAAAAAATTGTTGTTGGGCATTCCCAAGTCAAAACAGTTTGAATTTTTCAAAGAGTCGAAATCAAAATCTCAACCTATATGGAAATCCCAGTTAAAATTAATTTCTTGTAAACTTTTAGGAACTGTCGGATATTATTGAACATTTCCAACGATCTTGTCGGTGCGTTTTCTTCTCTAGTCAGTCAATTTTGTATCATTTTAACACCTTTTTCCTTTTCCGGAAATAATGGAGGTTATGCATTTCATTACACTTGGGAGTAAACGCAATTTCTATGCAACACGCTGTTAACCCGAATTGAAACTGCCAAACTGAATATCTTTTAAATGTGAAAAGTTGTCATATCTGCCAACTGACCGACGACTGGGTTGTTTAGAAATGACAATCTTCGACTTGTGGAGGTGATATTATTCACAAGGACAAGAGGGTTTGATTAGGGGCCGCCCAAATGGGATACTTGATCAAAAATTATAGGAACACGGTATCCTTGGGGGAAAATAGAGAGCTTATAGGCGCCAGGATGTTGAGCATTAAATTAGTTTCACTTTTTGAAGGATAACTGGAAATGTTAAGGATGTAAAAGTAAGTTACAGATGTAACCGAGCCTGATAAGGGTAAATAGTTTCCAGTGCGGATAAACTTTTTCAAAACAAAAATTATCACCATACAATTTTTGGTTTAGAAGTTTCAAAAAAAATCCCGATTTTGTCTGCTAGTGTGGATAGACCCATAGTACGCCCATAGACATGAATAGGATACAATTTCGGCACTGAGATTCTAGTCAGTCCCTCCTCTGCAGAGGGGCCGAAATATGACCAGCACCAAACGCAATGACATCAGGCACTCTCCTTGTTTGAAAAGCGTAAAAAGGGAGAGGTTTGTTATAGCTATTATTTCATTTGAAATGATCTAATATGGTCTTGATTGGTAAAAAACAGGGGCGAAAGAACCACCCCCAGAACAAGGTAAGATCTTGTGCAATGTCACCTACCACTCATGTCCAATTGTCACCGCTTGTTTAAGGCCGGGGGAACTCAACAAAATCCTATACGGGGAGGCTCCGCCCCGAGGTCCGACCCCTTAACCTTTTATATACTTTTTCTGATAGAATAGGTACCCCCGTCGTATACCCTTAAAAAGGAGGTATGGGCCCCTGCTTTAATTGACAAATTATACTTCTTTTACATACTAGTTTAGAAAGCTGCATTTCCTTTAACTGCTGTAAATACACCGCCTTTTTAATATGAATAAATCACCAGAAAGTTTTCTTGTCTTTTTCACAGCCATAAAATGAGCTTTTTAGCCCCTTTAGGTCCTATCACAGACCGCAATGACTGATTTCAGTCCCCTGACCCTTTTATATACTTCAACTAGTGAAATCCCTGTACCCTTTCATATATGAAGCCTGAAAAAGATACCCCTTTCGGGCGGAGCCTCGGCCATTATAGGACGTCCCCCCCTCCCGACCCCACATTGGGTGTTCAAGTACTGTAATAAAGTTAGATTAAAATCAAGGAGCTTTAGGCGGGGCTGGAGTGGCACGAGTTGGAAATAAGAGACGTTCCATTGTCTCCACACAAAGCCTTTTCTCACAACTTGTACCAGACTCGTGTGAGTTACACCACTTAGAATTCCACTTTCACGACTTGAGAAAAGCGATCAGTATTGGAAAACCAGCCCTCTTCTTTACTGAATTTCATTAATTTTGCCGTGTGGTAAGTAAAGGTTAAACTGGTTGTTAGCCTAGGAACTTGTTGACCTTTTCAAGGCTACATCGGAGTTCGAGCATTTTTTAGTAAAGTGAGTATGGGCCAGCATTTTTCCTAACTTTGTTTTATAACTGTAAGGCAGTACTATAAACTCGAATCATGGACTCTCTTTAGCCTGGGTTGCAGCCGGACTTGACACTCCAAATCCAGATAGAGAACTCGATATACCGGTAGTCCATAATTATACAGTCTATATCTATATCAGAGATTAAACTGACTGTCTGCGACGGGCTAACTCTCTTCAGTCAACCTTTTTTTTTCTGTCTGTAATCATCCCCTTCCACCTAGCTCAAAAGTGACCAAAAGTTAATTTATCAGCCCTTAACCTTAGCTGACTCTTATGATTGGCTCCTATAACATTTTTGGCGTGCCTATCCTATTGTCCGACCAGAATTCTTTGGCGATTTCGAGTGATTGATCTAACACATAAACATAACTTGACACTCGGCCGGGTTACAAACCCGACGGCGAAGCCAAGCTCGCTGCTTTACATCAGTTTCTGTACGGACACATGTTGATGAGAGGAAATCGTTAGGTGAAAGGTAAGAATTTGTGTCCTTCTCTTTTGAGTAAGCATTGTCGTATAAGAAGTATAGCGTGATTTGTGTTTGCAACATCACCCTGTCCATCGGCTGAGCTGCGCATTGTTTATTTCGCTCTGCAGACTAACCGGGAAACTACCGGGTCGATTTCTGTAAAAGCCCGGCAGTGTTTCTTTCCAGCACCATGCGATACCCATACTGGCTAAACACGAATAAAATAATTCATTGGAACTTGCGCAGCAGATAGAGTATTTTCAAAATAATTAAATCAAGTCCACTTTGTTATACAATTTAGGTGTTCCATAATAACTAGTACTGTTTTGCGTTCTCCATTTTATAAAGACCGTTTACGCTGTTATCACTATTTTGAGTTACTTTATTAGTCTTACATTAACCGCATCGAACATCCCTTTTTTAAAACACCAGGTTCTCTCATCTCCAGACACAACCAGATTATTTCCAACTGACCCGGCTTGTTTAAAAAATGTTTGATATGTTTTCAGCTGTTTAATAAACACAACTTGACATACGGATGGACTACATTTGGCAAGACGCTTATCACAGAGTAGGCTTGCCTTCTTCTCCTTTAATTCAAAGATTTCAAGTCTTATGTCCTTATACTAAGTGCTTTTGACTATATTTTCGATGGATTTTGTATTTACGACGACTAAAGGCGATTTCTCGTGTCTAATCTTAATCCTATTTGACCCGTTCAGGGCCATTTATTTGTACAATTTTAGGACCCTAGCTTTAGGTGTCAAGTTGAGTAAAATTCATTTTTTAACTATCATATGAAATATCGGCATGTTTTTTTTCGCAAGGCTTTTAACCGCCTTATATCACAGAGCTAAACAACACGAAGGGTTTTGTTCCGTTATGTGATTAAACGCTCACTTCTCACGACATCATAGACATAAAATATAACCTTTACAAAACAATCTGAAAAGGTCACCAAAACTGAAAGCCAACTGACATCAGACCGTTTTTTTCTCTAAATAATTAGGTTTTTTCAACGGTAGTCTGTTCCATTAATCTTTGCACGAAACACTTTTTTAAAAAATTGAGTGGAAGTGAATTGATTCGTATAAAAGTTTTATACTCTCCGAAGCCAGAAATTAACCGTCGACAGCGGAATTTTCAATCACGAATTATTCTGTCGTTGCAGATCAACAGCAAAATATTATCACTCTATATATATACACCCCTTTTCGTTTTTCAGGTTTCTCATGTTTTTTCTTACAAAAATTTCCTCAATAGCACAAAACAGAATTTTTTGTTGGCTGGTTTTTTGGTCTATTAGATATTACACTTGCAATAAAAAAAATACGTCAGGAGAGGATGAACAGCCGGTTTTAAAGCGAAAAAAGAGACTTTGTTAGTGTTGCATCGAAGAAATCAAGAAAGAGGGCCATATAACTAGACCCAAACTGACATTTTTTCTTTCCTTCTCGTTAAGATTGCATTAATTAAATTTTGTCAATACATTTTTTCTCATACCGATTTTGAACTCATGTTTTTATATCAGACAACAGGATGGAATTTTAATCATCTTGTCATAATTAGGAAATTGTATTCGAATAATGGAGCACGGTAGACCTTGATAAGAATAGAAGCCCTGACTTGTGAAAAAAGATAAGAAAACTCAAATATCTCTCTTAGAAAGCAAGGCATAATTAACCACTGTTAAAAGAACTCTTTTAGTAGTAAAAATTCATTGATTACTCTTAGTAATCATAAAAATCTTTTTCCTGTCTTTTTTCGATTTTAATCCGGCATTCTCCGTAAGTGTACTTTTCAACTGTGTGTGACATCAGCCACCGGCATTCGCTAAACCAATCAAATTGCCCTCGCTTACTTTGCTTGCTTACGTTCAACCTCTCAGCCATTGTGGTCAACGAAGCAGATAAGCTGAAATGTCTGTTCCCTCCCAACTCTTGAGCTTACAAATGACGTGAAATCTAGCGTATCGAGTAATCGGCACATTGTCAAGGACACAATGCATATGAATTCATATTATCACGGAGATATGATCATCGATAAAATTTTTCAAAAGACGTCAATTATAAAACTAGTCAGAATTAAATGAAAGAAAGAAGTAGAGAGAATGAGTCTGAATTGATCTACCGTCAAAGTTTATAAGTTAACAATGCTACGCAGCTGAATATACGAAAAAAATTTGTAATTTGGTCACAACAAAATAAAAAATATCGAATTATTAAATTTTGGACGACTTGTGACCACTTGTATTTCACTCGTACTTCTGTTCAGAAGATTACACGGTGGAAACTCGGTATAACAAGCCTCTATATGACAAATTTGTCGGTATAACGAACCATTTCCTTTACTACAGTAATAACAGTAGTTTATCAAAAAGAGCCTTGAAATATCGAAGCCTCCTTATAGAGAACAAAAATTTGCCAGTCCCTTGGTTCTTCCATGTATCGAGGCTCCACTGTAACACCTAAATTACGAGCTGTGACCCCCGGCATTTTTTGTACAATCATCTGTCCCGAGGTAATCCACCCCAATAGGGAAAAATCAGCTGTGGCCGGGAACAAATGGTATTCAAAGCAAGAACGTGCAAATTAAGAGCTTTAGACAGACCTTGAGAATGAGTAGGTCCGGGGGAATGAACTCAACAAAGTTTTGTACGGGAAGGCTCCGCTCCGATGTCCAACCCCTTACCGTTTTATATACAATTTTTGACCGAAAAGGTACCCTCCCCGTATTGGCCATTATAGGGAGTACCCCCCGGATTAGGTCTACTCTCTTCTACGGTTGACATTATAAGCTGTTACAATCGGTACTGTGATATTAACCCAAAGTTTTTCAGTAATTGCTGAACCGTTGATTTAGCCGTTTCATTTCCGTCCTCATAATCAAAAGTGTTTCGTCAACCACGCCAGTATGATCAAGTAACAAATTCGCGTTGAGTTGAGCTTGTCACTTCATCCCATCCTTTCATACCTTTCTTAGTTGACCTGCCATGCATGAGTTTTGTCAAGTTTTCTCCTGCCACCCTAGTTTTTATCTCTTGTTATTTCAGTGACTGTCACCGGAGTGAAAAACAAATCGCTAGATCTCAATCTTCAAACGAACTTCTGCTCTCAAAATCTTTATCTTCCCATACAAATTTTTGCCACGATTATGTTGGTTGTTGTTGGTTTATAAAAAGCCTTTCTTTCGCTTAGTTAATAAGGTGTTCTTGCTTAAAATCTCTACACCGACAATAACAATTTATGGGCCCAGAAGTGTTATCTAGTAATACTCTTCCAAGCGTTATCATTTTCTGTTTAGCATACGAAACAAAACAAGTTGTTTAGGCTAATAGGCAGCGATTTTTCTAGAAAAAGGTAGGCCACGCCTTCGCCAAATTGATGGAGCCGAGCTGTTTTGGCCCAGTTATTATCTTCAGACATCAGTTCAAACACGGCTTCAAGCTTGCTCTCTTGTTTTCATATGACCAAACTTTTCGATCAAAAATAGAGTGCTCTTATCTGTTTACTCTGGGGATGATGTCTGGTCTTTCTTTTCAGAGGAAATTTTTGCGGCTGTTCCGTAAAAGCTTTAAAAATTAGATCTCTTTGGCACTATTTTCCTGATACACAAATTGTACTGTCTGAATACTATTTGAGTTTGTTCAACGGCGCAAATCCGTGATCTAATCTGCTAAGCATAAAATCGTCAAGTAAGAAGAGAATTAAAAGACGTTATTTCGTGTGAATCGTTGTTTGTTATTTCGTTTCGTTATATGTGTTTTTTTTGGCCGCGACTTGACCACTGTTGTTTAGTGAGTGACTTTCAAGAGTCTCGCCCCCAAACAGAGAGCCCCCTCCTTTGTACACTGACCCCTCGCTAGGATCCTGAGCGATGAACAACAAAGGCACAGCGTCTTCTCGCAGTCCACCGCTTTGTCCGGCGAGTAAATATTTGAAAGTTTCACTTCAAAGCCGCAATGTTTTCTATCCTATCTCTCATACAGGCATTATGTTGACCACAGTTAAAACCAGCCACAATACTTTCGAGACTGAGTATGATCATGCGAAAAAACGATTGTTAGCATATCGTCTTAAGCCGAACCAAGACCTGCAAGTACTCCATTTAATTTAATTCGCAGTGATTGATCTTTCTTTCTTAATTCTGTGTTTACATTTGTTTTGATATCTTTCTATTTGCTAAGTCGCTGTGGTTTTAAAGAGTCTCGATAGTTTTTTTGTGTTATGTCACAGCCGGAGAGAAATGACTCCAGAGGGCGCTTGCGTGAACTAGCCAAGAGGTCCTCCAGAACTGGCAGCCTGGTCTGGATTCGTAATTTCGAAATATTTACCATATCTCGTAAAATACGGGCCGTTGAGCACAACAAAGCAAAATCGGGAGTGAAAATAAGTTAATTTTCTTTTTATATTTTTAAAAATGAATGAGCAGCTGCCCACAGGTCTTTCGTGGCAAGATGAGCTTATGATAATAGCCTTTATTATGTTTGTTTGGGGTTAAATGCAAATTGTCCTCATCTAGACTAAGTGATCTGTGATTGTCACAAAGCTGACAACTCACTTGGGTGTAAGAAAACAGGGATTAAGAGTTAACTGTGGTGCTCTGTAGTACTGCTAGAGAAGAAACAGGTTTATATATACTAGGCCATTACTGTTACCATATACATTAGACAAACTGACTTATCGATGACTTAGCTTCAAGGTACGTCTGCATATGTAAGTACCATGATAACGTAAAAACGACTTTAAAATGGTCAACCTTAAAACATCAATTTGCCGCTCATTTAATCGTCCAGATTGTTTAATTATTATCATAAGTTAAGTTAAGTTTGAAAAAAGGTGCCCATTGTCATTTACAGGGGTTTTATTTTTGGCTTCCGCAGGTACCGAGAAGTGTAGCCACGGTGTTTGCATAATCTCGACCCCACTTTTATAATTATTTCTACGGTATAACCAAACAGACCTGGTTCGAATCCCTTGGACTAGAAGAGGAAACAAAATGGACAATTATTTCCAAAGTGTTGTTTTCTTCGCTCTCTTCGTTTGTTTCATTTTACAAGCTGTAAATATTGCGTCAGCAGGTGGATCTTTAAAAATCAAAGGCGACGCAATCATCGGCGGTCTCGTAGCGGTACACGAGAAAGGAAGAGGGGACGCATGCGTCTCGCCGAACCTTCGAGGTATCTTGACTGTCGAAGCTATTCTGTTTGCCTTAAAAGAAATAAATAGCAAAAAACATTTAAAACTGAAATCGACCTTGGGGTGCGATATATGGGACACATGCCCACGCCCCGAGATGGCTGCAATGGATTTAGTGGTGAATACGGAAAGACCGGAGGACCAACTCCTTGCGGCAGCCGTGGGCGATCTCCCGCAGCAACGACCGGAATACCACCGGGCCTTGCTGCTTCTGTTTAGCAGTTTAACGCCACACATGAGCTGCATCTCTTCAACGTTCCAAGCTGAGAATAAGCTGGACCTAATGACCGAAACCAACTTTATTTTTCACCCCATCGCAAGAGACAAGACCAATTTACAAGCGATTGTTGATTTGGCTGCGCATTATAAATGGACTTACGTTGGCATTGTTTACGATGACAGCGCTGAAGGAAAATATAGAGCGGACATTTTACAGCAGGAGGCTAACAAAAAGATGGTCTGCACCGCATGGAAATACTCGCTAGCAACCAACTCGAGCGCTGCACAAATCCAGGAATTCATTACGTCTTTAAAGGCGGAGAAAAATTTTTCAGTCATTGTAATGCTAACGTCGAAGAGTATATTCAAGGACATTATTGACGAGGCGTTCATGCAGAAAGTAAGCGATCTTACGTGGGTGGTTAGCCATGCGTCCTGGGATAACGAGGCAACCTTTGCAAATGACAATACCGCTGCTCAAGGGATGTTAAAGGTAGGCACCTCAGTATCGATCGTCGGGTTTAAAGCTTTTTTACAAGACCTTCTCACTACTCCGGAACGAAACAAATGGATCATGCAGATTGTGGCCACACCAAGTTCAGTGTCTACTTCTCCTGATGATACATCTACCGTAATGACAACAAGCACACCAACCCAGGCCCAGGCCCCTAGCTCTGTTCAATCGAACGCTTCTTCCAATACTAACGCGACCACGAACGTCCCTAACACAACTCTTTCCTCATCAACAGCCCCTCCTTCCACACCTAATGCTCCCACTACGTCCCAGTGCAGCAATCCGCCCTGTAATGTCAACAAGACTAAACTGGAGGAGATTGTAAACAAGTTGAAGTCTATGGCAGACAGTGCAACTTGCACCATCGACTCAATTTTTGCTGTCGCGCATGCCCTAGCTGCCAGGGAAAAGTGCAAGAGCAATTGTCCGGAAACACACGATTTTTATAAATATATTCAGCATGTGAATTTTGAAAGCCTCAGTGGTCACCAGATCAGTTTCAATAGCCAGAGGAACTTGAATCAAATAAAGTACAAGATCTCGATTCTTCAAAAAACTTCAAATAGTTCTGTGGTTACGCAGGCCGAGAAGTCTAAACTTCAGCCATCTTACGTGGGAACCTGGGAGAAATCGGGAACAGACTCTCCCAAACTGAATCCTCAAAGACCCTCAAAGAACATCAAATGGAACACGAAAGGGAACGAGGCACCGACGTCTGTTTGCCACGAGCCTTGCAAACCCGGATCATATAAAGCATTTAAAGAAACCCGAGGAGAACGCGAGTGTTGCTGGCACTGTTTAAATTGCGAAGAAAATTCTGTGAGCAGGACGGAAGACTCAACAACTTGCACAGTATGTCCAACTGGTTACACTGCCAATAACGCAAAGGACGACTGTGTTAAACAGTTTGAAGACTATGCGTACTGGAGCGATGCTGGCAGTCTTGTGATGCTGTTCTTGATGGTAGCGGGTATCTGTTTCAGTATTTATGTTGCGGTGGTGCTATTCAAGAACAGAGAAACACCGGTCATGCGCCGAGCTAAGAATGCCCTTTTGATCCTGTTGCCGCTGGTAATTTTACTCTTCCTAATTCCTATCCCTCTTCTTAGCAAGCCCACCGAAACCTCATGCGAGGGATACCGCGGCTTCTTCATTCTGGCACTTGGCATTCCTTTGGCAGCCTTGATATCCAAATGCGTTTATGTTGACAATAAGTTCTATGACTCTGACGGTCAAGTTAAAGAAAGTTGGGGTAACTGCATATTTACCCCGCGCATAGCCGTTGCTATAGGAACAGTCATTCTCCACGTGGCAGTAATAATTGTCCTAGCGGTGCTACTACCGAACGAGATCGTGCGATTCCCAACGGACGACCCTTTTACTGTCTACATTGAGTGCTCGTTACACAGTGGCTGGGGCTTTTTATTTGTCATATTCTACATCATGGTGATGGCGACACTGTACTCTGTCCTATCCCTGAGTGAGGAGATTTCCCCGGAGAATGACATGGAAGTGCGGTGGACGTCTTTATGTGTTTTTAACTGGTACGCAATCTGTTTCTTTTACATCGTCGTCGGCCATGGTGTGGTCGGGAAGGGGAAGATCTGGGGCTTAGCTTTCGTGGATTTGCTGTTCGCTGTTAATATTCTGGTATGCATCTACCTCCCCAAATGGTACGTCATCGTGTTTCAGCCAGAGAAAAATCAGTCGGACGTTTCACCCTGGGCCATGTATGTGAAGACGCAGGTAAAAGCTACGGTGGGCCTCTCAGAAGAGGAGTCACCTGTCATACAAAAGCGAGGTAACCTGGCCAGTACAGCCAAGGAGACTGATGGGAAGGTCAAGGACAGCGGAGACCCGAATGAAAATGAGTTACAAGAACTTATAAGTGACACAGACGTGTGACAGCCAAAGATTGGACGCGACACTAGGTTTTAATTTCCTATCGCATTGCGTTTAGATTTGCAAATGTTAGTAGCAAAAAGCATAGGTAACCGTATTCCAATTTTGTCAATAAGCGATGGTTTTGGTACTCATCAATTCTTAGACGTGTGCCATAAACAGTGAAAATTAATTATAGAAATATTGTAATCTATAATTTTAGTAGCAAAATTGCACTATCCAGCCGTAAGCAAATCTGCGAGAATTGATCCTTAGGAATCCACCGTACTTAAAATGATGGCGGCTGGTACATTTACCTACAGTTCTTAGCGCATGAAAACCATAAAATTGCTCATAAAAACGCACAAAGAAAGTTTTATAAACTTCAAACCTAGGATAGGCAATGTTGCTATATAACAAGGACGAATTTGCCCCCGCCCCCCCCCCCCCAAAAAAAAAAAAAAAATTATGACTTTATGTGTAATTGCCCGTGTTACGTTCGAAAGGAATTGTGGTAAAATGTTCAGCCGCCATCTTTTTCCGTAGGGCGGATTATAGCCGAGGAATATGAGAGGTTTCGCCCCAGGTGACAGAATCCCGATTCCAGAATCTGGGAAATTTTGCATGTGGAATCCAAAATCCTGGGCTTTGGAATTCGAATGTAGCGCAAGGAATCCGGAATCCACTAACATTTGGAATCCAGAATCCAAGTTCCACTGACAAAGAATCTAGAATCCGGAATCCACGGCGTGGACTCCAGAATCCAAAGATAGCTTGGATTCCATAAACTGGGCGAGAGTTCTCTTTTTTATATTTTCCTCTTCTAAGTTAAAATATCACTCCTTGCCTCCAAAAATTAACGTATTAGTAGTTTTAATGGTGTCCCAATGCAAGAGGGCCGAGGAACAGTAAACACTACTTGTTGATATGGGACAGACATTACTAACAATCATTTCTTTCCGATTTGTGTCAGTCAGTCAGCAAATTGTGTACTATAATCTTTTTTAAGAAAAAAAAAGTTTCTTTGATTTTATATTCATTTTAATAGCCGAAGATATTTGCTGTTTATCTTCGGCAGATATTAAGACGACGTTTTAGCAAATATTATGCTATTAAAAAGTGAAGTATTGCTATTTTCAATCTCGCGCGGCCGCGCGCTGTAATAGGACATTTGCATTTGAAGTTCTTTTTCACATCAAGCGAAAATTCTGGGGAAATTTGTAGGGACCTTGTGTTTTAATTATAAAAAAGTTATAATTAACAACAATTGTTATTCCAAGTTTTTAGTTTGTTTTAGTTATGATTAATTGGTGACAGAACTTCGAGTCGTCCGATTGTTTCCGTCAGTCATACTCGTGATCGGACTCTGAGTATACGAGGTCTTCCGATTTTGACGCGTACACTCAGTTTACGGTCAAGTCGCCCGAAATGTTTTCGTGCTCAGCAACGTCCTAACATCTTAATCGCGCTTGTTTCGTTTCATCAAACCTTTAAGAACAGGATATGTTACTCATTTGACGTGCTTGTTTCGTTTCATCAAGGCTCAAAGAAACGAGATCTGTTACGCATTCATCTCGCTTGTTTCGTCTCTTCATCCCATAAAGAACGGGATGTGATACACATACATCCCGCCTGTTTCGTCTCACCATAGCATCATTGCTTAACGAACGAAACTTGATTACACAATTACCTTGCTTGTTTTGTCTCATTATCGCTCATATTACAGAACGAGATATAATACATACACTCTTTATTAAAATTTCGAGCGACTTGACTAAAAATTTTGGGGCGACATGACTCTGGTTTTGGGCGATATAACTTCGGACGAGATGACTGCCGGGTGATTTGACCGGTTACCGTATAATCACAGATCGACCGAATTGATTTATCCATTCAATTCTATTACCATTATTAGTCAGTTTATAAGAATGCCTATAGTACGTAAAGGACCCAAAAAAATCAAAGTTACTGTTTCGGTGCGACTACATGCGGTAGCCGGTGCTACTTAGTAGACAAGACTTACCAATCAGTCAAGCGAGGAATACATGAATCTCAACAAAAATCATTTAGCCAATCGTTTACGTCGAGACCGATGATTGGTTTCAAACAACTTTAGTGTGACTTTCTTTAATCTGATTGTGAGTTTTTTTCTCTTTCTTTTTAAGTTGTCTCGGTGTTTGTAGTCGCACTATAAAATATACACTCACCAGACTTCCCTGGAGTAATTAAAAATAGTTTTGCTCCCTAACAGAGAGCCCATAATTATTTGTTTGGCCTTCGGGATCCAAAAGAATTTGTTATAAGTACATGTATAAACCAAAAAGATCGTCTAAAGAGGTCGAATTATTAAGGTTCAATTTGACCATGACGGTACAACTGTTTCAGTCACTGAATTAATTTTCTTTTTGTACGATGCGAGAAAACACTACCCGCATCTTCTCAGCAGAACCAGTCCCCTATAACCATAGTGACACCAAAATCGCCCCCAGGGCGGGTTTTCTCTTGATGGTTCCTCGTGAGACACGTGAGCGCGCCGATGTCCGGGTCTCAAGTTCTCGCTTCGTCCTGTTTTCCAGAGGAAACGCCCTGGGCACGAAATTGACGTGTGCGCACCTGTTTTAGCTATCAGAGTCAACTGTTTGGTCAGATATACAATTTATGAGTTACGCACTGCGATTGTATTAGTCGTACAATACCTTAGGTTGCAATTTATCATAATTTTTCTTTAAAAAGTCGAAAGTATTAAATTGTTTTATTGGTTTAGTTTCGCTTTCTTTTGGTTAAAGGTGGGCCTAAATTTTTTTCTCAACTTGCTATCATTCAGAAAGAAAACAATACCGGTTTAGTCAGCCAAGTGCCTTTGTGTTTTTGGCTCGGTCAACCCGGGACTCTACCCGAGAGAGACTCGCCGAGAACGCCCACACTCTACCCTCGACTCAAGTTTCTAACAAAAATAGTTAAAAGAAGGAGAGGCAGACACACAGAAACAAAAAGTCGTACATTAAAATGCTGAAAGTGGCATTACTCTACCATTTTTGTCTACTGTGCAATGAATTCGGATCGAACTGTTGCTGTCTGGTCAGCACCGTGAGCTGATTGGAGACGATCCCCGGGGTGGGGCATTTGCCATCCTATTTTCACCCCCTCTTGGGGGTATTTAGTTGTTTCAGTGTCCCTACCCCTGGAATTTGCTAGTGCATTATTTATATGGGCATATAGCTGCGAATGTCGTCTTTCTAAAGCTGAATTTTTTTTCCTGTTTCGTGCGTTTCTCATTCTTAACGCTCCTATAGTCTTTTATACTGAAGGACATGTATTGTGTTTCTAACCTCATAGATAGTACTTTCACGTAAACGTAATTGTTTTGATTGAGTTATGGCTTGATCGGTGAGTCGTTTACACTCGTGTGCCGCTTCGTACCCCTTTTTCGCGCTCTGTGATCGGCTAGACAGGCCTATTCGCATTGTTTCTGTTGTAATCCTGTTTTGCTGCTGTGCGCGCAGTTTAGGTCTTAACATAAATTTCCTAGAATAACTAGTTTTTCTGCGTAGGAGACGTTAAAGGTCCAAAGCATATAAGTGACCCTTTAATAAAACACAAATGAGGGAGAGAATCTCTAGTAAACAAGCCACGATACTTTCGTTTTCTAAGCTACCCAATGGTATTTTCGTCACCAGAGCCTCTGGCCTTATGCCTTTTTTTTATAAACCTAAAACAACTTTTCGGGACTTTCGAGTAACCGACAATATTTTAAAATCAATCTCGACCCAGAGCTCTTCTGTAGAGGAGAGAGATCAAGAGATATACTCCCATTCCCAAACCCGTAAGCACTGGGGTCGAGAATGTTTTAAAACGAGATTCTTTCCTTTACGGGTGCGCAGTTCGAGGCGCGAATGGTCGTCCAGGAAATTTTGCACGTTTAGGAGGACAGTCAGCGTGTATGATTGAAAAAGTCACATTCGTCATTGTTTAAAGG
Organism: Porites lutea; assembly: GCF_958299795.1. Taxonomy (NCBI): domain Eukaryota; kingdom Metazoa; phylum Cnidaria; class Anthozoa; order Scleractinia; family Poritidae; genus Porites; species Porites lutea. Next base: position 11,420,637 of record NC_133206.1, read on the forward strand.
TAAGCCTTGCTCGTTTATCATATTAAAAAGACAGAAAACTAACTTTACCAGTTTACTCGTACTAGAATATTTCTTTTCATCCATTTTTGACGTCTCACGTTTAGCCTCATATTCACCGCTGTCGGCAGAATTAACTCACGCTCAGCTAAGTTTTTAACCTTAATACTTTGTATGGAGTTAAAGATTTTACTACGATTTCCTAGCGGATAAACGTGGTTATGCTACGCTATTGAGGGCCTTTAGATTTCTCTCAAAGCAAAATAGAACACGCCAAAAAAAGGCGCGAAGCGAGCATCGAGGCTACTTTTGCACTTATGCCAAAAAGTTGAGCAAACATCCCCAAAGTCAAACAAACAGATTGAAAATAACCTGCCTAAAATCTAAGGTGTCCTCGCGTCAATACGTTTGAAGATTTTTTTTTTCATTACAGACACGTATCCACTGTAACACTCCTTTAAAAAAATACTGCTGCACTTGAAAACAAGGTTCTATTTGTGGCGATGAGTGTGGTGTCTACTTTGTGAAATGAAAGTTAATGACCTCAGTATTTCAAACGAAGGTTGTTGCTTATGTTATAGCTGTTATGTCATAACCAAATCACATTGAAGTTTGACACAAACAAATGACATATCAAATACTGTAGCTACTTATGGAATATCACTTGACTCATCGCTTTAATGCCGACTCCCTAAACAGTTGGTAACGACACAAATTATAGTTTTTTATAGTTTTCAAAAGTCTGAAAATAAGGTGTTTAAATACAGAAATTGCCCTACTGATTTTAGCTGCTGGTTAAACTGGAGCACAGAGATAGAAAATTCTTTTCAGTAAAACCCCCAAAAAAGGAGCTTGGCATGTCGGTACCGGGTTGGGGGAAGTCAGCGAGGGAAAGAACCAGCACTACAACAACATTGTTGCACCACAACAACTACAACAAAAGTACCAACCTCGTTTCCAGGGTTCTCTCCCACCCGCGCCTGCGGAGCAAGAGAGGGGTAGAAGAGAGAACTTGGGAATGAGGTTGCAAAAGTACAAGATAGCAGGCTCCACACAGTTTGAAAAACTGGATTAAAGTAACATTAAAAAGAGGGGAACACTGCACTAAGCTTGATTCTGAAGTAGTGCAAGGTATGTCCCTCAAACTTCCTCAGTAAGTTAGTGCAAGGGAGCTTGCTTGGAACATTATGGTTCATTATAATATGGCCACATTAGTACATGCTCTCTGATTGGCTGCGGGCAAGCTTTCCTTGTAATGACCGGGCATTATGCTCTAGGTGTCCAAGGCATATACAAGCTGTCTTTAACTTGATAGTGGGCATCTATGTTATGGTTAATTAACAGCTGTCCATAAAAGGGTATCCACTGACCATTATCACATGACTGTGTCGTGGTCTCAAGTGTGCAACTCATTGAGGTGACATGTTTTTTAAAGTTACCCATTGACCAGTTGTTGGTTTTAATTGATCGTTGGCTCAATTACTTCCGCTGTTTTATACTAATAGCTCTAAAAAGGCCATATAATAAATAACTTTAATAACCTCACCCGTTCGGTCATAATACAGGGAAATCTTAGACATAGGCCTTGATGTATTGACCTCTGTCTGAGATTTCCCTCTAATGACCTCACTCTTGGTTATTAAGGGGTATTCACAAAACCACAGGAATATAAAACACCCTCTCCCAGACCTGGCAACTACCAATGAAGGACAACTCAGAGTTATGCAAATAATACACATTGCTGTCTTATATTTCTCAGCCATCTCATACAGCCTCACTTACATGTACTAATTTTTGGAAGAGCAGTTGTTGCCTATGGTTACAAACTTGACAGAGTTTTTTAAAAAACTTATGTATTATTCATATTCCTCCCACTCAAGTACTCTCTGGTCACTAAACAAATATAAATGGCAGTGATTTTATTCAAGTCAAACAAATAAGTTAACATACCACTCTTCTGCACATTTAAGGCACAAGAATCACTCACAAATTTCTTTTTCTCCAAAAACGCTCATAACACTGGTTGTGGCATGAACAGTTAATGCTTATATCAGTGGGAGTAACAACGCAAAAAGAAAACACAGCAATTGTTGGCCACTTAACTTGGGCATATTCAGCATCTTTTCAGCAACTCACTCATGAAGGATTTGTTTGTTTTACTTTTTTGCTTTTTGTAATTTTTTTTGGAGTGTTGACGGACAATAATTATTTTCAAATTTTTAATATAATTTCCTCAGGAAAAAAATTCTTGGTTTTAATCTTTGCAGATACTTTGTAGAAAGAGAAGTTTAATCCTTCAAGTAGAAATTCATTGCTTTGATCTACACTAGTTTATTAGGGCTGACATAGTGCTTAAGTTTTAATTTGACAAATAAATTTTATAAAATAGTAAATCTAATTTTCAAATTATGGATAGCAAATAAATCTGAGTGAAAGTGCACAGGTTAACTATGGACACTTGAAATGATCCTGTCCCAAGAAAAAATAACTAACCTTTACCAGTAATGCACAGGCTCAATATAATTACCATCTTGTTGATTACATAAACAGTTTGTAACAAGTTACTCAATAAAAATTTGTTTAGACTGGTACCCATTGCTGCAAATAACAGCCAGTCATCAAGAAATGTCTGGCTACAATTTAGTGCAAACAACTACATGCCGTTGGGTGTAATGATTGGACAAATGTAGGCTCAATTTCTGATAGTACAGTCTCATTTCCCAAACAGCAGCGGGTAATCAAGCCTAGGACAGATCAAAAACTGGAGACCATCACTTTCGAAACCACAGACTTAACTTGTAGTTCAAGATATTTAACAAGTTATGCTCATGGACTTTTCTGGTTTGTCCAACTAAATAAGAAACTATTTGCAGCCATGAGTACATAAAAAGGTTTCCTTACACTGCTTTGTATTTTTTAGAAATTTAATATTAGTTTTGAATTGCTGTTTTCAAAAATATTGCCAAAATGTGAAATAAATGCATTTCCACTCCTGATAATTAGTATTCCCATAAAGCAGCTTTTCCAATTTCTTTCGCTGTGGCTGCAAACGATCCATTCTGGTGACCCTGGATGTAGCAACCATTGGCAGCCTTAATCGCTATTCTGTTGTACTGAGGAAGTTCAATATTATACTCGCTGGCACCACTTTCATCAGCTGACAGGGTGATGTTAAACTTCTCATCACTACACCAGAATTTTCCTGAATCAGTGCTGATCTTATACATTCCTTTGTCGCATTTCATATGGAAGACATCATATTTTGACTGATTGCTCTCAATTTTATCTTTGCCTCCAACACGGACAAAACCAAAATCACCACGGAGAACCAGCATTGGCCTATTGATAAGCTCTGGAATGTGATATCCTCTCTCCTCATCAATCTCATCACCACCTTCAATAAGATGACCATTGTCTTTGCCTGTAATGTACTTGCCAGTGTGGGATTTGAATACAATCTGTTTACCGTGCCATTCAAGCTCAAACCAGGAGTTAGGTCCAGGCTTGTCGGCTGATGCTGTCATGCCCTTGTCACCCAAAACCCAGTACTTTCCAGTTGAGCCACGAACTGCTACTTTCTTGCTTGATTTGTCAAATTCCAACTGGAAGATCTCTGTGTCTTCAAGTTCACCACGGCGATCAAGAATCACATCCATGCCTAAAAAGAAGGAACGGTATGGGTTTACTAACAAGATCAAATCTAAAACATACAAGTTTTAACCACTGGATTAAGTGATTTGTTCTGACAAGAGAAAGGCCTTCTGGCATTATATCTCGAATGCCATAGTTCACACTGAAAACTGACAATGAACTCTATCAACCCTGTCCATTACATGGGTTCGTAAACCACAAACTCACAATTAACCCCCCCCCCCCCCCCAACACACAAAAAAACAGTAACCAGCAAATGTAGGGCAACTTCAGAATTTTCAGCTCTCTTGTTTTCAAGTGAACCTGTAGCTGCTGTAACTATAACCGATTTTAAACTATGCCAAAATTGTAACTTTTCACAAATGGACCAAAACAGCAAAACTAGAAACAAAAACAAATTGATTGAAACCAGCAAAAAAATGTTTACCTCTTGAAAAAATTGAAAACCAAAATATGTAAAAGAAAAAGATGGAAACCAATACTGATCGATCATTCCCTAAATAAACTTCACCAACTTAAAAAAATGGCTTGAACAGCCAAAGCATATACCCTCAGAGCCACTTTGTAATGTTAAAAGTTGGTCAGATAATTTTCTAATATTTTTTTCTTCTTTACATGACAGTTATAGTGACAGAGCTTTGGCAACAGGGAAATTAAACAAGCAAATTGATCAAAGTAAGCAAATGGTCAAATGAATATCTTACAGAAAAAATTCCCCCAAAAAATTGTCATATTGATCTTGATATTGTTCAAAGAGGCAAAAACTATTCTTAATTGAATAAACTACATTGTAAGGGAAGGTGATTTGGTCTTCTAATCATTTTTGTCTTGAAATATATTATTCTAAAAATTCATATTACCCTAGACCAGTATCTTATGCCCTTAGGCAGCCACAGAAGTGCATGAACATATTATTTATGTAGTCAGCTGTTATTTTTTTGTATTATCAGCCTAACTAATGGTTGGCTCACAACTCACAGATGAATTTTTACTTTTGGCATTCATTCACTTTCATTCTAAACAAACTTGAAACCTTCATTTTAAAATATGCAGCAATTACAATATTGTCTCATGGATGAAGTTTTATTTATCTCAATTGAAACTTGTCATAGTTATACAAAAGAAATATAATCATATTTTGCATGCCCATATTCTTGACTAATTTAAATCAATAAGCTTATCAGCTACATTTTTTGCCTTTTAAGGTAAAAGGAATGGAACGAAAATCACAGCCAAAAATGCATAAACAAAAAGATTATTTTTTCATCACAGACAAAATTGGCATTGTTATCTTTACACTCTTGAATGCTTGTATACAAAGGGTCTTACTCCTTCAAATAATGACATATCTGAGCTCTTGCATTTTGGAGGAAAGCAGACTGGTCAAAATGTATTTTCTCTGTACAGGTTCTAGTATTATTGTCTCCAAGACAAGTAATGAGAAATTAAAAATCAGCCAATTTAGGCGAGTTGTCTGGCAAAGAGACTCAGAGAGTAAATTTTCTATTGGTTTTCTATTTTCAGAAACGAACAGGGACAGCAAATAACAATGAGAATGACAATTAGCATTATTTAACTCTGCTTTTTGTTGCGTGACATCATGGTTATGAATTAAGATATAAGGCAAAACAAAACTATTGCAGCACTATGATCACAAGGGGATGGGGATTAATTTGACAGTGTCTGCATACTGGCACGTTCTAAAAACTCGAGATTTGAGACCAAAAAGATCTATCGATCAACATTACAACAGCGATCACAATTCGAAAAAATTCCTTAGATTCAAGATAAATACACGACACAGAAGTAATCAACAATTTTTCTTCGTTGACCCCAGCAGCTGAAAAAATCCTTCAAAGAAAGAAGTTATGAACACTTTTCACGCATATTTTCCGCGTGAGTAATTTTAATCGGCGATTTACAGAATTTACAGAACTGTTGGTCATATAATAAGATCGGTTTTTTTTTGTTCTATTGTTCTTATAGAGTCACTGGCATAATAATTATTGTTATGTACACAGTTGCTTTCAATTTCTCGCCGCGTGGAATCAACCAGGACGTCTAATCTCTTTGAAATTCATCATAAACATGACTTTTGTTTTGTTTTGTTTTTTTTCGCCCAAATAATTCCGTCGTAGAAGCGATTGCTGTAACTGCAACGTTTTAGACTCGCTACATTCTACCTACACGTGGTCAAGTTCATCGAGTGCAAAGCCATTTTTGTTAATCCATTCAAATCACCGTCAACAACAAACAAGATAAAGAACGGACACACAAAAGCATCTTCAAACCTGCAGATTGGCCTGTAAACACAGAAAAATTTGCATTTTTATGAATGAAATCGGAACGAGCTTGTTAATGTCAATGATTCATAGACAGGGGTAAGGCTTCGTATATATAGAATAAATACAACGGAAGTAGCTCAGTGGGAAACAAAACACAAACTAAAACAACAGAATATTGTACACTACATAGAGAAATTTCGTACCTTGGTGAATTGACAGTCGCCTGCCTGGTTTCGGTCCAATGAATGAAATTTGCGGTGGGCTATCTTGGACGTCAAACAGTTCGTCTTTTCCGACGGTGGTGTTTTTGCCGGCATGAATCTTTCCTGTTCCCACGGGAGCGAGGTAAGTACCCTTGTCGGTTCTGAAAGCCACCTCCCCCTCATGGAATTCAATGGTGAACAAACTCTTCTTACTGGCATCCTCTACAAGCGAGCCATCGTTCGTCAGATACTTTTTGTTGCTCGCTGCGATCGCGTATTTCCCCTCTTTTTCGTCGAACTCCAGAGTGATCGTGGCGTCCGCTCCCCAAGGTATAATCTCGGTGGCTTCGAGCGTGTCCGTCTTGGTGTTGAGATGAGCGAAGCGCGTTCTTCGCGAGCTCATCAGGTTGATGTGTGGGTGCATCGCAAGCTGAATACACCATAACTCTGAAGCGCCAGGTTTCGCCACACATCTAAGCTGATCACCAGTTCCACCGAAGTATGCCCCATGTACACTTTTTATGGCCCACTTTCCGCTGGGCTGTGTCTCGACAGTGAATTTCGCTTCCTCGACTCGCTCTTCGTCCTCGCATTTCATGTTGCCTCTGCGATCTGCCGACAGATATCTGCTGAGGTGGCTTCGAAAATAACAAATATTGCTACCTTCTTCCTGCTCCAATGTCCACATTTGTTTCTTCTTCAGCGCAGTCCCGTCCACGTTTAACTTGAACCCGAACGTCTCGAGCGTGAGATATCTTTTCGAGGCTTCGTTGAATAGCCCAAAATTCCATCTGAACGTTTTGGTAGCCATGTCGTTTGCGCGCGTCTGACTAATTCCGAGTACGAAATCGGTAAAACGTCGCTAAAAACTTTTTTAAACGCTTGAGAAATTCAGTGAGCGAGATCAATGACGCCCAAGCGTGTAATTGGGAAAGTGTGCGATCACAGAGTGTAGCTATTCGAATTGCCTAGCATCCGCGCCTTCAGGAAACGAATAAGAGGACCGCCTTCTATCATCTTGATTGGAAAAAAGCCATGTCGTGGCCCGTCATTCATCATTAATAGCTGTCAACATGTGGTCGGTATAAAATTCTTGTCTGTCATTAGACTTCGAGACAATCCTGTGGTATATTGTTTTTATCCAAAATTACTGGTTATCAATCCTTTAAGCCTTTGTTTAAGCGCTCAAAACCTGGAAATGCTTTTATTTCCGCGTGGAGGCAACGCCCGCTTCGCATTCTCTTTCATTTTTCGCATAAGCACATTTACACGCGCTGAGATATGATAATGTCTCGTGAGCCAGACGGTTTGTAAAGTCATTTCAAGTGTCGACAGATGGCGCTGCTGACTACTGATTCGATCCAATCAGTAAGGGCACGTCTCCAATTTTATCCGGGCGAAGTCACGAAATCATCATATTGTTCATGTTCAAAGGAGTTCATATAGCCCGTGGGGGACCCTAATAAAACTTTTCTTTGCGCCGGCACGAAGTGGAAATCAATATTTAGTTTACAATCGCTAAGCGTCTGTCTTACGACGTGTATTCTCATCACACACGATCTGAATAACTTATTGTGCGATTGATTTTAATTTTGATTTTCATTTTAAAATTGATAAAAATGATCGTGCTTTCTTTTATCTACCCACCGTACTTATTCCTTCTCGTTCCACGCACGAAAAACTGCTGCAAATCAGTAGTATCACACACGCGAGTATATTTAGACAATTTCATTTTACTAAAATACTTGAATGCAAATCCAGAAATTTTCAAATGAAAGCCGTTAATGGGTGCCCGAAAGACTCCATATTACAAAGCCTTAAAGACCCTTTAAACACCGTACTGCAAAAAATTAAATCCTCTATTAATGATCCTTTTGTTCTACACTTATTATCATGAGTTTTAGCATTGATTGTGTCGTCGGCCACGTCTTTCCTTTAACATACATGTAGGTGTGCTACTCTCTTTGTTGTAACCAATCATATTCCGCAGCGTACGCGATTCATTCACATCACTTGTCCAAACAAGTAACTCCAGTTTTTATTAGACTTTCGCCCAGGCAACAATGAATTGAATTTGTGACCGTACAGTTGGACTCCACGGCAACCGCACTCACTCATAGAGTACAACTGTCCAGCTCGCTTTTCAGTTCATTGACATATTTTTACTTTCGCAAACAAGGATATATTTTTACTCGCTTCCGCATACAAACATAGTTCTCAGATTTTTACCACATTAACGTGCGGCCATTTCCCCCTCCGGCTCGCTGTTTACTGATCCTCGCCGGAAAAATAAAATTCGAGTCCTTGTTCAACTTTCGATTAACCGCTTTGTCTCAGTTTTTCAATTGCCATCATTCAAGAACAATCATTTCCGCACTGGAAACGTGAACGTTTTTCTCTGACTGGCTTTCAGATCTGCCCGAATGATGCGCTTAGTGGGGTAGCGTGTACGCTCTTTCAGCTGGCTCCTTTCTTCTTTCCTTTTTATTGTTATTTTTTTCACTTTCTTTTATTTTTCCTCTTATTGGTCTTTCATCTTCGTGTTTTTGGAACACCTACGTTAAAAATACGGTTATGAGAGTTTAACTACTTGCATAGTTTTTACAGCTTTTTTGCATTGGAAGTGTGAGCAAGAATTTATTAAGACAAGCAAAACCACGGCAGGAAACCGATGAGCAGTGATTCTTGAGGTCGTTGAGGACCATGATCTTTAATTAATTTGTCACTAAAAAGAACGATGGGGTTATTGCTGTTGTACAATAGCAAGTGATAAGTCCCCAGAGGACGTTTAGAATTAAGTGGTCTATATAAAAGCCCACTGATACCCACAGGATGGAATGAAGAAACAGGTCATTTCCAAGTTCCAAAAACCACCACTGTCAAAATGTGGCCGAGGGCAACACATTGTTCCAAAAAGGAGTTTATTTGCATGAAAATCAGGGCATGAAAATAAAAAAATAACAATATCGATGGATTTACACTTACCCTCGTTTTAAAACAGAGGCTACTCCGCTAAAACTGGCAGCACCTTTAGTGCAGGTAAAAGCACTTATCACAAAAGAGCTGGTCCAATCAATCTTAAAACCAAAGATTTGGCTAAAATATTAAAAAAACGACGAAGCAAGTTAAATAGACCAAAGACGCTGTCCAAAGTCAGGGAATTTCGTTCATGGCAACTGATCTTTGGAAAGATTAAAAAAGATCACCTTTTGCACCTAAAATCTCCTAATTATTGAATATATTTCTTTGCTTTCACATCTTAAATAAGTTAAATTGATTCTTAGCATATACCTTTAACCTGTGTCTAACCTAGAAACCAAAAGGCTGGGGGCTAACCAGAAAGCGTCTTTAATTTTGTTAAGTTCAGTAGTTCTCAGGCTCTAATAACACATTTTGCAATTATCTGGTAAGCTTATTTTTGTACTAAACATTTTATTGCTTATTGTAAATTAGTAAATTAACCACAAAGAGCAGATAACGTCCATTTATCTGATCCAGTGGGGCTGACCATCAATATTTTCCATACCGGAAGGCTCCACCCGAGAAGACGGTCATTTAGGTGTTGAGGAGGGCCCTTGGAGACCATTTTTTGGGGGGCCCTTCAAGACATTAGTCTGAACTCCTCGTTGCCAGGGTCTCTCGTGCGAGAGAGGACGAGAGAGAGGTTGTGTCGGTTGTGTCTCCAACAGACTAACACCAAAGAAAAAAAGTGCAAAAATTCTGCGTCTGCCGTTAAAGAGAGGACCCAATGAACCAATCACAGCGGGTCATGTGATACAAATGATTGTGCTGCGAAGACTAAGAGTAAGCACGTGACGCTTGGCGATCTTACACCTCAAGTGATTACATCGTGAGACGAACTAACGACAATCCTCTTTACCATTTAACTTTAGACCACGATGAAAAACCAAAATGTGACCCAACGAGACAATTCCAGCAGAGTTTTTCATTGCCTATTACAAATCTCCTTGACGACATTTCAGTTGTAAATTTTTCCTGATTTACTCGTCAGCTGCCATTTCAAACATTTCTATGAAACGCACAAGCACTGTCAAATTTCCTTTAGTAGAGGGAGGACAATCTTATTCCAGCTCGCATCCCATCGTGTCCTTTGAAAACTTGCAAGATTTTCTTTGTAACTTGAGAGTAAAGGTTTGCTCAAAGGAAACCCTTTAAAAAGTTTCTGTCAAAGAAAATGAAGACCAATTAAGCGACTGAAAAGACTCATACTGTTAAGAACAATTATTAATATCTGGCCCATACTGAAGAGCATATAGGTAGGTTTTGCTATAATGTCAAAAGAACAATCAAAATAAAAGCTTAGATAACAACAAAAGATGGATACATAACCTTATTTCAGTAATTGCAAAACAAAACAAACAAAACTAACCAAGGGAAAACCCTCGACAAAGGGAACACCCAGACACCTATATAATTACTAACTTTAACGAAACTCGGCATACATACATCAACTGACCAACAGATAAAATTTGTTAAATTATGCTAAGGCAGGCTCTTAGCGTGGTAGAGGAGTTCGGGGGGGGGGGGGGGGGTTACTTGGGGTAATTTTTGCTGGATATGTGCCGCTAGCCCCTCAGGGCCCCTACCCCATTATAGTCTATTCTGTGATCAATTATAGACCCCATCTTAGTCACTTTTGGGCAAATACGTAATTTTCGCGATCCCAACTTAGTCACTTTCCATTTTTATGAATTGACACATTTTTTAGATTGATTGAAAAACACTTTACTTTTCTTGTGCAGTACAAACACTCTGGTGCGTTTGCTAACCGTAAAATTAATATAAAGGACTTGTGAATGACGGGACCAGTCAGCAAAACTCCGTCAACGTGGCTGGACGGACTAACACCTAAAAATCTGTAAAACTGACAAGTTTAAAAGTGGTTTGTTTTGAACTGAAGAAGAAATAGCTCCGCAAAGTCGCGGAATTTTACAGCCCTTTGTTTGGTGGGGCGTCAAGCTCTTGTCCTCACCTAGCCTGCGTAGCAAGCGTTTCTGTGCGGTTTAGGAACAAGAGTCAAAGACCGCGCGAAAAATGGCACAAGTTAAAGAGCGGGAAAGTTTGGTTCTCGTTTCATTTCTCGCGCGGTCAAAACCGAAAGTCCCCTTCCAAGAGCTCTTTTTGCTCCGAAACCAAACGGAAACGCGTGCTACGCATGCTAGCCCTCACCATGGCAAACGTCTGTAAAATTTCGCGACTTTGTGAAAGCAATATCTTCGCTCGCTTTGGACGTATTACCATTATACTTGTAAATGTTCAGCAGTGTCCATGGATATTCGCTTACTGGTCTTTATCAAAACTTGTAAAAACCGTGCAACGGTCTATTGGAAGTTCAGTTATACTCCTGGAGGCAACAAGACTGTAACAGATGGTGCCAGATTCATGAAACATACCTTCAGTTGTTGAGCGAGCTCTAAGCTGTCATGGAATATCAGTCCGTTTTCTTCATGTTTCACTAACTCATGTAAGCTGAAAGAAAAAGAGAAGAAAACAGATATGTCCAAGATCGAACGCTAATGAGATGCAAAAGACAGAAACGAAGTTTCCTCCTGGATGACTTCCTCAAAAATCAAGAGTGGTAGTGACATAACAAAAAATGAAATGTTAGTCCGCACTCTTACCAATCAAAATGTATAGCACACACTGGTAGGCCACATCCAAACATGTCAACCACCTGATAAGGACAATATACATGTGTGCACTGTTAGTTACGACTCCGACGTACCATCCGTTCCCAGGCGGTGGTTCCTTAAATTTTCTACGAGAGCATATGCTGCGTATTCTCCACGTCTCTGATTTTGTTCCAGACAAGAAATAGCCTGCGAGCAAGCGAGAGGGCGCGCGAGCTAACGCGCGAGCGAGGCCGAGCGACCCTCGTACTTACGTCTCCTGTTAGCTGCTCCTTATGGCTGCCCATTTTCTTTAGCTCCTATGGTTATTCGGGGCAGCCTGTACTCCTCTATATTTTTGTTAATTCATTTTGTTTATCAGTATAGTATACTGTTGGGTATGAACAAAGTTGCAGTTGTTGTTTGGCGTGCGGCTCTCGCGTGACTTCTCGTGACTCCCGCGAATGGAGAGCTTGCTCGCCGGCTAGACAAGAAAAAGGTGAATTCTCCGAATTTGGGATCCTGTTCTCAGTAAGCTACACACGACGGCACATCCCCGTATATGCCATACATAGAAGGTCACCCTTGGTTTGAATTGGGTACAGTAAAAACCCGCAACTAAGAACCTAAAAATTAAGAACCTGTTAGCCTAAAATTGGTCATTTATACCCCCTATAAACAAGAACCTATTTAGCTTAAGAAATTTAAAACAGGTTCTTATTTTCTTAAATCATAATATTACATTACAGCTGCATTGCAAGAATCATATTTGAAGCAAAAAAAGCACATTGCCATTGTTGTAAAAATGTTTTTTTAAAGAAAATTGATATATTCTTAAATGTTTTTTTTTTTGGGGGGGGGGGGGGGTGGGGCTGAAGAAAATAAAAGTATAGGCTAATGACCAACTTGTTTGCAGCTGCGTTTTAATTGTTTTTTCTCCAGGATAAAGAACCAATTTTAAGAACCTAAAAAGCCTAAAATTCTGTTAACTACCATTTATATAAGAACCTGTTTAGGCTAACTCCTAAAAATGTAGGTTCTTAGTTGCGGGTTTTGACTGTATTTGGGCGCGCGAGGGCGCCATTCAGGTGACATCGCCCGAATTCCCCCTTCCCTTCCCACTTAAACGAATGCTACGCAGGCAACAGGTTGATAGCCATGAGTACATTATAATGGTCAAAAAATTTAATTTATCACAGACTTAAAGCATAAGGTGAAGTTTCTTCAGGTATGAAGCAATCTAACTCTTCAAGTGCAGGGATCAGGAAGCATAGAACGAAGGTAATGAAGCTCTAAGTAGACTGACCTTCATCGGTAAATCAAGTCCTGAGGAAGATTTATGAAGACACACACCAAGATCTGCTGAACCTGAAAGTATATACATCTAATTTATTATTATTGCAATTATTATTATTATTATTATTATTATTATTATTATTATTATTATTATTATTATTATTATTATTATTATTATTTATTTCTATTCTTATGTGACATTTTGCCAACTCCTTCGCTTCAAACAAATTAGAATTTCTTGGTTTTGCGAAAATGACTACTAGTTTGGTGAACAAAACTTGGTGGACACAACCTCAAGAAATAGCTACCCTTTGGTTCAAGCCTGAGTAGCAAGCGTTAGTGTGAAAAATGAAAGTAACAGTTAAAGTAAGAGCTAAACAAAGCAAACCACTTCCTTTTCCCATTTGCTCTCGCCTAAACTTTTGCGTTTAGCTTGCAGGGGTCGAGAAACTAAATGTACATCTTGAACTACAAGAACTTGTTTTAGAACTCTTTATTTGAACTACCTTCTATAGTTCTTCCATCAAAGACTGTTATTTAACCCCATTACTTTTTATATTCAGAAAACAGAAGTCCAAGCACATGAGCCTTCTTGACTTCCAGTTGCTGTACGAGATGTTGGAGACATTGAAGTGCCAAAAGAGTGAGAATGACTTTAAAATCTGATAAACGTCTATAGATATCTTCCAACGCCTTCGGAAAGAATCTTCAGGCATCTTTGGATATTTTCGATCTGACATTCTGAGCAATGAGAACCTTGTGTCTTGTGACACGCAACAACTTTAAAAGTAACCTTTCATAAAATTGATATAGAGTAAATGGCCTACCAAGCAGTCTTGGATAATCTTCTGGCTCCAGCCATGGAGTACATATTCTCACATGTTTAAAATCCTTTTCATTAATAATTATGTTTTGGTAATATTTCTTTAAAGGTCCTTTGCCTGAGAAAGGAAAAGAACAATATGAGCAGATTTGTATTTCATTAAATTAAAGTAACATTAAAAAAAATTGTCTAAACGCATGAGCCTAAAACTCACCAGTTATTGCACAAACTAACGATGGAAGATTTTCCTTATTTTCAGTGATAAACTTCTCATAGGCTGTTGAAATTTAACAAACCATGAGATTATTAATAGAAATCAGTGACAAGCCCCAGTATTAAGTTACAAGTTCATATCCCCTCTCACGTGTTCTACCAGAAGAAACAGGAAAATTTAATGAAGAATTCTTACCTTCAAGAGCATCCAAAAGAATGGAAAAGTCTTCATCTTCTGTAAAATTAAAAACAAAGGCATATGATAAAATGAAAAAAAATAAATAAATAAATTTTGTGTGATGTCTTACTATGAAGTAATGGTATGAGGTGGTGTGTCATATGTTACAGGTTAAATTTTTTAACCTAGGTTAATTCTCTATTTCCTTTGTCTCCTAGCCCTAATTATTAATGAATTAGGGCTAGGAGACAAAGACAAGATTGATCCGCTATGGACATACATACTGGTATCTACATGTATTCCTGTTTCAAAAGGAAGAAAGTAGGTGCTATCTACCTGTCCAGCTAGTACTGCTGACCAATAGAGCAGATCGGCGCTGTCTGTTGAGAACTCTCCCATCTTTGAGCTGGAGCGTAAATGCTGTCATGGAAGCAACATTTTCCTTATATTCTGAAGGGCTTTAAATGGGATAAAAATAATGTTAACTTGACACTTATAATACTAAAATATAATGTGAAAGTGTCCTTATTCGTATAAATGGGAAGGAAACTTGAAAAGTTCTTACTACATTAAAAAGCCACATAAAAGTTGTTACCTTTCCAATGCACTGAAAACTTCATACTCTTTTGATAGTTTTTCAAAAAGCTACAAAAACAGAAATGTTGAATTGATGATATTACCTTCCAAGAATAATGTAACCTGATTACCTAAATAATAATAATTATTGCATTGTTTTACCTCTTGATTTAAATCATGTATGTTATTAGTGTATATCACCGGTGTTTCTAAGGTTTCTTCCCCAAATTTTAGATGGCTTACAAGTGTGTTTCTAAAAATCAATATATCAATATTCCAACCACTCTTTTTGTACCTGTTTTCATTTTTTGCACTATGAGCAACATACTGTCAACAGCAGTTGTTGGCAGAACTATGGGAAATACTAAATTTACCATAAGGAATAATGTTTTGCAATAAAAACAAAAGCAAAACAATGAAATGCACACAATGTTGTACAATAATTTTTTATTTTATTAACAGAGAAACAAGCATAAGTCACCTCATGTTGTGAAGTAAGATCCACTGCATGAAAACGTAATGGAGGTCTGTCATAAAGTGTGACTGCCCTGGAAACAAGTATGGTACTCAGCTGTACATGCATTGTAAGTATTTTTTGTAACTTGAAGAGCTAAAAGGAAGTTGTCAGTCTACTGAAAGACATCAATAAAAAAACTGTGAGTGTACAAAAGAAAAACAGTCACTAGATACTGTTAGGTACATAAATTACATTCTATCAAGATGCTACAAAATTTTTTAGGTTGTTACTGCAAACTACAACTTTGACAATGCAAAACCTTTACCTTTAGCCTCAATAGAATTAACCACTCTAACACAAATGCAAAATATTATTGTTATATGGTTTTCTCAAAAAATATGCCTGCTCTCATTGGCTCGTTCATCTACCAAAATTGAATGAAACTATTTTCTGCTAAAAGTTGCTAAAACTGCCAATTAAAATACCAAAATCTATGAAAGCAGAGGTTGACAGTCAGTAATGGATCAAATCCCTGAAGAAAGGGGATCCACTCAAAAATATTTTTTCTCGAGTCTCAGTTTTTCTTTAATCTAAGGAGGCCACGCACCATAGCCTGTGATTGTTGAGATCTGTTGACTGTAATTTTCATATTTATGGTACGCTTGGATCTTGTGCTTGTTGTGCCATCAAATTACTAATGACTGCAGATCCCCTAAGAAACCAGTTTACTTTAATTGTCAATGTTTGGCTGTTTTTAGGAGACGAAATGAGCTACTTCTCATGAAACCAATAATTAAATGTACTGTCTGTTAATCACTGTTTACAAACCTAATTCCCCTCTGATCCCACAAATCCTTCTGCATTGCTTGAGTGACACATAAATTATGTGAGGACATGCTTCCAAAGAAGAACTCATACCTACAAAATATTGAAAAATACTCTTCCTTGACATCTTAGCTTTAAAGGAGCCGTGTCACAAAATGTATCAAAATTCAAACAGCCAGAGCTGCAACCATAAGAATAATGGCCTGAAACAATAAACAGGGGCGGATCTAGGGGGAGGGTGCAGGGGGTGCGCACCCCCCCCCCCCCCTTGAGATGACCTGCGGTTTTCTAATACAACTGGTAATCTAAAAAAAAAAAAAACTATGTGGTTTATTGGTGCTGAAGTAGAGCAAGAGATGAGTGCACCCCCTCCTAAAAAAATCCTGGATCCGCCCCTGATAACAGAAGGTAACATTATACAAAAGAGGGCACGGATGGAAAAACTTGGAGAAGATTAAAACAGATTACAGTTGTCATTTTTGAAAACTTGTCAGCCTAACAGTTTTTCCAGTTCCATTTCTGTTGTTTTTAACGCTTGACTTACAATGCTTTGCGAGAGATATTTCTTAGAAACAATGCTGTGATTCCTCACTAATGTTAATTTTCTTATCGTATAAAGACACATTTTTGGCAAAATTAACCAAATGAACCAGAAAAATGTAACACAGCCCCTTTAATTATCGTCCTGGGAAGAACTTAATCTCCGACTTGACATTGTACATTGCTTGGGTCATAAGGCCCCAGAAAAGAAACCTACCATCTGGCAATCTTCACCAAAGGATGTCCATCGTTTTTCACTCCGAGGGCCAAAATTGTAAAGCCATAATTGTGCCAATCAATAATGAACTTGCTACCACATAACATGCTTACAAAACAGACGACAGCAAGTGATGGAATAGCTGGAGGATTCTATCAATGAAACAATTAGCAGTTATTGGATGAGGCTGAGTATGAGATAAAGAATTACCATAAATCCTCTATTAAGAACCCCCCCCCCCCCACATTTTAGGAGAAGAAAGTTATTCAGGCCCCCCCCCCTCTTTTAAGCCCCCCTCTCCCCTCCCCATTTATTCTTAAATGGTAGACTTTAACACTTCATGTGAACTGATCCGCAATCTGGTATGATTTATTCACGTGCTGGAAGCTCGGATTTTTTTTTCATCTCTCCCGGCTGCATGACATCCACCTTCATGTACCAGAGCTTTTCCACTTTACTTTTAGCTTTGGTGGAGAATTGATACCATCACCTTCGCTAAATTACATAAAGCTGCCCCCTTCAAACTTACTCGAAATAAATAAGCACCCAGGGGGCTTAATAGAGGATTTAAGGTATGCTCATTGTATTTACAACCATAACCTAAACATCAAAATTTTGACATATTCCCCATAGAGGTAATACATACCAAATTTTGTGGTGTGATTTTGAAATAAAAAACAATAGATTAATTTTCAACTGAAAATCTATAATTTAAGATGCAACAGATGGCTGGCTGAGTTGTCAGCATTCCTCGCCTCTTGCTGGTCTTTTTTAATAAAGGTCAAAATCATCAGGCATTACTGAGTGAATATGCTGTAATACACAGTACTGTACATGCAATTGCAAGGCAAAGCAAATCTACTCCTTCCTGCCCTCTGGCAAATTTTGACCATTCCTTCTTGTTTTTGCTTAGAAACTCCACTTCCAGGCAAAGGTGTTTTCTCACAATAGATGTGCAAAAGCCATTTTCATATTTGTCACCATGTGTCTACTAAAATTATGCTATGAAGCCTAATTTAAAACATATTGACTGATGACCAATCAGACATTTGCATTACTGGGGCAACTAACTCATTTTAAATGAGCTGTGATGAAGTTATTACATACAGTCTCCCCATTTTTTCTAACCTCTCTCCCCAATGGTTTACACCTGGATGTCTGCCCCCACAGCGTTCTTGAAACCCAGATCAGCCATGGCAGCTTGTAATAGTAAATGCTTGATCCAAATGATCTTAAGTAAAAATAGGGGCTGTAAACAGGCCAGAGTCTGAGCTCTTATTTATGTGGTCTTTCCTAGACCTTTTATTACCTGTACCATAAAATAACTGCTTGAATACCTGGACTAAAAAATGTGTGCATTGAGACCCACAGCATATGAGGATGGAAAAGAGCTGGATAAACTGCAATACTGCCTTTACTGCAAAAAATGCCAATTTAGGCAAACCTATAATGAAGATTGAGAAAATCAGTAAAAGTTCTTTCCTGTCAGCATTGTATTGCAGCTTGTGACAGAAGTAATTCAAAATGAAGCTTTGCTTTGCAAACATTTGCACAAGTTTAATAGTTTGTTTCCTTCTATGCAGTTTCAACTGTTAGCATAATACTACTATTTAGATTTGTGCATTAGAATTAATTCATGTGACACCACCTTACGCAAAAGGAACAGCCTGGTGGTGTGGGGGAGGGGGGGGGAAATCGTACTCGACTAGTGGAGGGTTTGAAACCCTGATCCTGTTTAGGACAAAAAAAAACCTAAAAAACATATATAACCTTTATTACATGTAACCTGCAGTTTAGGACAAAGGTCAATTGCACACCATCTTGTTTTAAAGCCATTCATTGGCAATTACAATGGAGAAAATTTGCATTATAGTCATTGCTTTTGTAATACTTGGAGTACAAACAAATTTCATCGAGCAAATCAACTCAGTCGTACAGGCAATACCCTGTTTATAATACCGTACGCCATTTTACAGTTGTGTGCTCCGTGCTCTAACCTTTGAATAGAAGCGAGGATGGCAGTGACCTGGTTTTGTTACAAACCTTCAGCATTTTATGTGCAAATCGTAGTATTCTCATGCTAACAAGCCAGTGAACATGATCATTTACATATGAAAAACAAGAAGGTGCATGTAACAAAACAAGGTCACCTGTTCAAAGGCCAGGGGCCCGTTTCTCGAAAGTCCCGATAATTAACGGGCCGGAAAGCCGTCTCTCCTTTTATATTAAAGATTGAGGTTTCAAAAGTTTTGCATCTAGCATGATAAAACTATCAGTTAGTGAAACAAAATGGAGTGGTTTGCTAGCTAGGACTGGCGCTCTTATTCTTTATATTTTGATTTGAATATTTGACTTCGGGCCCGAAAAGTTACCGGGACTTTCGAGAAATGGGCCCCAGGGCACTGAGCACACAAATGTAAAATGGCCAATTAGGGCAAACTCAAACAAAATTATATAACCCGTATGGACCTGGACTCACCCAAAATCATTATACAGTGTACACTGTTTAGAACAGAGAGGACAAAAACTATACCATGTCCAACAGCACATCCCTGTATAGGCCATAAAATGGAGTACTTCCCCTGGGAGGTACAGAACAAACATGGCCTAGTGACTAAAGCATACTGAAATCCTTACCTCTAAATATTTCTGGAAAGTCTGATAAAATCTGTATAGAGACCTTTCCACTCTGTTTGAGTTCCTTGATAGGGCTGGACCCTATAAAATATTCAGATTAAACAACAACTTTAAAAAAAGTTCATAAAACTTTTTGAAATTCCCCACCACCCTTGGCCCCTGTGACCCGGCCCTCTCACCAACAAGGGGACTGAAAGCAACCATGAAGGGAAGCGGCCAGGATGTGCTGCCAGCCTTGAGATCATACTCTGCCTCCCCCCTCCCTGCAACTTCCTCTCCCTTAGCGTTACATACCACCCCATCCTTAATGTTTTTTTTTTGGTTGTTGTTGTTGTTTTTTTTTTTTGCTGTGGATCACTGAGCGTCTGATGTCCAAAAATACCTGGCCCCGGTTGTTCAAAAGGTGGATAGCGCTATCCGCCGGATAAAAATCTATCCAGTAAATAACGCAATTATTGGTTTCCCTAACACTTATCTGCTGAATAGTGATTTATCCGGTGGATAGTGCTATCCAACGTTTGAACTACCGGGGCCAGAGGAGCAGTCCATCCAATATCCACTTTAGCCACTCCCACCCCAGCTTCCAGGTTGATGCGAAAAGTCATTTCTGACAGGATGGCTGTTAAAAAATATGCTTCTCCTTTGATTTCATTAATTTTTCTGACGGGCAATTAATATTTAATTTCATTAATAATTAATTAATCACCAAGAAAATGTTTCTTGAGAGGGAAAAAAAGCAGAAAAATAGGAAATTTTGAGTAGTGACATGTAAGACCATTTGTCTATTATATCTTGACTGTGGTGGTAGAAATTAAAGTACCTTGTCAACATGCAACGGGAATGGACCCTCCCCCCCCCCCCCCCCCGGGCCCCAAAACTCCTGATGTAACAGAAGAGGCCAATATATCGCATACCTCCGAATCCCACTAGGTCTACATCAAATCCCGCCTTTGCACAAGAAAGTGCATGGTACTGCATGCGGGGACTTCTACCAACATCTCCAAGGACTAGGACACAAATCCTTGGTTTGTATTTGTCCTTTCGCCCTCTCAGCCAATAGACGGCAGTGATCAATACGACGAAAAAAGCAATCAAAACCGATGCCAAATACATCTAAACTGCGTTATTCAAACGTCTGATCTCCACTGTATAGACGAAAAATACACATAGCCTGATCAGAGATTCTTTCTGCTCTTTTGGGCTAAACGTTAGTTGTCTCTAAAAGGGTTGATCATTCAGGGTTGCACGTGTTGAGGTTCGCGATTTCGCGGCGATCTGCTGAAATCAAAATACACGTCCACAAGAAAATCTTGTCAGCGGACGCTGCTGTGAATGCACTATGGAACTATGGGATATCTATAACCCATAATAGTTCCCTGCAGTCCCAAAAAATCAAATATCGGTTTTAGCCAAAGCGAAGAGGGATTTTTAGAGGTTTTGACGATCAAGAACCGTGAAAAAGATGAATTCTTTTGGCGACACAAAGCTGCGGAACCTGGGAGACTATTTTGCAGGTAATATTTCCAGAGGAGCTGATCCTATGTGGCAGGGGTGGAAGAGAATATGGAACAGCTACCGGGCCAAATACGTAACATGCAAGAATGCTAGAATGACGCCGTTTCTACACATTGTTTTCCTGTCCATGGCTTTGAATTATGCCATTGACTATCCTCACTTGAAGGGTAAGTTAGTTATTTTTTGTTCAGGTTTATCGAAGGAAGACTTCAATATATCAGAATGAGCCAGTGCTGTCAACTCTCTCGGATTATCCGGGAGACTCCAGATTTTGGACCGTATCTCCCGGTCTCCAGATTAGAATCTGATATCTCCCGGATAAGCGCCAAAGTTGCTATTTCTTGTAGACTCCACTTTCCGACCATAAAATTTCAATTATTTTGCGTTGTTTGAGCTACTGTTAACATCGAACGTTTCCTCATAAATTCTAAATATGAACTGTTTATGTGCTATATACGTCGATCGGAATCAACGAGCATTTTGGGCACAAATGACGTCATTTGTCGTGCGGTGACGTCGTCTATCACTCCTTCCCTGTCAATTCTCAATATATCATGACGTGGGGGGTTGACAGCCCTGAGAATCGATGCTAGTTTAGGCAGTTAATTTAAAAGACACAAGTGGAGGGACATGATAAGGGTTTTTTTTCCAATGGTACAGAGCCACTGTAACTTCTGGATCCCTCACCCTCTAACTAATCTTTTCTCAGGTGGTGGCTGGCTGGGTTTTAACTTTCTCTATTAATAGGGAGTTTAAGATGCCATTCTGGCGACAACATAAGAACATCAAAAAAGCAATATAGGTTTGATAAGCAAAGAAACAACCTTGCAAATGCACATGCATATGCACAGTGTGCAAAGAAATTAGTGTCTGAAAGCCCGGTGCTACTGGGCTGGTAAATTCTGTTCTTAACTTGCCGAATGGGCCAGCGAAGTTTTTTGGGAAATTCAGATTACAGAAAAACTGATAAATCCTGTTGATCAAAATTGTTTTTTCCGGGCTAGTGGGCTAGTACATACTAGCTACAGGTTGCCTGAATGGCAAGCTGTAAAACTGACTTTCTTTGCACTGTGATGTATCACTCTTTTTTGTACATTTCTTTGCTGTCACTGCACAATTAGAGATGAAATTGCCTAATTTCATGTTTTGTGTAGGATGTAAACAAGTGTTTTCCCAAAATTCACTTTCTCTACCTGAAATTGGATATGGTTCTTAAGGATTCAACTCCAGGTCCCCAGTTTGAACACTGGATAGCACTATTCACCAGGGCCCGGTTCCTGAGAGGCCGATTAGCACTAATCTAGGATTAAAATTTTGTTCAACTTTTTGCATTTACTGTTCTATGCATTACTTAGAGTAACATTTTGTGTTATCATTTCTTTTTTTCAAAGTAAGGGCACAACAGTATTTCATTAGCTCAGTTACATGTTCATAGACAAAAAAACCTTGCTTAAAATTTGGCTTAATCCTGGGTTAAACGTAACCATCTTTCAAGGAAGTGGGCCCAGATAAATCACTATTCAGCAGAAACAATAGCCTTATCCCCCTTTTGAACAAGTGGGGCTTGGAGAGCTTTCTTACGTTTGACAAAGTGGGTGATTTGACATAATTGCAATGAAAATTGAAAGAACACGAAACACTTTTTCGATGACATTTTTACTATGGTCACCATTGTGGTATATTAAACCCCCCAATGTTAGCCCTAGGGTGGAGGGCTGGGTGGAGTGTGTTACTCTTGGGAAGTTGGCAGAAAAAGCCATCCCCTGTTGGGAGATTTTCACACCACGTTCGACACCAGAATGCAGTCTCACAAAAGATGGATAAATGTTATTCAGCTGATAAATCTCCATCCAGTGGATGGTGCAATTGGTTTTCCTAATACTTATCCATGGGATAGTGAATTATCAGGTGGATAGCACTATCCAATGTTTAAACAGCTGCGGCTAAGCAGATAAACATTTACTCTTATGTTAAGGCGGCTGTAATAACTTCCTTTTTTCTGGGGATGATCAGTTTCATTTATTATGGATTAACTTAAATAAATTGTTAAATTGCCCTGGTTTATGCCCCTCCCCTTCCCCCAATCCTAGCAAGATGCATGCATAAAGCCTTTTGTGGCATAAGTGCATCAACCTTAAATAATTCTACCTAAAAAACAATATACAAACTCAAGTCCTTTCTGTCAGTGAGGGAAACTTTGTACAGCACTTGCATGTTGTATTGCACCTTCCTGAAGCTTAAAAATTGTTTGTATTAAAATTCTGTTGTTTTTTTTTTTCAAAGCACATTCTCTGTGGAGGAAGTATCACTGAAAACTGTGTAAAGTTCTTGGTCTCAGTTCAATGCTATGCTGGTTTACAAGATTACAAGTGCAGTGGATTTATTATTTTTGCTGTAATTAAGGATTTGTGACAATAAAATCTTGATTTAAACACCTTTGGAATTATAATATATGTCTAATTAGTCTGCTTTGCAGAAGTTCCTTATTCAACTAAGTAAAAATGTGTCAAATTTCAGTATGTTGAATACTGCACTGAAGTCTTCCTGACTTGCAGACTTGCTTTGCAGGCTATAGACACTGCATCATTAGAACTGAAAAAGAGCTTACAACAGACATTTTACAGTGATATTGTGTGCTTAGGACCCAAAGCTTTGAGTGATTTGCATGACGGTAATAAGTGTGCATCTTGAATTTGAGGAGATTAGCTACAAGTAAAGTGAAAATTCAAGCCAGGATCTACCGGTTACGGTAACCCTGTTCAGCTCCCACTTTTCTTGGGATTAACACTTAGGGACCATTCATTATTTATCGGGGGTGGGGGGGGGGGGGGGGGTGATAAAATGGACTCGAAGTTTTAGCCACTGCAAAGAGGGGGGTCCTGAGGTAGATTATTTGTTATTAAGGGGGGCCTTGAAATTTTAAAGAGGCAAATTCTTGAATAAAAAGCAACAAGATATTTTAGTGTACTAATAAGAGCTGCAGGGTACCCCAGATATTATGGCTGGCAGCCTTTGGAAACCCTATGATCCTTCTTAGAGCATAGTCTTGCACAGTATTGTGGTGCAGTCACAAGGTACATGTATGATTTGTAACTAGAATTTCGTTCTTTGATTCCCCCAATTATACACAAAATTACTTTAACAAAGTGTTAACCATCTGCTTTCTGTATCATGATTCAGGCAACTGACATTGCTACTCCTCAAGGGAAGGGAATCACTTATCCTTTGCTCTACCTGGTGGAAAGACACCATCAGGGAAGTTTCTTTTCTTTTTAAAACAAACAAGGTAGTGACATGGCCTCAAGCCAGTGACAATTAGATCTGAAGTCCAATATGCTATTAAACCGCTACATCACTGCACCCTCACAAAAAAACGGTATCCGTGCATACAGTAAAACTGTTTAGTGTGTGTGTGTAGCTGTGTGTAAGTGGGGGGGGGGGGGGGGATTCAAATGCTCCCCTAATAGAATAGGGGGACCTGGAAAATCCAGTTTTGCTAAGGCGCCTCATGGGAAAAAAGGAAGATTTGTTAATTTCTTACCCTTCCCCCCACCCCCCCCCCCCCCTTCCACTGATAAATAATGAATGATCCCTTTCAGAAGAGACAACTTGATGGTCAATAACCTGCGTAGCTGGCGGTATTGTGTCGGCGCGATTAAAGTTTTGGCGGCGGAGCTGTGATCCAAAAAAGGGAGTGGGGACGAGGTGAGTTGTTGTTGTCCATCATATACACACGGAGTTTTGAGAAAAATAGTCTGCTTCATCTTACGTACGTAGTATAGTAGCCACTATACTTATACTATAATTATGATATACTATACTATATTTTTTCTTCTCGGGCTTAGGCTCTCGTTTATCGCGGCTTTGCCGCTCGCCACTCGTGTGCTTGGGTTTCGCGTGCAGTAAGTTTGCAAAGGAAAATAAGAGACTGCTCGCAGTCTAAGAAGAGAGAGAACCTAAGTGCGAAGTTGAACCCTGTGTAGCGAGAGGATAAGAGTGCTACTCATTTGGTGACAAACGCCGGGAGGAAGGCATTTCAAAACCATCGAAAATTACTAGTAGGCAGCCGGCGGAAGGGGTATCTCGCCTGCCTTAGTTTCTATGCTTTCTGAATGCCACTGACTTTGACTTTGCTATTTTTGTGTACTCTCATTCCACCAGCTACGTAACTTCCAACTACACTCCCAGGATCTCTCCCAGTCCTTCTCACAGTTTGACAGCCACGGGAGCTTTTGTGCTCTTTGCTAACAATCGCTCGCAATCCATCCACCCAGCTACGCATTCTAACGAGTTTGCCCAAAAGTCCAGCTAAGTTGACTGCTCACAAATTACAGTTACAGCTGCGCGCTCGCCTTGATTGGACATCAACAGGAACTGTCTCGACTTTGATTGCAGGTGCACTGTGAATTGTCCGAGATATATAACAACAAAGCATGTCATCATCGTTATCAATTCCCTGTACAGTGTCAACATAACGGACCAGTCTATCTAACGCATCCTCCATCTTGTCGAAGACCTCGAGATTTTCTACGTGTGTTTTTCTGCTTGAGTTTGAAGTTAATGCTGGTGTGAAACCGTTGTTTGGGGATGTAAAAAGGGTAGCAGCCTCTCTATTCAGTGTTCGTATGCCAAAGGCGTCCTTAAAACGTGCCATGATGTATTCTAGCAATTCAAAGTCATTCTTCATCTGGTCGTTCTGTTGCTTCACCACATTGAACGAGTCGATAATAATGACAATTAAAATGTTGAGTAACAAGAAGTTCGTTATAACCATGTAGAAGAGAAATATCATGACTCCTAGAAGCTTGTGTGCACTCATCATTTCATCAATATTGAACTTGCCGAGAAGCACACTCAACAGCTTTTGCATGGAGCCCAAAAGCGTATTGAATGAGTCAAGATCGGTGGAGAACAAAAAGTGGTAGAGTTGCGCAAACGCTATAAAGACAACTAAGAAGACAATTGAATACTGTAGGAGTTCCCCACCAGCGCGTCTCAATGTACAGGATAGGAGAAAGATCCGTCGGTTGAATCGAAACAACTTAATAAATTTCAGGCACGTGGCAAAGACCGTCATTCCAACCACGCCCTCGAACATGAGCTGCCAGGCTGAGATGTACTGAAAACTAATAAATTTGGTAGGGTTTTCGTGATAAAGGTTTAGAGTCCATTTCCTTAATCCAAGACAAATGAAGTAATAAGCTATTGCGATCCAGCACAGAATAAGAACAGTCAAGTCCATAAGGTTCCAAACCTCTGCAAAGTAAAATCGTCGGGTTTTGTAAATCTTCTTCGTTTCACGGTATGTGAAGTAAAGAACAAAAACGAAGAAGAAAAGCTCACAGGCGAGGATGAATAATTGGAAATCACCAACATAGCGGTAGAGCCGATACGAGAGAACTTCCGCGCTGGGAAATACGCCGCCCGTTGGAAGTCTCTCCATTAGAAATGTAGCTGCAGAGAAGAGATTGCTGTTCGGATTGAACAAAGTGAACTCTGCGAAAACGCTACGAGTGTAGTGGTCAAGCCACAGTCTTGATTTTGCCTCTTTCATTTGCCGCACCGCTTTGTAGTAAATGTGGGACAACTCTATCACATATCCACCTCCGGAGTATGTTTCTATTCCCATTGAGTAAGGGTAGCCGTTAAGGTCACTCGAGGTACTGTAACGCCAGGGGTCTGGTGATGACGTCTGTTTAAGAAGCTCAGTGGTATTGAACAGTGTCTCCCAGCCCGCTGTGTAAGCTTGGTCGTCTTCTGACGTCATATGGTAGTCGTCAGCGCATCGTGAAAACATGTCTCTTACTTGGGATATCACAGAGCAAGAATCTGAAACACACAGAGTGAATTGTATTTAACCTGGCTAATACAAACTGTCAAAGAACAAATGAGGTCTGAGACATACGGAGAGTAAAGTTCATGCCCGCCGGGATATACAAGTGTTGAAAAATATTTTGCGAGTGAACGCAGAGAAAGAGTAACATATTTTGGTGTACCGGACACTAGCCTCGTCCCCAAGGCCCTTTTGCCTGGCTTTGGAGGTGGGGCCCCACCTCTAAAGCCAGGGAAAAGCGCCTTGGGGACGAAGTTGACCAGACACGGAAGTGACAGACCGCTTCTTACCAAATTTTCACGGTAGGATTAGGAGGAGTTAAAAAAGTCACAAAACATTTTCTCGTTCCACCTTCCACTAAGCACTCTCCAGAGCCAAGGTCATGTTAGATCATGTTACGTATTCATAGTGTGTCCTCCTTACCCTTCTTTACCCTGTGTTGTCGAAATCGAGCCACGCCCACTACCAGACCGCTCTCACCCTCTATGAACTTGGGCGCTTTTTTTGTGTAGATATAGGAGGGAAGATTGTACAGGGTGGGTAACAGAATGTTCTCAGTCCAGTTCCATACGTCTCTCTGGCGGCTTAACTGTGTAAGAGGAGGAAAGAGGCGCTAAATTGAGTGAAGTATGAATGACATGGCATTTAGCCTGTATTTGAAAGTTTGTTTTAGCTTGTAGTGAAGAGGTACAATGAGAGATCAACTGTTTTCTTTTAGAGGCTCTGAATGGGAATATGATCGGGAAATAAGGCTCAAAAGGCAGTAACCGGAGAACTTCACCCAAAGATAATTCACCCCATGTTAGGGTTCCCGGCATCCAGGCAAATTTTGCTTGCGGAATCCGGAATCGTTGGCTTTGCAATCCGGAATACAGCTCAAAGAATCTGGAATCCCACACACGATTGGAATCTAGAATCCAATCGAATCCAAGTTCCACTGGAAAAGACCGGAATTCACTACGTGGAATCCGGAATCCACGGCGTGGAATCCAGACTCCAAGACTGTCTTGGATTTCAAGAAAGCACCTTTTCCTCAGTGTAAAAGCACTTTGTCTAATCTCAATGTATGTTTGGGATTTCTTGTGATCCTCAAAATAAGGTTGTTGTGAGTTTCAATAAAGGAGGTGTAAATGGGTAAAGTACCGCTTTATTTTACAATATCTTCTTTTTGGCCTTATCTAGAGCTCTGTTTGGGGCATTTTTTTCATCTGCCATCGACCCCCTCTCAATGGGGTTGTAAAGAGTACCCTTTATCGAATTATATGTAGAGGGTTACCTGAGAAAATGTCCTCCTCTTGAATTCATCAGGCTTTTCAATGTAGCTTTGATCCAGTATAACCTTGGCAACTGCATCATTTTGATGAAAGGCATCCTGATCACGGAAGCCATAAGCGATGAGAAGAACGAGTAAAGTGAAAACAAGGTAGGTCCCTAAATCAAGCAAGATAACGTGCATGGCGCGCTCTTTTGCAGCCCTATCCCGGGCCCTCCGGAGAGTGTCCTGTGATGGCACTTTTGCGGGAGGGACAACTGTATGCTCCTCTTCCAGTTTTTCCGGCAGCCATTGGTCATCCGATCTGTGAATTGATGACGTCGAAAACATGACTATGTTTGGCTTCTTGAAAATATATGCGAAAAAGATCGCAAGGGCGACCACCTTGAGTGGCTGACTCACAAAAATGTCTTGAGTGACTGAAAAGAACATGGATAACAGCCACTGTGCAGATTTTGTTAGTCCAAACTGGGTACCGTACAGAAGAGTAATAGACGCAGCCGTCAGCGATGTTATGGTCACCAACGCCCAACCAACATATACAAACCACCAAGGTAGTCTCCGTCCATTTGAAAACTGTTTATCCTGCATAGTATTTGATCTCTCAGGGGCCTCTACGGGTGAACATTTCCCCGAGACGTTTTCCCGTAAAAGTAAGGATGTAACATCATTGGTTGAATCATTCATGGGGCCGGCTCCTAAAGAGACGAAAAGGGGCTGAAAATGAATTGAGCGCGTGGCAGACGTCTGGTTGAATTTCTGTTTTCCAGAAAGTGATTCTATAGATTCACTGGGAGACACAATATTCAATTTTCGGTCAACACCAGCTGGGCAGTAGTGACCATGTATAGAACTTTGCCCAGATTCAAATTTAACCATACTTATCTCGGTGGCGGTGGACGATTTGTGTTCTCTTTGTTTGCGACAGTTTTTTTGCGGTGGTCGCGGACTACAGTGTCTGAAAATTTGCACGAGAATAAGATTAATGGGAAAAACAATCAGACTGCTGCAAATGCCAATGGAGACTTGCTCCCAAGAAAATTCTAACGTTCCTACTTTAACTGCTGTATAACGACCTTTGTCAGCTTCATACCACATGGCGTTAGCCATCATGGTGCACAAAAGAAGAGAGAAACAGCAAGACACGCGCTGCACCCTTGTAAAGGGAGACTGTGGAGGCCTGCAGACTACCGAGAACCAAAGATGGGAGTCCGTTAGGTCCTTGTATGCTTTTGTCACAAACATGCGTCGAAATTCTTTCATCTCCTCGTCGCTTGCTACTGGAAATATCCTGTCTATTAAGCCATCGCCTTCGTCAACAGCAAGCCAGTGTTCGCATAAGAAGTGCCAGACTCTATCGCTAGAAATCTCACGAATAGATATCTGTTTCACGTACCAAGATGGGTCACCTCCGAAGTTATCGTGCCACACTCGGATGTACGAGAGCTCGCCGAGAGTTTCCGAAGTTGTCACGAGAAAGGAATTGACGCTGCTCCGAGCAAGAGTCATACATTGGCTGTTTTTGAGGAGAAACGCGTGACTCTCACCGCGTTCTCCTGTCATTAGTATAGAAACATTAGCAGATGTTCCAGCATGTCTGCGCATACCAGTACTGATGATGACCTCATAAGCGTGCGTATCTTCTGGTCGGTTACTTGGACTCACGGTCGTTCCTATCTGAATAAGGAAAAAGAAAAATATATATTGCAAAATTCGCAGTTTTCCAACCGAGATTTCGTACCGCCCATCTTTTTTGAGATCGTCTCTAATATTTAAGAAACAAGGTTATCTAGAGGTGACTGATTGTGCTGTTTTGTCAAGAAGACTGCACGCGTTAAGCGATCAGATTAAGTTTCTAACATAACGTTTTGCATTTACAGTTTGGGTTGTAATCTCTTTTTTTCAGTTGTAAATCGAAATGGTATTACTGCTGTATCTAATACAGATTCAAGCATGGTGTACCTCTAGCTACAATTAAATCAACTATTTTATCTTTTGTACCATACGAGCAGTCCATTGTTTTCAAAGTGAACTGAAAAATGCTCAAATGGCCTCTCTTGCTAACACACTGGTTCCCAAGTTTCTGGTGACAATTATAACAGTTTTCCTGTTCACTCCCTCAGTCAGTTTTCCCTATGGGTACTAAAATGGTTTGTCGATGTACACAATTCACAGAGCCGTAAAAACAAGTACTGCACTCTATGGGTGGTGGTGGTGGTCGAGGAAGGGGAAGAGGGGCATGATACACAGGAGATGAAGAAAAATGCTAATGGAGGTTCGGGAGGCCCTAAACTCCTGCCCACCTCCCACCTCCCCCCCCCCCCCACCCCTATCGATTAGATATCCTGACGAATTACCTTTTGCACGTCTTTTCGATCCTGACGTCGAGCCCAGACAAGGGCAATTAAGTACAGGCCACATGTAGTACAGAGCACTGCCAGGACTAAGGCGTAATTTGACGGGTCTTTTATCTTGACAGCTATGATATCCAGGTGCAATTCATTGGGAGGCACAAACAAGCGACTGCCAAACCAGGTCAAGTGGTTACACTGACACTGAATGCGCTTTAATGTGGTCGATGGACCAACCTGGTCATGTAGAAATAATCATGAAACCGGTTCATTCAGGTACCTCATTACAAAATACAATATATGCGTGCTAAGATGTCATTTCTCTTGCAGATTTTTAAGTTTAGCCTGCGAATACAGTCGCTTCTCATCGCGCTAGGGAAGAGGTTTACTGCTCCCTGTTGATGGGAGTTGATGTTTCGCGACGGAGAGATTCGCGAAACGTGCCCCAGCATCGGGGAGCGATCAACCTCGATCAACCTCGTCCCCAGGGCGATGAGAGGCGGCTGTATTTACAGGCTAAGAAAATTTGAGGATCAGTTTTCTTAAAGGTTTCATGTATGCACAAGTGCTAATGGATCATGCTAATCCCTCCTAAAAACGAATTAACTTTCGTTCCCGTTTATTGAGGCTCACCAACATCTCTCCAAAATCTCGAGAAACTTTTAGGATCCATTGTAATTAGTCGATGGTACAAATCTAAATTCATTCAAAACTCATCATGGCAGGCTAAACAATATCAGACTTATCAGCGCCAAAAGCTGACGCCTAATCTCCCCCAACTTTGAGTCACTTGTCATGTTACTAGTATGTCTTTCGTACCTTGCAACCGTTTGCTGTCCATGCTTGCATGGATTCATTCCAGTAATAACAACCAATAGACCTCACTGATATGTTGAACTCTATTTTACTTGTCATCTCTGTCCCATTAGTTACGTTACCTGCATCCGATAATTTCACACCGAGATAAAATTCTCCTGCAGTATTCAAATAACTGCCAGATAAAAGTTTCTCTACAGTTGTGTTACATGAACGGATAGGCCACAACACATCAAAATTTTTGTTGCTTGGCGTTGCGTTTTTCTTTCCCATTACTATCATCTCTTCTCCAGCATCCATCATCCCAGAGCAACGAATTTGTAAATAGAGGGAGAACTCTTTGTCAAGTGTAATTTTGAAGAACGTCGTATTCTCAATGGGACGAACAATCCCTCTTATATTATCTGGATTCCTATTTTCTGATTCGTTCAGTGATAGAAATATCGAGACTGGTTCAGTAAGGTTCCGGATTTTTATTTCCTTCCCAGAAATGTCCAAGAGCTCGAGCGTTGAGACCGGTGATGTCACTGGAATCACGTCGTTTGCTACAAACGGAGACTGGGACATAGTTACAACCTAGGATTAAGAGAAGGTTAGGTTACTTTTAAGATTTTTCAGATATTCCGAGGCTTGAGTGGGAGATAAAGAAGGGCAAGGGTATATAATCCAAGACTTGCCTAACCTGAGAAATGAGAAAACAGCCAATATTTCGTGACGCCGCCACTGTTTTCCACGCGAAATGACGTCTGAGAAACGAGTGCACAAATTCCACGCTGATGACGTATAACTGCCCAAATCTGGCTAGTGCTTCTGATGGGTCGTGCCACGAGGGAAATTGGCTTCAACCAATCAGAAGCACTACCCAGATCTGGGAAGTTACACGCCATTAGCATTCAATTTCTGTGCTCGTTCCTCAGACGTCATTTTGCGAAGGAAACCTTAGGTGACGTCGCGTAATGTCGGCTGTTTTCTCAGGCTAAGGCTTAGAGGCTTGGCTAAATTTGTCCCCCTTTGGTTATGACAAGTCCTCTCTCATGTTCTTAACTGTAAAGTCGAGTTATATGAAAATACTAAATAGTCAACTGCTGTTTTTCGCGTGTCATGTGCAAGGCTTCTCAATACTAGTGTCTCCTGTGGTGCGATGGGCAAAATTTTTCAGGTCGGTAGCTGGCAACTGCATCCGTGTGTGCGTCATAAAATAATAGTAGTATCATGTTTAAAAGTTACTGAACATATTCAAACCAACCTTTGTATTAACCGCGTCTAACCGATCAAGTTTATTTTTTGTCATTTCTGTTGGTAATTGAAAGGTAACCTTTCCTCCATCTAAGGCCGCGGCGCTAATGTTACTGGGGGACTGGCTTGTAACTGTTAACTTCATCAGGCCTGATTTCACGTGAAGTGGAGGGTCTCCTTTTCGCTGATAATCCAAGAGTTTCTGAGCAGAATAGTTGATGCCTTCCAGGGATTTGTTGGTTGCTCTTTCACACTGAATATTAATGAAGATCAAGACACAAAGGTTGTTTGCTATTAACAAAAGTTTCCAGAAGGAAAACTAAATGGAACACAGCTTTTCGTGTCATTTCAGTGTAAAATTTCCGGGAGCAACGGAACATCTGAAACGGTATTCTTGTATTTCTGGACGGAATATTCCCAACGAAATTCGCGTTCTATTTGATGAAACTAATAACATTAGTTAAAGGCTTGAAACTAGTGATACGAGTTTCAGACTTTCGCAGCCATTTTTTGGTAAAAGGAACTGATTTGTGCAAATGGTAAAAACGATTCCGCTATGAAATTCACTAGTTTGCACATGTTAATGGTAAAAAACTAGGGCGTCCATCTCTCCCATCTGACTAAGGTATACCTAGGTACCATTTACATGAGAAACCTGAGATTGCGGTTGGAAAATCAACTACGTCCGTGTTGGCAGTGGTGTGCAAACGGATGCGACAACTCCCAACAATGTTGGGACCTGCAGTGCATCGTAGGGAGGATAAAACCCATAAGACTTTGTACACCATCTGTAATTCGTGTACGTGGGCCCAACAATGTTGGAAGAGTTGTGCAAACGGATCCACTGTTGTTTCGCTACGCTTTGGCGATCACGGAACAAAAGAAATGTTGGGAGTTTTGGGCTCAAAAGTTTGACGGGTTTCACACTTTGTACAACAACCCCCAACAACAGGCAACAAGATGTGAAAACGGATGTAACATGCCACATCCAAGAATGCTAGGAGTTGTTGGCAAGAATGTTGCGTCCGTTTGCACGGGGCTTTAGTGAATTACAGGGAAAATGTCTCAAGAAATAGTTGTTGCATTAAGGTTGCCATTAAACATGTAGTATATTCGTGGCAACATCCAGGACTCTGTTAGCGCGCGAGCTTGTGCTTCATGTCGTCAAGAGAGTGGGATCGCTTGTGTGTACGTTAGCAGCGACTAATTAGAACTGCTAGTGTATCAGACCATAGTGGCCTCCTAGAAATGCTCCAAATGGTCACCTTTTCCTGGTGATCTTTGTTTCTCGCCTCGTTACTATCATCGATCCAGTCCCTGATTTCACTTGAACCTTGTTCGCGTTTAACGTCACTGCTTGTAGCTACTGCAGCATCCAGTACAAAGTTGAGCCCAATCAGAATGTTCTTAGTGATGTTGTCTGCCCGCACGCTTTTAAACGTTGTTGCCAGAGCTTTTGCCATATTTGTGAGAGCGTTTGCTCCGTCTACCTGTGGACAAAATAAATCATATGAAGTGAATCCTCTTCGATAAGAAATGGTATCTCGTATTCGACCCTCCACACGGCAGTTATAAAGACGGAATATGAGACAACCCTTCATGATGTCTAGTTCAGTTTTTCCAGCTGGAACCTCTCCTTTTCTCGGCAAGTGTCTGAACAGGACCGAGGCGGGGGCAGTAATCGAAGGACAAAAATTGTTCTCGCATGAACTGCGTATATGCATATCGATGTGGGGCCGACACGCATGCCTAAGGTATCATGGATACATATGTGTTATTGAACAAGCGTGAGGTAAAGATGGCTAGATATTGGCCAAGTTCTTATCTGAGTTATCATTCAAAGAAGAACAAGGTCAATATCCAGCCATCTTGACCCAACAGGCTTGGTCAGTAAGGGATTGATTATATGGCCAAAAGAGAGAACGTTTTCTTGCGCGATTAACGCGAGAAATACCGAGCGCGCAAGATGGGTCCGTCTTGCCTGCTTGAGTAACCAATCACGTAGGATTCGCTTCATCTTATCCATTCCCGGATTCAGCCATATAATAAAAAAAGGGCTTCAGTGAAGTCTTTTCTTTAACGTGAGATTAGGCACTCCAATGCGCAGAATCCAATCAAAGGTTAAATTTATATGATTGTGTTCAATGGGCTGTACATAATTTTGTTATAGGCTGCGATGCTACAGAGATATGACCCACGAGACCCCCTCGTGCAAAATTGAGACCCATGAGCCCTCGACGGTTGCAAGTTACTTACCATCGAGTCGGGTGAGAGTTCCTTGGATACACTGATGGCCGGTAAAAGTCCTCCTAAAGCTTGCCTAATACCGTGGGGGCTGCTAGAACTTACGCCAGATAGCCCCTGAATTACTCTACTTCGGACCTACAATGCAACGTAAGCAGTATGAGACGCATGTTTAGGGAGCAGAAGGAAAGAAACAAATGAATTTTTGGAGGAAACGGAAGAGAAGGACATTGGTGAGTGAGAAATAAGAAAATTCTCTTGTGGACAGTAATAACGGAGTTAGTTTGTCTTTGTATTCTTTTATGTTTTACTACTGAGAGTCAATGAACCGGAACCATGAACAATTAATGCGGCAAAATAAAACTTGCATAGTAAGGTATTTTAAAATTCAGTGATATTTAGTGGCATACGTTTTATTCGGAAGCCTGTTAAGTTATCGACGTTAAATATATTCATGCCTTCGTTCATAAGATTCCTACCTAAAAAGGGGGCTAAAACATGCACCATATACTACTAACATAACAGAATATGCAACAGACAAATGAGTTAAGAATTCATCATTCGCTCTAGGAGTGGAGGGGTAAAAGATCAAATAAAAAAAATGCTCATCCGAAGGTATGGGCATGGTGGAATAATTCGTTTATTCATATAGTTACGATCATGGATCATTGGCTACGTGACCTTTCTAGATCAGAATGACGTCTGTAAAATTTTGGTCAATAGAGAAGAGTCATTACCTCAAGTTGCCTCGGTGGCAAAATTTTCGAAACTCAACAAACCGTGGTCCTGCAAATATGACTTTCCTCTGCATGATTGCATTCAGGAAGAAAACGGTTGCACAAACTTATCTTCCATCGTTCGACAATGCAAGTGACCGTTTCTGTCAAGAACGTTTGTTGAGATCCAGAAATTTTGCTATCATGGTAACGTGACGTCACACTTCTCCTCTATGTAGTACACACCTCCACACGATTTTCAGTATCCAGGGAATCAGTGGCATGAATAGACTCTCGATTTAGCATAGTTACAACTGTCGACATTAATTGGGTTGCTTGACGAAATTCTCTCGCGGCTAGAAGTTTTTCTAGCTTGGAATGAGGACCGCTGACTATTTTTCTCAAATTGGAACTAACAGACCCTGCATCAGAGTTAAAACTTCTGACCTACAACAAAGCAGTGAAAATAACAAATTACAAATATTCTCAGAGATACTCGCTTTGTTCAGCTGTCGTCATTAAGGAAATTTCCTTGGAAAGGATGTACTACCCAGATTTTCCGAGAGCTTGGCACATTTGATAGCCATGTATAGGACATTGAGACACTGAATTAAAAAGAAGGGCTCACCATTATTCGCAATGATTTTTTACTGAGTTGTACAATAAATGTTCGAAACTTGAGCAACTGCCAGAAATTGTTACTGCGTATCAAAAACTAGGAATATTACTGAAACCTAGAGCCTATTTGTTTGTAATCGTGATTGTTCTCAGATCAAAAGGTTCGTAATGCCGGAACCTGGCCTTTAACAGTTTTCTGATCTGACAATATGTGAATGACATTAGACACAAATTGTGAAGTCGAAATTGTGCTGTGTAGACACCTGAGACTACAGAACAAGGCGATACAATCTAATTACCTTAGCTTGAAGGGAAAATACCGTATGCGATCCTAAAACATCCGTTATTTTCACGAATAACTCCAAGTTGAAGTTGTTTTTCTCCAATCCAGGTGGAAGAAACAAGTCATTTGTGAAGGGCATCCAACCATAGAAGAGCAGCATGGATCCGTATGTGGGATGCTTAAAGAAATATTCGTACCATAGAGGGCTGTCTTCGTCTGTCCATCCTTGGCAGCTTATTCGGAACTGTGTTTTAATTGCGACGCCTTCCGAAGGCGATACGCTGCACGATCCACCGCTCGGAGGCGCGTCGGTAGTTAACGAGTACTGGGCCGAAAATGTGCTGTTCAGCATGTTGAAAAAGATCGTGTACGTTTGGTTTGGAATCAAGTCGCTTGGATCCAACTTAAACTGGTTTGAATACGAAATGCTGATTACTCCTGAGTCCACGGACCGTCTGGAGATTCCGTTCGATGATGTTCGAGGTCCATGCAGTTCCCATTTGCATGTTTTTGTGTCCTGGGTTTTGTTGTCATAACAACCTTCACTGGTAAGAACCAATTCTTCAGAAGTCCTCAACTTGTAGGCGCAATTTTCCTTGCACCTGTGTTAGAGCAAGGTTATTAAAAGAGTTTCTTTTTTCATTTGATATTCTTTTTAGTTTAACTAGTGGCCTAAATAATAGTTTTAAAACGTTTATTAATGGAGGGATAGCGGAGTCGGGGGGAGCTGGGAGCCCACTTCTACCGAAGTATTGAGACTTACTAAGAGTAGAGTCTCCACAGCCCCCGCCCGCTCCACTTCAGGTCACTAGTCAGCCCACTAACCGGAAAAATGTTTCCCCCTCCCTGTAATGGCACTAACCTGACACAAAGAGGTGGAAAGCTTCCAGCCAAAAACTTGATAGTCTGCATTGTCGTAGCTCGTCTTGATCCTTTTGTTACTGATAAAACGAAGTGATAAGTTTTATTGAAATCAAGTCTATTTGGACGAAAAATCAACACGGGCTGCTTGTTATCAATTGGTCTTTTAAAACCAGAAATATTTCCACTTGGATAATAAAACCATTCAAAGATCAGAGACGAGCTAGCTTTGCTGACATCGTTTTCGTTTGGATCATGTGATGAAGACCCATTGAGAACAACTTCTTTATCACACGACATTACTCTCTCACTCCCACAGTCTATACTGGCCAGCAGCTTTGGCAAACGCACCCGCAGAAATCCAGTTGCAGTTTTTGATATCCCAAGAGGCATTGCTGTGACAATAAGAGTAAATTTATACAGACCTCCTCTCAGGGATTTTGCGGGGAGAAACAGAACATCGGAGGAAAGAGGTTGGTTGCGGAATGAAACAGAAGCAGTAGTGGAGTCATTTAGCAGCGGCTGGACCTTCCATTCATACTTAATTTCTTCAACACCACTACAGTTTATTTGCAGCGAGGAATAAATTGAGTACTCGTACTCTTGTGGTATTTCAGGACAATCGCTGCTGTTCTCTCCAACTGCGAGCATGCGCAGCTCGTTTACGACGCAAGGAGTGTTCATGATGTTAAAGGTCCTAGAAGGCACAAAGGTATTGGGACTGACCATACTTTTGGCTGAAATGGACAAGGTGTATGTACCGAGCTCGCCGTACTGATGCGTCACTCTTATTACTCTGGGTAAAGACGACAAAAATTCCTCTTGTACAGCTGAAAGGAATTTGAAATGCACTTTATTTGAGTATCAGTGTATTTAGCACGAAGGTACCAATTGGGACACTATTTTTTACGTGTCCCACTTGAGACCGGACCGCCATTATACGTGGTCGTCCGAGCCACGCGAACATCTAACCGCTTGCAGGGCAAAAGAAGTGCCGTCATTTCTCAGTATTTTTAAGACCCTGAGTATTGGTCCTGCCCCGAGAATCAAAGCCGTGACCTCCCTCTCTGCAGTCAAGCGCTCTTCCGACTGGCTAATCCTGAGATGTTATTAAGATCGACAGCACTTCCAACACAAAGGTCAGCTTTATTTGATACGCAGAAGCTTCATGGATGGCAAAAGGCCTAAATGATTGCGTAAATTATCCTTTGATTACATTTAGCAAACAAAAAATTGAGCCCA
Source organism: Porites lutea (assembly GCF_958299795.1). Lineage (NCBI taxonomy): Eukaryota > Metazoa > Cnidaria > Anthozoa > Scleractinia > Poritidae > Porites > Porites lutea. Next base: position 11,459,153 of record NC_133206.1, read on the forward strand.
ATCCAATAGAATTATTGAGTTGTTTTTTGGTCCACACCGTGCCACAAGAAGAGAACGCCAAATGAAACGCTCGAGAATAGAAAATGGCAAAGCGAGACTGTTAGAGCAAAAAAAGAGAGATTTATATTTTCTACTCGGGCTACTACTCTTGCTTCTTGTGTCTCGCGGCTTCTCCGCTCGCATCTCTGTTTGGCATGTTTTCTTACTGACTTACTGAGAATGATGCTCAAACGGTCTGAGTCATAAAAAGGAAAAGAAATTTTAAAATTTGTCCCAAAATTAGTGTAGCGACCGCAGCCATAACAGGCGTTTGTTTGTCATTCTTTACTTACCGGAATTGTCACCATAATCCACCGAATAAGTCACATTTGTCCCTTGTAAAATTTCGAACTCCAGGATTAATGTCTTTTCCGAGCCAACAGCTATGTTTCTGATCTGTAAGCCTTTGATAGGATGCTGAACGGTCACGTGACCGCACAGCACCACACGATCAATTCCAGAAGAAACGTTCACACACACAAAATATTGACCAGGTTTAATAAACCTGTGCTTCATGACTGCACCTCCTTCCTCCGTCGACGACTGATCGTCCCAATTCCATGAAAAACCCAACGAGTGTGCCATCTCCACGTTGCTAACAGAAAAATTGATCGCTTGTCCAACAAGTCCGCTGGAGGCATGATGAAGTTTCACATTTTTCAAGGATGGGATGGAAAATGAAGCGCTAGCTGTTCTAGCGGGGAACGGATACCTGGACAAACTTGTTTGGCTCGTAGAACTAATCTGACTGGAGAATCTGAATGACTGGACTGGTGTTACTATAACTGAACTTGAAAATGCGTTCGAAGGCGTAATAGATGTGAGTGGCTGAGTGGCACTAGCTGTTGTAGCGGGGAACGGATACCTGGACAAACTTGTTTGGCTCGTAGAACTGATCTGACTGGAGAATCTGAATGACTGGACTGGTGTTACCACAACTGAACTTGGAAATGCGTTCGAAGGCGTAATAGATGTGAGTGGCAGAGATGTTCCCATGGATGATGCATAAGAGGAGGGTGAATAAACGACAAATGAAATCGCTTTTGAATTTAACGATACATTATTGCGAACATTAACAGTAATGTTTGCACCACCTACGCTTCTAAACTGATGGTTTATTGTTCGACCGCTATACTTATAGACACGAGTGTCTTCTTCAACAACAGTCCAACCGTATTTTGGCGAGTCCCCGCGAGACATTTGAGCTTCAAAACGGCATCTGGTACCAATCTCTATGCTTGAGTTGCATGAAGAAATAACGTCGATTCCTGTAATAGAATGGATTGCCTTTATCTGGTGAACCGTGTTTAAATCCGGATGATTTTTTGCAATACACCATACATCGTGTATTTTTTTTATCCTGAAGCGTTTGTATAAAACCACATAGCGTACACTCGTGTTTTTGACTGAATATGCTTGTAAGGTCAAATTCGGGGCCGCCACTATGTCAGTTCCCCTCTTTCCTGTCAAACCGTGGTTTTCAAAAAACGAGGCAGGCGACGATCCAGGCCAGTTTATTTGGCAAGTAATTTTAACCAGTGTGTCAGTTGCAACAATTAGGGGAGCTTTGATAGACAGTGGATTTTCGACAACCTTGACTGTAACATTGACAGCCTCTACAGACTTACGTTGTGGAACTTTATTGTAGCAATACAGTGCAAAGCTTCTGTTTCCAACTGGAGTTAGTCCATGATAGATTCTCTTCCCGATGTCCTCTACAATAAAGTCTGTAGGATTAAAAGACCACGTGCATCCTACTTTGGTACCAGTTTCCACGCTTGCGTTGTAGCACGTGAACGCGTTGTCAAAAGCAAACGAGCTGTAGCACATCTCAACCTTAAGTCCTCGGATAATCTCGCGCACGAATACGTGAAGATTTTTTATTTTATTCGAGACAAGGTTAAACGCTCTCAGGGTAACAGGAAAGTAGCCAACATGTGAAAAATGAAACTGGAAGTGGCAAAATGCACCCTCAGTTGTGTTATCTTCTTCTAATTGACGAGATTGCTGTTCCAAAAAACTTGCATTAGGAATGTTCCATTCGCAAGTAACATTTGTGCCAGACAAAACATTCGCTGTCATATTTCTAGTTGTGTTCACCACAACGTACTCTGAGTAGTTGATCGGTATTTCGGTAATTGCGTTCTGCACTGCAATGGTGGATTGGAACGCGATTGCTTTGGTGTGGTTTGCCATGGGAATAGCGCTCACAAATGTCACCAGTAGAGGATATATGCCAACCGCTGAGAAACAGGAAACAGTAAGTTTGGCGTGAACTCTGACCGAGCCACGCAACTTCATTCTAAAAGAGATGTTAAGATACACCATACTTTCAAGATGTGCATCCACGCCAGAAGCATTGTGAACTGGTGAAAAGTATGCCCCTGAAGTTTGTTCAGCGGTAGTTCTTTGAAGCGCAGCACCGGATGTGTTTCGCCTGAATCCCGCAACGTCCCCTGCTCGCGCAATAAATCTTTCTTCTTCCGGTACCACTATTAAGTTATACCCCACGGTAAGGTTGACATCCATTGAATAAACTTTGATATAGTTTCCGGTTTTGTGTGCGCATGAGCTGATAGGTACTGGCCGCTGGCAGTACTTCACGTGGATGCATACCTGACCACAGCGACCAATGGATGGAGCCAAGGTGGGTTGCGGGTGACAGGTCAATGTGCAGTTTGTTGTCTTCCAATCAGCCCTGTAAACCTGCAAAACAAAGATAAAAAAGACCTTTCGTTCGTTCATCGTTAACTTGTGTTGCAGTGTTCGAATGATCCAAATAGAAAAAAAAGATAGCTATTGACAGATCAGTTCTTATTGCTGTAGATTGAAGATTATTTCTATGGTAGGAATAACTTTCAGCTTCCATACGCTACCCCTTAATTATTCAAGTAAAATAAGGCTTTTTTAGGTGTCTGATGTTTGTCAGGATCAGCTTGAAAACAAGTGAATTCGTGCATAATAAGGTATATTACGCTTACGGTATATTGGCTAAATTATTTTGTGTACAATGGCATTCTCGTCCCCAGAGCAACTTGGCCTAATTTGTAATTAACGTTTGACCACGTGACCAAAAGAAACGACTTGCTCTGGGAACGCGAAAGGTGTTTTGCTACCCCTCCTGGCTGACCATGGTTTGTAGAGCACACCAGAAAGCGCCTGAATAAAGGACGAAATCAATGCCTTACCTGTAGCTCAATGGGACCAGGATCCTCGGCGTGTAATTCCCATGCTTCGAGTGAAGTTTCTGCTGAGAACTCCAGCGATGGCAGAATAAATGTTCCAGGCAAAGTACCGTTAAAATCGGTTTTCTTCGTAACGGGACGTCCCTCCTCAGTTTCCAAAGTAATTCTTGGCACATCTATACAGATTAAGAAATTTGGGGTTATTTGTTTCCTTTATTTTTACTTTAATTTAATCTGAGGCTCGCATTTGTCTTAATCGTAAGGTGGCTAAAACAAAAGAAGTTTTGTCAGGCTTTCTATAAAAGTAGTGACGAATGGTGACGAAAATGTTCAGGATAGCCTTCCTTCTGCCATCCCACCAGACGCTTCGCATGAGTAAGGCGCACGTCGCTGCCAACTATTTTACAAGGCCGGGGCTCATATTCTCGTTTTAGCGGCCTCAAGCAGTTATACTGGGGAGTATATCACTATCCACCTGACGGCCGATCGTCAGCTACAACTAATAAATTCGATTTGGTGGTGGAAGAAACTATAACACCCTGACCGTAGTATCAAGGCCTAAGCCTCGGCCTCTGACCTGAAGTCATACACGTTACCAAAAGAGAATGATGAGAAGGAGGAGCCACACCTAGTCTAGCTTCTGGGACATAAGAATTTCTCTCAAGTTATTTTTAGGGCAGGAGGTCTTCCTCCCGTGATTTTTTGGCTCAGCAATGACTGTCCCATTATTCTCTCTAGGTGTTAGCCATTAGATGGGATAGCACTCTATCGCAAGACAGGGGGCGGATAGTAATATTCCTGGTCTCTTCGTAATGCATACAAGAACTGGTGTATGCTGACAACGTTTTAGACTCCTTTTAAGAGATAGATTAGTGTCCTTTCCAGTAACTATAGCGTTCCAATTAAAGCGAAACTAGCGTATGCGTGGAGATTCAGTTCAGAGTAACAAATAAATGGGAAAGCGTCAACATACCTGAAATAGTTATGTTTTGGCTTGTATTGCCTTTCAATGTTACCAGTGCTAAGACGTCACTACCACGGAAGCCATCCAGAGTACACTCGCTTCGATTCCAAGGTGTTACAGCGTCAGGACATTCCATACCAGTTAGCTGAAGACGGGATATTACTCGGATCATTCGGGTTAAGTTAAAGATGGTCCAGTTATGTCGGGACGCAGTTAAAGTGAGGTTGAATACACCGGTTGTGGCATAGCGATGGGTAAACGTAAAGCCACCCTGCAGGGAACTGTTAGCTGTTCCATCACCAAAATCCACTGAATATAGGATGGGATCTGGCGGTGTCACGCTCAATGGTGTAGAAGGCGTGATGGAAAATACACTGGAGAATATTGATGGCGTCATCATTGAAGAAAACCGTGTAGATTTCTCTGAATATTGGATGGGATCTGACAAATTTAACTTTGTGACGCTTGATGGTATGGAAAGTGTGACGGAAGATATTCCAGAGAACAGTGATGGCGTCATCTTTGAAGAAAACCGTGTAAATTTCTTGAAATATTGGATGGGATCTGACAAATGTAACGTCGTGACGCTTGATGGTATGGAAAGCGTAACTGAAGATATACTAGGGAATAGTGATGGCGTCATCATTGAAGAAAACCGTGTAGATTTCTCTGAATATTGGATGGGATCTGACACATTTAACGTCGTGACGCTTGATGGTATGGAAAGTCTGACGGAAGATATACCAGGGAATAGTGATGGCGTTATCTTTGAAGAAAACCGTGTAAATTTCTCTGAATATTGGATAGTATCTGACAAATTTAACGCCGTGACGCTTGATGGTATGGAAAGTGTGACGGAAGATATACTAGGGAATAGCGATGATGTTATCTTTGAAGAAAACCGTGTAGATTTCTCTGAATATTGGATGGGATCTGACAAATTTAACGTCGTGACGCTTGATGGTATGGAAAGCGTAACTGAAGATATACTAGGGAATAGTGATGGCGTCATCATTGAAGAAAACCGTGTAGATTTCTCTGAATATTGGATGGGATCTGACACATTTAACGTCGTGACGCTTGATGGTATGGAAAGTATGACGGAAGATATACCAGAGAATAGTGATGGCGTCATCTTTGAAGAAAACCGTGTAAATTTCTCGGAATATTGGATAGGATCTGACAAATGTAACGTCGTGACGCTTGATGGTATGGAAAGCATGACGGAAGATATACTAGAAAATAGTGATGGCGTTATCTTTGAAGAAAACCGTGTAAATTTCTCTGAATATTGGATGGGATCTGACAAATTTAACGCCGTGACGCTTGATGGTATGGAAAGTGTGACGGAAGATATACTAGAGAACAGCGATGGCGTTATCTTTGAAGAAAACCGTGTAAATTTCTCTGAATATTGGATGGGATCTGACACATCTAACGCCGTGACGCTTGATGGTATGGAAAGCGTGACGGAAGATGTACTCGAGGATAGTAATGTTGTTATCTTTGAAGGAAACTGTTCAAATATCAGTTCTTGATACAGTTCTACAAGCTCTACCATAAAACAACTGGTGTTGTACATCTGGAAAATTTTTCGTTCTTCAGATGAGTTGCAAGAATCATTTTTGATCAGGAGAGTTACGCTCTCATCTGCGCAATGGCAGTTTGTGTCGTTAAACACTGCAGCCAGCGGAAACTTCTCATATCCGCAGACTGTAATGCACCAATACAGAGACAATCCATTTTGGTCTGGCTGGTAGAAACTTGATTTGTTCTTTTGTTCTTCGTAACAACCCAAATGCAATTCATCTAAAAGGAGAAAACACATCCATTGGTTACTAGTGTTTTTGTAACCCTAACAAATCAGATCAAATCACGGTGATATGGCGTAAATCCCGGACGTGAATCAATAACGAATAATGGAAACAACAAAATCAGTAGCATGATTCAAATAGATAAATAACTAGATGTCGTTTCAAAATCTTATGAGTTGGGGTTGATTTGCTTGATCCACGTGCATCTAAGTATAATTTGTTTACTTTGCGATTTCAAAACTTTGTCTCCAACTACAGAGGCTACACAAGTCTGATCTTCCCGACTCCTGAGGCTGAATTCAAAGCCCTCCCCTCCCCTGAATTTTCAGGTTTGCATAGTTTTATAGGGTATAAAGGTCCTTACATGTGACTTAATCTGCGAAGTTAATTGGGCAATATATGCCATCTGAATATTAATCATTAATGAGTTTTTGAAATAATGATAAATAGAACATTACATGGCCACTCGGGGAAATGAAATTTCTCTTCGCTTGAAAAATATTATGTTCGTGCAGCCGTGTATTTAATTCTTTTAAGACTCTTTTTAGAAGCCATTTTTTAGATAGGCGTTTTCATGTTATTTTTAGCGTTAGCATCGGTTGTAATTCGGTTATTCGTGAGAATATATCAAATAAATCATAAATACTAACTCACTCAATATTTTGTAGAGTTTTTATATTTTAAATTGAAAGAAGGAGAATTCTGATACCAGAGAGTTCAGAAGAAATTCCGAGCTCCAGGTGAGAATCGAACTCACGACCTCGGATGCTCTAACCACTCAGCCACTGGAGACTCTATGGCGAGCAGGGTCGGAATTTCATTATAACCACACCAGTCATACAAGACTGTATCGGGGACTTGCTCGAAATCGGCCGTTCACCAGCGTACAAGACCAAGACTGTACAACATAATTTGAAAGAAGAATAATTGTGATTCGAGAAAGCTCAGAAAAAATTCCATCTTCAGGTGAGAATCGAACTCGTGACCCTCTGAGTTCAATTTTATACTAGTCATATTTTACTTTTGCATTTCATAGTTCGTTTTCTATTTCTTTTAGTTAAGTTTTTAATGTGGAAAACATTACGTCATATCCACAGTATATTTTTGCGCAATATATAAAGTAAAATTATTTAAAACAATTATTAAAATTATTATTAACTGAAGTCATTTCATAGCGTTACCGCTGCACGTCATAGGTGTTGTGAGTGACTGTTGCAAAATTCAGCACGTATTGATCACTCGATAGTTACATACCGGCTGATTCTGGGGGTAAATAAATTGTCTTGGTTGAAGAGAATGCCAACGTCTAAAGCAAAGAAAAAGAAAAAGATCGCTATCAAAAATAAATAATGACGATAAAATTAAAATACTGAGACAAGGTGATATTTCACGCAGACGTTTCATCGCGAAGAAAGAAAAAAAAGCAAGAGGAAAGTGACAAAAAGAATGATCATGAAGGCGGCCTTTATAAAGATAAAAATCGGAAAATCCGGAGGCAAATCTTACAAAATGCTTTCAGAAGACAGATGGCCATCAAATGCCTGTCAAAGCTTTACAAATCGCTGTACAAGCTTCTCCAATCAGTCTTTCTTTAAAACTTACGAAATCTTAATATAACAATTATCAGGTTGGTATAATGAGATCATAAAGTGGAACAGAAAAAAAACCCTTGCAAATCACTAGAGCTTAATATAAAATATCTATATTAGTTCGTATCTTAGCTTAATCTTCAATGTAAACAATATTACACTGTACGAACAAAGTTCAGAAAGTTACGTGCTTGTGAAAACAATGGCTGTTTTCGTTTCCTAACCATTTATCTATCTGTTTCAAAAGCCAAATTATCTGACTAAAATTGGATAATTTTTCATCTATTCTAGCTTCCTGGACAAACAAAAAAGCAGTAAATATGATTTTAACTATCCTTATTCATTAGAAATTAATTGACACCTTGCAAAAGCTGAACACCTTTCTGACACAATGTTACAAAGCTGAAAATCAAAGGGAACCCTTTTGACAGACCTAAAGAAAGTTAAGGTTTTGATTACCTTGATGCAAAACTATAGTACAACATCCCCTGGCCTGAACTGGCGTATTGCATTTGGAAAAGCTGGCTCGATCACATATTATTGCAATCCTCACGACCGTTTAAATTTCATGGATACTCTATAGAGCCTTAAATCATTTTATGGCCAGATTGGTTGTTTTCTGCTCAAAAGTAGATTCTTAGAAAAATTGTTACTTTTCTTAAATTACAAATTTCGTTTTGCTAAAACATTGAGAATCACTCACTGATAACTAGACAAAGCTCCATGCGAAAATAACCTCGAAAAGATTTCATTTGAATGATCGCGTCGGAGAATTTAGCCAGTTAGACTGAACAGTTAAAGTTATGTTTCCATAGTTTTACAACTGAAATAAAGTGTGTTCACAGGAGTAAGCAGGGTGCATCCTACGACATCTCCTCACTTGTCAGATTAAACTTGTACGTTCACAGGATCTAGGGCTCCTTATTCGACTCTACCTTCGCCCAGTCTTCATCGTACGGCATAACTATACACACAGTAGCAAACATCTCAGTTCTACCCATTTTATGATTTTTCTTTGATGAAAAGATACGCATAAACTTTACCAAAATAACAAATTCCCTTTCTGCGGAAATTTAGGATCGAAAACTTATAGACTCTTGAGCAAGGAAAGGCACTGTGAAAAACTAATCTTTTTAAGACCAAAATAGCCTTCAATGAACTGACTTGATGAGATTAACTTCGAAATTTGCTTTTAGTTTTTGATTCTGATTCGCTGTCAGCCAGCACAAAATCTCAGGTTGAGAAACTGAATGTGTAGTGTCTTATGCAAAGCGCTGATAATCGTATTTCGCAATTCTTCACCCGACAAATCATCCTTAAGTTTCTAAAATTTTCGACTAAATACCAAAAACAATTAGGCTTTATTCATAAAAAAGCCAGATTATGCAGTGGAGAATTGTTACTGAAAAATTTTCCCACGCAGCAAATGACTATGTAACCTTTTGTCATAGGCACGATTTTGGACAAAGCACACAGAAATAGAGACGGGCAGTTGCTATTGAATTTGATTTACAAAGTCAAGTCACAATACATGAAAATAACGTTTGATGAACTGAACTGAAAAGACGATAGATTCAAATTTGTGATCATTTGAAATATTCCAATTAACGACTGCTGATTTAGTAAGAAATTTGCAAATATTGTGGTATAAAAAAGCAACCATATCACATCAACATATAAAATAACAGTTTTGATATAAAATCTAAAAAAACTGAAATTTAAGTCATATCTTATCATCATGAAAATAGTTTTTTACAGTTTCCACAATAAAAACTCGAATAACTGGGTTTTGGAAAACTCGGGACTATCTAGTAGATACATTTCAAGAGAAATGAAAAGTAGTCGAAATGCAAAGGATAAAAAGTGTTCAATCCAAATACAGCTTACCTCAAGCAAAACTTGACACACTGTCAACAAGTGAATCAAGTAAAACTTCATGTTGTCCTCTGTTCCGTTTTCTGATGAAAACGATGTTATCTGGCAAATGCAAAGTGAAACGCTGAGTTAAGTTACCAAGCGAGAAAGATCACATAACGCGGCAATCTGCGCGAACTGAGCAAACCGCAGTTTTGTCGCCACTCAATTATCTGCAATTGTAAAAGGGAGAAACGAATTGACGACTTATTACTTGATAAATGAAATTACAAAACATCATGGACGGAAATTCATTGATCAAGACAAAATTTAATACGCGAATATGTCAAAGGGGAAATCTACTCAGTAAATCTTGTCGCCAGCGGACCAATGGAATTAAAGCGTCAAAGGGATTGAATGTGGAATTGATGTGGCTTTAATTAGCAATTTATGACTTAGAAATATTAAACGAAAGGGGTGAAATTGGTTTATCGGAATAAATAGGGTTCTTTTTGTAACCAGGGTTGTTTTTACTTTTTAACTTGTATATTTTCCCCACCGGTTGTATTTTGTAACTTAATTGGCTGAGAAAAAAGTAATTGTGTCATATTATTTCGCTTGATAGAGGAAATCAAACAAAATCACGTTAACATGAAATATTTAAATCTGCTTTGAACTCGATTCTGTAGAGTCCTAAGTTTTAGAGTTTTTTATTTAAACAATTCATGAAAAGCTTAAAAGATAGTGGGATAAAAATGTTCATACTTGACGATGTCTTTCGACACGAAGGATAATTTTCTTTAAGCAAAGCTTTCGTGTGTGTCTTTTTTTTTTTTCTAGGGGAGAGAAAGACATGACACGAAATTGGCCTGTTCAACATTTCAGCAGGGCGTCGTCTCAGTAAACCTTATTTCGTTTTCTTTTATCGTTGAATTTAACTCTACATTAAGTTGAAAAACTTGTTTTAGGTTTCGCATGTCTTTGCTTACGGCAACATCAACCCAAAACCAATTAATCCTTTGGAGCCGGCAGTCTCGCTCTAATTGAAATTCTCTTAACCTATTGTATAAAGCTAGGAAACTGCGCAAACAACTTTATTTCGGGGTATAAACAAACTGACAATTCTCTGTTTAGGGAATATAAGTAGGTGTTTATCGGTAAGCAACACTTTCGTAGATAGCCATCGAAAACAGCCGACATTTCGTGATGCCACCACTGCAACCTCGTCCCCAGGGCGCTTTTCCCGCCCACCTCCAAAGCCAGGGAAAAGCGCCCTGGGGACGAGGTTGGCCACCACTGGTTTCCCCGCAAAATGACGTCTGAGAAACGAGCGCAGAAATTCCATGCATGATGACGTGTCACTACCCAGATATGGGTAATGCTTTTGATTGGTCCTGCTGTGAGGGAAATTTGCTTCAACCACTCAGAAGCACCACCCGAGTTCTGGGTTATGGGATCCTGGTTGTTGGTAGACACTTCATCAGTATGGAATCTCTAAACTCGAGTTCCTCACTAAAGGCGTCATTTCACAGGGAAACCAGTAGTGGCGATGCAAAATGTCAGCTGTTTTCTAGGGTTATTTCTTAGAATTTATTACAAAGGAGGTCTAGGTACCACCAGCTACGCAAATAAAACAGGCTAACCACCACTCCTAGGCTTGTCCGAAAGAGTTTAGCCAAATGTTTTACTGGTCAGGATCTCACGAGTGCAAAGTCCTCTGAGTTCTTTGGAAGTGGTTTATAATTTGCTACGTCGAGATCGAAATGTAATGACCGATGAGTTAAACTTCGTACAATTTTCCCTACGTATAGTGCTCTTCAGTAGAGCTACTGTTTTTATATATACAAGAAGCCGCTTATAGCGGCATTCAGTCTCGCTTGCTTGAAGATTAGATCGAGAAATGAGGAGGAGATTAATTCTGCACGAAACGAAACAGATTTACTCGCTAAATGTTTTTTACTTCCTACTTTATCGACGTCGATACTTTTTACTTGTTTTTGAATTGATTTAGTAGGCGTCTTAGCGACGACCGGAAATACGTCTGCGGTCGCAGGCTATACGCGTGTATAAAGACACGAAAATTCAAAGGCCTCGATTCCAGAGAAATAACATCATTGCCAGATATCGAAAAAGTGATTTACATGGCACGTCTTTTCAATCATCACCAAAAATAAATCACTTGCTCAGCCCAAGACTCATTTGCATACAGTGAAAGTTTACAACACCCGACCATCGCAATTTTGTTAATTTAGATTCTTATTTTTTTCCGACCACTCAGTAGTGTTCACTTGCTCCAAGTAATCAACGCTTTCAAGCGATAGAGTTCGTGGACCGACACGTTTCCGAAAAGCTCTAAATTTAATCTTCCTAAGCTGTCTTCGCAAAACATTCGTGGCTTCCATCACGCAACGATTCTTAGTTCCAGTTTCCACGGTGTCCGCAAGGAACGCCTGGCACAATGACCCCCCATTTCTGATCCACAACGGCAAAAATGTCCCGGGGGGGGTACTTCCAGAAAAATTGGGTGGGGATGTAAGTAGCTAATTCTTCTAAAAAACATACCCAATTCAAGACTAGAGTGCACAAACCATACCCTATTACAGACCAAAACGGCTGAAAAAAACATACCCTTTGGCGCCGCACCTACCCATATAGCCTATATAAGGGACTCCCCCCGGGGCGAAAAACGCGTTGCAGATTATTAGTCTCGCTGGTTACGCAAGCGAGACTTACATAAAGCATCCAGTGTAGCATAGCTATCTTAAATGAACCCCGAGTAGCGCCGCAAATGATCCCCGACCTTAAATGATCCTTAAATTCGACCGCAAACGATCTGGACCTCAAATGATCCTGCTTAAAAATGAAATATCGCGGACTACAAGATAACGAGGACGTTATAATGGCGAGGGCTTGACAGCTACGTAGAAAACAGATCTAAAACCATAATACAGTGACCAGATAAATCATAATTTGTTTTATGACAGGTGCAATTTTTCATGTTTTATATTTTTGACAATTATTTTAAGTTCAAATTTGTTTCTTATTAATAAGAAACTACTTATTTATTTTGAAATTAAAAAGTAAATTTACTGACCTTTTCAGAGAATTCATAGGATCACGAACGTGTTTTGAACACATGCTAAAAATAATACCCGATTTGTCTTATAACTTTTTGATCATTTTAATAATCTTAGGAATCAACTCAGTTTTTTGTCAGTTTTGTAGAAACACCTTGGCCACTTTGATTGTGTAATCAGCAGAAATATTTACCATCAGGTAGGACGTACCAGATGCATCGCCTGCATACAGTGTGCATACGAAACAGAAATTTTCTGTGCCTATATTCGTTCCTGTAAAATGTAGACCTTTTATCCAGATCGTGGATTATATTAAGCGGGAATGGAACAAACAGAACATGCCTTGGATACCTCACCAATGGTCTTGCTGTATGTCAGTAGAGACTGTCAAAGTCACGTTTACCGCGAAAGTTAATTTGTACCACGTGACTGGAAGTTTTCCTTTTACTTGTCGTTTACAATTCATTACATTCTGCACAAAAATAAGTAGCTTCATGTCAAGTTCATCTATATGAATTATCTTGGACAGTTTATGTCAGCTCATTTCCTAATTTGAGAAATTGTCAGCTGTATATTCACGTACCCCCGTTTGCTGTAAACATTATTCTAAATCTCTATTGATTCTAAATCTTAGCGTCCATATAGTGCTTTTAACTTTGTGATATATTTTTACCTGATCTTTCTCTGTAAATATTATAATCTGATTTAAAATATCAATAATTCTTAGAGCTTAGGTTTCAGATTACTTATTACTAATTGATCAGCTTAAATTCGTAGATTACTTTATTAACATACACGACACCGCGTTTTTAAGGGAACTTACGTGTTCCTGGGTGCTATGTGTTTAACTTTTAAAATTTTATTGACTTGTTTTATTAACAAACGGGAAGATTTAAACCTAGCTAAATCTCGTTACTACTTTCTCTTTCGGGGAATTTTTTTCATCCGCTTGCATTTACGACAACAGAATTGTAAAAGTTTCCTAGAATGAAGAGCAATAGCCCACGTTCGATATATCAAAATTCAAACATGACTCCGAGGCTTTAGGGACAAAATTGCAAAATTTTCACGAATTGACCACTACAGAAAATACCATAACATACAATAATACTCTTTGCTAGTCACTTTCTACCTTGATATCAATTTACACCGTGGTGGAAAGTTTTTTAATTGATATCAGTCTAGACTATCATGTAAGACTTTTTCCGCACTTGAAATCGATTTACTAATACGATTGAACATTTTCCCCTTTGAATCCGACCTTGCAAAGAAATTTTATGACCCTTTATTATCTTGAACTTCGATTTCTAAACAGAATTTTCCTCACTTTTCCGTTCTGCTCCAAAGCAAGAAGATTAAGTTTAGAGAATAGACTACTTGAATAATACCTGATAAACTGTATATAATTCGACAAGCAGGAGAATATAGAAACATCCGTGTCGCAATCATTGAAGTGTACGTGATATGAACCTTTTTTCTGTCGTTTTTTATTCTTCAGTATCTGAAAAATATGTATCCGAAACTAAAACTCGTAAAAAATCTTGGGATACCTATTTTTTCGCCAAAATAAGGGAATTTGCCGTCAAAAATGTCCACCTTATCGCGCGGCAAATTTGATACGCATGCATGACGTAGAATGATTGCTTGAAGGGAAGCTTCACAACACGAGATGGCGGCAGATAAGAAGGATTAATATATTCTCGCCAGGATAACTCTCCGATCATATTCAGAATCTTTGTTTGCTTTGCAACATTCGTTACATTTTCCACACAACAAATAGCAACAACCAAGTTTGCGAAGGCTGAGCAAATCAGCTGACGTCATCAGCCTTTCTTTGATCTTTTAGTCGTTTTCAGTCTCAGGGACATTTAAGGTGATGTTACACCAGGCAATTCGCAACGACGATTTTTAGCGCAACACAGCGTTGCAACATTGTTGCGGCATTGTTTCGAATAGGTACAACAACATTGTTCCAACATAACAACGCTGTGTTGCGCTTAAAATCGTCGTTGCGAATCGTCTCGTGTAACATCACGTTTATGAAGGAGAAAAAGCAGTTTCTTTTGGAAACACATTTCTAAAGATCAAAAACGTCTCGTGTCATACACACTTTAAGACAATAATGCATTAATACGACGTCATTGTGTGTATTTTTTTCAGTTTCTTACAGAGGAGGTGTATGGTGGCCCTACAGTCGGATAATATATTTGCCGTCTTCGAAGTACGCTGTTTTAAACTAATCTGTCAATCGCTCTACCACCATGGCTTCTCTTGCTCTTAACAGACTCCTGACAGGAATTTTTCTGTGAGTTATTCCAGCGATGCGCAATTTTCAGACTCAACTTCAAAGTAGTTTCAAAAATGTGTTTCTTCCGCGGTTGATCGGTATGATTTAACTTCACATTAAATAAAGGGTAGGACATGTCTCATATTATGTGAGTAACAGAAGTGAAATGTGAATCTTGAAACTTACTTTGTGCTTGCAATTGTGGCGTCCACTCCTCGTATAATTTCCTTTAACCTTGGAAGGTAATTTTGGCTTACAAAATCTAGAGGATACGCAAGACAAGTGAATTGTTACCTATTCTTATCTCAGTTCACTTTTCTGTTTCGCCGTCTCTGTTTTATCAATTTCGCGTTATTAAACGTTCCAACTTAAACCAACTGCTCTTGGCCGCTAAAGCTTAAAGTTGTCTATAGCTTTTGGCTAGGTCCGGATATGTTCCGAGGCGTTGATGAAGTAAACAGACGATTTGGAGCCTTATGATCGTGCGCCGTGCTTGTACGTTTCCATGGAATTAAAATGGAAATGACAGGAACTAAAAGTTGCATTAAACTTTGTCAAATTGTAAAGGGAAGTTGATCATTTATTTTCATGGCAATTGACAGCATTAGCATCACTGAAACCATTTATTCTTACCGGTAATGGTCAACAAGCTTTTGCTTTCAATTTACTTAATCCATTTACGAAAACATACTGGGTTTGCTCAATAAGTTTCAAATAGCATTTCCCCATATTTTCAATAATTTATGAGTATTAATGTGAAATTTGTCATGTTAGTGTTATTTGATAGTAATGAAAATTGAATGTCTGTCGCGATGTATTATGAATATTGTCCATTTGTTTTATACAAATACACTCACTTCTCCTTCACGCCGGAGAGATCTTTTTTGTTGTTTTTGTGTGTTATAAATTCCTTGTTTTACAGCATACGTAAAAAGGCAATCAAATAAATTTTCAATTTCACTGTTTTAAAAAGCAATTAATGTCCACAGGGTTTAATGACTTACATTTAAACTCAGTAAATGGTCTTGTGCTACTTCTGTTAACAAGCCCTCTGTTTTTGCCATTTTTAAAGAGTTGATAAGTCACTCGCACCTTTCGTCCCTCCCTTTGCCTCCCGACACTTGTTTTCAAATCAAAAAAGACTACATCCGTATGGACGATACGGATTGTAGCTGAAAAGGATAGTGAGGTGATTAAAATAATCAATTCCGAAAGTTTTTGGCAACTGAAATAAAAAGTTTCAATTTTGTACGTAAAAAATCAGTTGGTGTCTCGCTCTCAATGCTAGTGAAACATCTATTTTTCACTTAATGATATATTTCCACTTTTTCCTATGTCGTTTTTTAACTTAAATCACTATTTACTAGACCCTAAAAGAGTTTCCCAAGCTCTATTTATCTTGTACCATCTATTATTGAATGGAACAAATAAAATGGAAAATGAAATGAAAAAAAAAATTGTGCACTTAGCCTCGTTTTTAAAGTGAGACTTTTTGGGACTTGGACGATGGACGGTTTCCAGAGAGAGAGAGAGAGAGCTGGGACGGAATGTATTGACGGCCAGGCACCTCGGCACTTCATTCATACACTGTTTAGCATGGCGGAAGGTGGCATCTTCGCGGAGGACATTGTCAAGAATGCGCAGGGAAATGTAGGGGTTGTTTTAGAAGATGCTGAAGAAACTACTGACGAATCAGACAGTGACGAAGAAGCTCTAAAAAAGGGACAAATAGTGGTTTGTTGGTATCCTTCTGGCAACGAGGAGACCATCTCGATTTCAAAGGTGATAGTAGTGCTTTATTTGCATTTGCGCAATGTTTACCGGCATTTTGATTTTGATCCACGCAATCTTAACTCCTCAATTTTCTTTTCATTTTAACGTCAGTTTCTTATCTCTTAAGACTAAAATTTATCTCATTTACTCTATTGTAGCAATTAAACGTGTCAATTTTTCCTTCGCCCGACTGGAAAAAAAGAACACAACATTAATATTGTACATGTACAAGCGTGTTTTTAAACGTGGGAGATCAACTATATCTGCTAACCTTTTTCAAAATTTCCTTTTGTGATTTCCATTTGCATTTCCTGTAGGCTATTTTCGGTCTCATGCTTGATATTTTATGGAATGTGCAATACTAGATACTGCCTAAGTTGTATAGGTCGACTGAAAGATGTGTATTTGGTGCCTATGCAAGTACCTCAAGAGGCACTTCGATTTTGATATTTGTGTCCATGAAAGGGGGAAAAAGGGAGGTAAAAATGAAATGGCTTTAGAACCATGGCAAAGAAAGTCTTAACACTATTATGTATTTTTTTAAAAACAAGTTTACTCAGCAACTTTTTTTCATGAGCTAGGGAGTACTAGGGAGTCAGCCTACATATGTACAAGGTTTGGAATTAATTTATCGGTCATGGAAAGTCATAGAAA
The DNA here is from genome assembly GCF_958299795.1 of Porites lutea. Classification (NCBI taxonomy): domain Eukaryota; kingdom Metazoa; phylum Cnidaria; class Anthozoa; order Scleractinia; family Poritidae; genus Porites; species Porites lutea. The sequence continues at coordinate 11,476,389 of NC_133206.1, forward strand.
ATTTAAATTACTTTTGGCAGATTAGTTACTGCAGATGTCAAAGCAAATATGAAATGAGATAAAGACAATTAAATATGAATAGCACAAATGGTGCAAGTTTTGATGGAAACTACGTATAGAGTTTGGGTCTGTTGAAGATATCTTAGGGCGCTTTTGATTTGTCAGAACTGACCAGCCAGACCATTCCCGTCGCAATGAAAATTTCACTTTTAATCAAAACTATCCAGCGAGATCATTAAATCCTCAACAGTATGCACTGAGGAGATGGTTTTTCAGCAAAAACCCTTTTGAAAAAGCCAATTTCATTTGCTAACTGACTGGTCCAGCCGGCCAGTTCTGACATATAGAAAGTACCCTAAGTTAGCACTGGTGAGGTAAAAAAAAGTGACCAAACAATCCAAGAAAAGTTTTGAAAATTTTGGAAACCAATGGCTATACTGGCTAATTAAGGTCATGGAAAACTGGAAAAGTTCATGGAAAAAGTCATGGAACATCATAAGAGCATGAAACCTGATGTGTTACTTTTGTACCTGACAGTTAAGTTTCACAGTTGATGAACTGAGCTTAATTACAAAAATAAAGTGGTCCTTTATTGAAAGGACTATTATGTAGTACTATTTATAGTACAAGTACACATGAGAGCACTTCTAGAAGGGGAAGGGAAAATAATCCAACATTTTATGTTGAAGATCTTTTGGTGCTATATTTGCAGTAGCAAATCTACCACTCTCTAAAACTGGTTGACCAAGAAAAGATTTTTTAGGCCAAGTGAAAAAAAATAAATGTTTCTCGTCCAGATTTCTATAAAAAAGAGAGTTGGCAACTATAATATATATTTGTAATACATCATATTTTCAACTTTTCTATTATGGCCTTTCGGTTAAATACTTTCTTTAGAAATTATTACCCACCCACAGTGATAAATTGGAGTTCTTCGGTCAAAACAAATATCAATAAATAAAATGTCCGATATTGATTAAACACAAATTGGTTTATTTTAATGCGTGTTTTTAACAACGTGATGCATCCTATTGATATATCTCAATAGTTAGGCTGCATTAAAAACCACAATTTATGACTCAGTATTTAATGAAATTTACTGAAATGAAAAGTAATGCCTGTTACTGGAAACTAAAACAATAATTAATGTTGAAAGTAACACCGGTTTGTTTTTGTTTGTTCCAACTTTTTGTAAGGACTGGCTACCCCAAAAACTGAAGTAGGGCGGGAAGAGAAAGATTTTTTTCTTGGTCTTACCTTTTACTTTAAAGACTTTAACTAAGTGTCAGGTGCTTGCAATATTACGATGTAGGTAAAATTTCAGCCAAAGTGTGAGCTGTAATTGAGTACTGTGAGTACAGCTGTTTTTCTCTTAACGTATACCTTGATGATGCTGCAGCAAGTTAAGAAGGCTTAGCCAAAAACCCTTTTCAATATGCCAAATTAAACTGTCATTAAACTATGAACAAAACCTTTATAACTTCCAAGACATCATTTTCAACATCATTACAAACAAATTTTCTGTGGTTCGCATGTTTTACTTATCTTACTCAAGATTGGGAAGACTTTAGAGGGCAAGCAATTGCATGTGCAATTTTTTTCTGTCACTTGTCAGCTGCACAGTCTTGTGCATCTACAGTGTACTGCTGTGCTTAAAGAATGCAGTGTCCCATATGTTGTTAACTTGCCCGATGGGCAAGTGGCATTTTTTTAGGGTAATTCAAATTATTGAAGAATTGTAATCAATTCTGCTCATCAAAATTCTAGGTGAAATGATTTTTGGGCTAATACATATCAGCAACAGCTTGCCCAAATGGCAAGTGGTAAAACTGACGTTTTTTGCACCGTGACAGTACATCATTTTGCATATTGTCTCATGACCCTTGCATCTCCCTTTGTACCATAGTATAGTAAGAAATTGTGTCTTGGTGCCTAACCAGTTGGGCTAACCATAATGACAAAGGTTTTAAGCAAAATGTACATTTTTTAACTTTGCACTACAGTAAACACCCACATATAAGAACGCACGATTTGGGAGGTCAGGCTGATTGAGTTCTTATTAATCGGGTGCTTAATGATAAATCAGCCTCAAATGTTCTTAAAATGTTCTTAAATTTTTATTTAGTAATACTATCCAAAGCATGTTGCGAGAGGTATATTTAGCATATTTTAGGAAAATAAACTAAATAATTATTCTGTAATTTGATTATATTAACAAATGAAGTTATCCTACAGCACACATAAACTTCCATGTTTTGTAATTATAACACTTTTTCCATTTTATAAGAACATGTTACAATTTTCAGGCTGATCTTGTTCTTATGAAAATAGGGCTTTATTGGCCAAATTTCAGCCTGGTGTTCTTAATCCATTTGTTCTTATATGCAGTGTTTACTGTATCTTGATGTCATGTGTTTTATAGATAAACATGTCTGCCAAACAACTTTTTGTTCTCCCATGAAGTTTTATGGCATATTTGTGGTTCTTTGTGCAGTACAGAACATTGGTTTCAGTGGTTAAATTGGCATGCTAACAGCTGCAAATACAGTGTACTTTAACAGTTAGAAAGTGTGAATATTTCTTACCCTGATCAGTTGGTTTGTTTTGCTCTACAGGTAAAATTGGCTGATAGAGCGCTTCTTCCTGGTGATGTTGTCAAGTTTTCTGATGTCAACCGAGGCACACAGAAAGGATTTGTGAGTAATGTTGAAGTTGCTGCTAGTGTCAAAGTCCTAGTGGCAAACCAGATATTTCACAATTTGGATTGCAAAGAACTCTCCCCTTTACAGGTAACAAAACTTGAAACCAGTAATGACATTCTTGTATACATAACAATAAGATAAACTCAGGATTAACCATTCTACACTTAAACTTGTGATAAAAATTCCCATTAGCATATAGTAGTTTTGAAGCTTTATCTCAAATATTTTCTGGTGGGAATTTGTTTAATAGTTCTACACAGTAGAGAGGCATCTTTAAAATGATTTTATTTTCAAGTGCTAACTTTTAAAAGGTTTAGGCAAATTTCTGGAAGGCATGTATGACAAGTTTTGAATATTTCCCATGGTTTGTAAATTTTATCAGAGTCTGGAACTGTCATGTTGGCATTGACACAAAGAACTTTGGTATTCCAGGTGCCATGCTTGTCTTAGAGGTGTCAATTTGTTACAACAAAGTTTTAGAGGAACTACCACTTAGAAAAAAATAATTCTTCCCTACACTCATCTCATAAAACTACTGATGAGACTGTGACTGGTCACCATTGGAACCAAAGATTGAGTGCTGGATGCCAGATTTTCAGAGTCCTTTACTCCCTGTGGTTTTTAATTTATGTGAAAAATTGTCTCAAGTGACCTTTAAAGTGCCATGGTTACAGGCACCTTATTGTTTTATGTGCACCTGCATTTGCATAATAGAGGTACTGTGTATGTACCCTAGCTCCAGAGGTCCATTCTTGAAATGTGTGGGATAACATAAACCCTGCTCACGGTTTGATAAAGCTCCCAAGACAGGATAAGGTAATAAGGTAAGGAAAAAGCCCTCTGGCACCCACATGGCCGTGGTACTTGATGGACCTGCATGCATCCAAACCTCTTATTCCATTGGTCCCTATACTACCTATTGTTTTCAGGGATAAGGGGCATTGTTATGTCACCATCCCCATTGTTTTCCCAGCCAATCACAAACCTTGTTTGGGATAGGTGCAGGTCGGCCCATAGTACTATGTGTGTAAATAACAACAGAAAAATATGGAGATTTTTACAGAAAAGAAACAACCCAAATTATGACCTGGCAAGCAAAAAGTGTGCTTTTAAAAGTTGATGTTAATTTCAAACCCTTTCCTTTGGGTATTTTTATGCAGCCCTCTATGTGTTTTGCAGCATTTTATAATTGGAGCTCATGTTAGCTTGGGTCCATGGCTTGGAACAGTCACTGAGGTGTACAGACGAGTTGTAATTATGCTAAAGAATGGCTCAAGGTATAGTAATTTGATCACACAGACACGGGTTTTAAACCAATGATAATATTGAACCACAACATAAAGCCGTATACACTCATGTATCTTATTTTTTTTTAAAAAAAATTGGTGTGACATATCTTTATATATTTACAGTGCAACCGGGAAAACTGTGAACGCTTGAAATATCTCAGGAATGTTTATTGTGTTATGCCCAGTCACAGCAAAGATCAGGACATGCAAGCAAGCCACAAAACCACAAACTAATTAACATTCTTGCTTGGGGTTCAGTTTTCTCATTCCTGGTTTGCTTTTTTTTTTTTTGCAAAACAATAACATTCCAGAAGTATTTCTGGAGTTAACGGTTTTCTCGGTTTGCTGTCACTATGTTGTTTGTACTCTATAACCATTAATGTAGATGTAAATATTAAGTGATTCATTTATTTCTGTTTAATTTTCATAATATTTTCACAAATTACTTTTCAGGTGTGCTATAGAAGGGCCTGCAGGAGAACAGTCATCAATGTTGTTTGATATGAGTGATCAGCGAGATGAGGTAATCTAGCCACTTCCTGAAAAGAAAAGCTACCTTATAGACTTGCTCTGAGCAGCTGTTTTGAAGAAAGTTCAGGCTAAATAAAAAAGTTTAACTATCATCTCCAATGCTCTCTTTTGTTGCAGAGCAAACATTTTGTCATGTGCCTGTTTCTTGTTGACTTGATTTTGTCTTCTAGTTGGGTTTACTATTTTGGGGAACAAGGGTGGTCCAGTGGTGAGAGCTCTTGCCTCTCGCCGATATTTGGCCCAGGTACACATCCCGGCATTGATGCCATAAGTGTGCGGAGTTTGTTTGTTGATTCTCTACCTTGCTCCGAGAGGTTTTTCTCCGGATACTTTGGTTTTCCCCTCTCCTCAAAAACCAACACTTCTAAATTCCAATTTGATCATCAACACATGGACATGTTTAAAATGAGTTCTTAAGAGTTCCTAAGTGCTTCATGGTTAAACAAATTACAATTCATTGCTTTTGTTTTATAATGGTATTCCAACTAAAATTCAACAGCTCCTGTCTGAATGTTTTCTTTTAATTTTGTATTGTTGTAGGATTGTCCTTTCTATTCTCCGCTATTTTACCCTGGCCAGAGATTGACAGGTTCTGCCAGAGCATTCAAAGAAGCCAAATGGTTATCAGGTGTAAAACCCATCTTAAACAACCAGTCACACATTAAAGGAACTGTAGAGGAGGTAAATACCCACCGTGTTGTACGAAAGTTTTGCGGGTTCTAATTTTTGCGATTTTTCCAGCGATCCACAAAAAGTAAGTTCCCACAAACAAAATTTACCACAAACATTTTTCCCGCAAAAATTTGCTCCAGAGTAAATTAATATTCTCTAACTTAAATTCACTACACAAAAATACAGAAGTAAAAAATCATGTCTGTCCAATTACAACTTGCCTCAAAACAGTGTACAATGAATTACTGGTTTTACATAGGGTATGCATACCGTAGCATGTTTGAAAATATGTATTTCTATTGCACGTACTTAACAAAACCAAAATATTATCAATGCTGGGTACTGGGTGCCTCCTGAAAATTGCAAAAATTAGTTTCCAGCAAGAAAAACCAATCTGTCCTAATTGCAAAAATTAGTTCCCGCAAAACACAAAAAATGGCCAATTCACAATAAATTCCTGCAAAAATTTCGTGCCACACGGTAGTCCAAAAGTGAAACCCGTCATGTAATACTGCAGCCTGAATAAAAGTTTCTTTCTAAACCACTATTCAATTAGATCCAAATTTCTTGTCCAGTACATCCATCATTGTCCCACATTTGTCTCTTTTTTCCCTTTCTTCTTTCTTTCTCTCAGTGGCTTGTTATATTTAAAGTGTTTGATTATATTTATCAGGTCAGTGTAATAGCATGTGAAGTAGATTGGCAAGTCTGTGGTGCATGGCAACAAGGTTGCAATGGAGATGAATGTCTAAAACCACCAGATCTCACTGTGACTCAGGAACAGCTTCCTAGGTAAATTGGCTTGTTTACTTTACTCCTTCAGTTTATTGGTTACAGTGAGTTTGTCAGTCAATCAGAATGTGGCAAGAGACCAATTTCAATACATTTAAATTCATACTTAACTTGGCTCTGAGGCTTGGGGGAATAAAACATAAGAAATGTATCATTCATTGCTGAGCCTCAAGATGATGTCTTTTGTTTTAATCCCCTTAAGCCTCAGAGCCAAGTATGAATTTTGATTTATTAAAATTGGTCTGTTGTAGAATTTTACTGAGCGATGAGTTATCTTGAGTTAGCAGTGTAATTTACAAGCGCTTGGAAAGAAGACTTTTTTAATTGAATTTGGCACCAAATATCCTACCTTACACATACCAATATGTAGTAAAGACAATGTGTTCCTTTGTTTACTAACAGATTGTTAGTTGTGAACCATTTCCGACATGCAAACCTTCAAGTTGGAGACAAAGCATTCTATACAGTGAAGGCACATGATCTCAGATATATTTCTAGTGGTGAGAGCTTATTAAAGGAACAGACTGATGATAATGATAATACTGAACATGCCTACACCAGCCCAACATCTGACAGTCAGGTAGAAGGGTGTGGTGTACATGAAGTACAGCCTGTAAAAACTTGTCAAGGAAAAACGCTGACTGAAAGAGGAGATTTTGAAGGCAACTGTTTAAGATCTGAAGAAAGTGCAGACAGCCTTGTGCCTGAAAGTGATTCAAAAACCATTGGTGGGCCGACATCAACAAGCTCTCTCTGTGAGGCAAATCCAACGGTAAATACGACCTCTGAACTTGCACCTACAGACAAAAGACAATCGATGGCAATTGTGACTGAAACTGGTGATGGGATAAATCAGATTGACATAAATGATGGCCATCATACTGCTGGCTCAGATTCTGCTGATGCAGACGAAGATTCAGATGGAGGCGAAACTGTAACGCCAAAAGCAAAGGCCTCTGGATCATTTAAACATGAATCTGGTTCATCTCATGTAGTGCGTTACCCCACTAAACGAAGGAAGAAACGGTTAAGAAGGAAGCGAAAAGCGGCGCCTCCCCTGAAGGTCAATATTGGGGACAGGGTGTGCGTAGAGGTGACAAATACTTGTACCACAGTTGATGTTATATGGCAAGATGGTTCTAAACAGGATAAGATCTTATCCACGGATGTGACTCCAGTGTTTCACTTGGATGAGCTGGAGTTTTTTCCGGGGGATTTTATTTCTGATAAAAGAGGTGAGCTATACGCTTACACAGTTACAGTGCTTCAATAAACGAAAGACTTCAATTTATCTTCCCCGAATCTAACCAGGCTTAGTTTGTACAACGAAAAATCCCTACTATTTCAAAAAATTGCGGTTGTCATAATTTGGGAAAAACTCCTAGACATGAATGCAAAAACAGCATCAAACGAAAGTACTACACATACATTGTAGCAGCCTTTATTTTACCTCTAACAATTTGAATTTCATCCGTACACTTGAAGGTTAAGAAAAACTATTTGAACCAACCTCGTCCCCAGGGCTTTTCTCTTGAAAAATGGGAAAAGCCCTGGGGACGAGGTTGTATTTGTACAGTAGTTTGAGGTAATATATCAAACATGAGATGCAGTGTTTCATCACCAGATGAAACACCAAGAAGAGAGTTGAAAATACGACGCGTAGCGGAGTATTTTTGACGAACTTCGAGGTGTTTCATCTGGTGATGAAACTCTGTGTCGAATGTTTGATATTTCTTCTCAAACAAAATCATTTTTGAAGGAGAAATTAAGGATGCAAAAATGAGCAGTTTTTCATCCGATATCCAAACACTCATTAAACATTAATTTCCTTTGAATTTTCTTTATGAATTATTAATGAGTTTGAGAAGTTAGATTCTTAAACTCATCAAGAATTCAAAGCCAAAAAAAATCATGTACCGTGACGTGCTTGGATATCTGATGAAAAACTCCTTGCTTTGTCGTCACCATTTACTTCAGTTTTTTATCACAGTATCGAACACCTCGAAGTTCGTCAAAAAAATTAATATTTTCAGCTTTTTTGTCCGTGTTTGAATTGTGAGGAATTACCGTTTCTTTTGTGTAAAATGCTTTAGTACATGGTGTTTTACTCCGGTTTATCTGAGCAAAATATTTCAGTGTCCCTTCAAATTTGGTGTACAGGAAACTTACTTGCTGTAAAAATGTACTCCAAACAGAAAATGCCGACCCATCTATCTATGGGGTGGTTCTTACCGCTGACCACAAGTCGCGCATGTGTCATGTCAAGTGGTTTTCGCGAGAAGGCCAGGAGCTGCGTGATGAACGTGACGTGAGCGTGTATGACATCACGGAACACACGGACTTTGTGTTTAGTGCTGGTGATGTAGTGGTTCGTGTAGCAAAAGGTGACAGTGACGGTACAGTTGCTGAAGGCGGAGACAAGCCTATTCCCTGTGTAGGGCAGGTTGGTTGTGCTTTTGAACTAAATCAACTTATTTTCCATAGGCAAATGACTGTACCTTACTATTTTTGGTAGAGGCAGGAGCTGTTATGGGCTCCTGGTAGTGGTTAGTTTCCTTGGGTAAAAATTGTAGCAATTAGGGGCAACATAGAAACAAAGGTGATGGATCTTGGTTGATTTAATCAAGAAGCCATTTGCATGATGGCGTCATTTTACTACTACGACCAGAATCCTCTTCTCTTTTCCTTTCATATTCTAATTTGGTATTCCCAGTGAGGTTTCGAAAGCAAAATCCTAAAGGATTCTGGTCGTGGTAGTAAAATGACATCATCGTGCAAATGGTCTATTGATTAATTTTTGTTTGGGAGGAGAGATTAACCTTCAACCATAACATTATGGAGCTCGAGCAAAGGAGGTTTTGAGCGTTGTACGTCAACTAGAAGTGAGGCCTTTTGCCACTTAATATGCCTCCACGCTACAGGATTTGTATGTATGCCTTTACACTCATAGAAACGATTTGCCTTCTCAAAACGGGGCCCATGAATGCAAAAAGTCCACTTCTGGTTGACGTGAGTTGATCAAAAATGTCCTTGCTCGAGCTCCCTATTTACTCACGTTTAATACCCACGGCTCACGACATAACGCCATACTCTTGGAATTTTTTGAAGTGTGAAAGAGATATAACCTTACCGCTGCAGTCATGCGCACTCAGGCAAAGCATCAATGCGCGTGCTTGTTGTTCTTGGCATTTCCTCGTCATTTAAGATTAAGTCACTGAGGTGCTGTATAGAATGCATGTGATCAAATAGACAGAAAGGATACAGTGCGTATGAGAGTTTATAGTGGTCCTTTCTATCGTTTACATTCGTTTTTTGTTATTTCAGGTTACCCTTGTAGATGAAGAAGGCTCTGTCTTCATAAAATGGGTGGACAAGACTCTTTCCAAAGTTAAACCTCAAGAACTGTATAAAATTGATGCCGAGGTGAGGCGTCGGTTAACTGTTGATTTTTCAAATTAGACTGTTGAGTTACGTCACTGACTGCCGAAACGTCACCTTTGTCAGACATTCTCCAGGCTTGAAAATTCACCATCGTATTTTACATAACTGATCGCGTAATATTTTCGACCCTTTATTCAAAACCGTTCTATTGCCGGCAGGATGATGGTCATCTATCGACGGACGGTTCTACAGTTGAATCAGAAGATGAATGGGAGACAGCCAGTGGAGAAAGTGAGGATGATGAAGATTTAGCAGTTGACATTATGGATCTTGCTGCAGCAGCAGGAGAGAGTGGTGACATTACAGCTGATCAGGCAGGGCAGACCACTGATGAAGGAGGAGAAAATGTTGATAGAGAAGCTCTACATGAGGCCAGAAACAGGATGAATGAAATTCTATCCAATTCTAATCCACGTAAGCTGTTTAAATGTGATTGACTAGCCTGAGAAAACAGCCGACATTTTGCGTCTCCACCTTTCTCGAGGACAGGCTTCCTTGCGTCTGAGGAATGACTGCAGAAATTGTATACTGATGACGTGTCACTACCCAGATGTGATTGGTGATTCTGATTGGTCGTGCCGCGTAAGCACTACTCAGGTCTTGGTAGTGACACGTCATCAGTATGGAATTTCTGCGCTTGTTCCGCAGACTTCATTTCGCGGGGAAACCAGTGGTAGCGTCGTGAAAGGCTGGCTGCTTTCATAGGGTATCAGGGGTCAGTTTAATAATACTTTTACAAGTGTAATTTAAAAGTGTAGTTTTTGTTTTTTTACTCTAAAACAGTGGCTACATTTGTAAAAGGTTCATTAAATTGTCCCCAGGTGACGAGTGCAGCCAACTGTGTGTGCTTTAGATGTTTAAAAACCACCCACACACATGCTTATTTTACGCTTTAATTTTACAATCAGATTTGCTCAAGTTTTCATCGTTGTTCTTTTAAACATCTTAATTGTTTTTTGGCTGCATGTAGTAATATTACAAGAGAGTTAGAGAAGTGAGGTTGAACAACTGGTCAGGAGTACAATGCCTTGACCTCTTTCGCTGGCCCAGCTTCAGCGTTGAAGACGTGACTTGTAGTTCTACTTTTTACGTCTGTAAACAAACTCGTTTGGTATGGTCATTTAATTAAAGCTGTTTAGCAGTTCTTTCACATGGTATCTTTTGCTACTTTATGAACAAGATGAAATTTGAGATATTCAGTGAATTTTTCTTTTAGCCATCTCCCAACATTTTAAAACCTCTTGACTACAAGTAGTTATCGATCACATTTATGTATTTATTTCTTTATCAGCTTTCATGACGTTTGAAAACGTTCCGGAAAGTCACACTTACAAGTACTCCACGTTCCAGGCTCAGAACCCAGGCCGCTTTCTCTCTTGTATGAGAAAAGAAATGGCACTCTTGACTTTTTCACTGCCAGCGGGAATAATTGTCAGGGGATATGAAGATCGAGTGGTAATTCTTTGCTTGTTTACCAATTTTTTTTGTCTTTATCTCAGTCAGAGCAGCGCCATATTTTTCGCACTTGGAGCTGCAGAGATGGAGACCAAGTTGTGTGAAACGCGAGAGCGGTTCTCAATCATTGAAATCCCGAAACACAAATGTCCATTTGTTTGATGTTAGGTTGTTGCGCGCGTTTCACGCGCTTGGCTCTGTATTCGCCACTTTAGAAAATACCATAATAATCTTTTTGTCCCCCCCACCCCCCCCCCCCCCCCAAAAAAAAATTACAATCGTTCCAAGAGAAACTGAAAACGATAGTTATGCAAAATTTGGGGGGTGGGCGGGACAGAAAGACAATTATAGTATTTTCTAAAGTGGCGAATCCAAGATGTAGCCTCGAGATTCGATTGGCTCATTCGCTTGTCTGCTTCTGTTAAACGTACTATCCGCTCTGTTCTGTTAAGGTTAATCGAAATCAAGTTAAGATTAATGTTCATAGCAGGCATTATTTAGCCGAGCGCGAAAGGAAAACACGGTCAACTAAACAACGCCTGTTTGCAGGCCAAGTTGATATTTTCATTTCAACTCTGTCAAATCTGACCACTCCAGAACAGTGCGTTTTTGTAAGCTTCCCCCGCTTATTTGCGATTCAGAATTCAATATTTATTTTTCTTAGCCATCAGATTGTGTGATGTTTAGACTAGATCATAGGGCACGAAAATACAGAAATCAGCGTACCCTCTTCAAATATTGATTTTTCGTTTATTTTGGTAGGACATATTACGAGTGATGATCACAGGGCCTGTGGATACTCCGTACGAACATGGGCTGTTTGTATTTGACGTTAGACTGCCGTCAGATTATCCAGCCTCCCCTCCCTTGTTCCATTATTTTTCCCAATGTTCGGGTCGTTTGAACCCAAACCTTTACGAGGACGGCAAGGTCTGCGTCAGCCTCTTGGGGACCTGGGCTGGGCGCGGAAGCGAGGTTTGGACATCAAAGTCGAACGTACTGCAAGTTTTGGTTTCAATACAGGGTAATTTTTGTAGTTAACAAATACGCAGAATTTTTACTGTAGCTCTTTCATGGGCAAAATATTTTTCCGTGTGACCTTTGCTTTATACTAGTAAAAAATTACTCCTTAAAAAGCGCTGGCAACAGTTCCGTCCAGTGAACAACACTAGCTTCCGTCTGCCCTTCACTTTTAGGTGTGATCCTCAACAGCATCTTGGTCAGCATTAGATTGCATCGGCCTAAACCCCTTGGCTCCCTTATGAAGTTTACACAACGTAGTATTCTTAATTGCTTCAACACTACACTTAGATGAATTTCTAGGTCAGCATTAGATCCCATCGGCCTGTCATCTTGAGTATGAGGGGTGAAGGCAGAGCTACTCCCGGAATTTTCGCAACTTTGACCCTGGAACACTTGGCCGGCCTATACAACTGTTATTTTGCTCGTACCAAATTCTAGACTAGACACCAAACACCCCTACCCTTTCAAAGGACTAATTGTGATGGATAAACTCCAATTCTGCGTTTGCTAATTAAGGTCCGGAAATTGCATATATTTGTACCCTGAAAACCTCCTGGAATTTCATTTTTAATTTGGACGACTTTGTTTTATAAGTCATCATTTTGAACGCTATTTTTCGGCATTTATCGCAAGGTTCGAATTCCTGGACGTGTTTTGACAAAACCTTCAATGCTGTTGTCAGTGTAGTAACGTCTTAGTTTTGCTTTGCATTATTTTCCTCACTTACATGTGTTGTCCGCGACTGTGCTTACACGGTGGGTGGCTCAACCTAAAATGTTCTGCAATTGGTATAGGATTTTATGGAGCCGACACCAATTGTGGAATTGCACGCATCTTAGGCATCCTACTGATGAACGGTTGGGACACGTAGATATATTTTTTAGCAACTACTATAATTTGCAGTCTGTGTACTTTCAATAGATCTGGTTCGTTCGTACCTTTACTGTTTAACAAAGTAGGATAATAAGCGCACACATTTCGAAGAATTATCGTACGTTAAGTTTTACTCATTACTCCTGTTTAAGTTTGGTAAGCAGAGGAAATCGTTAACTGCTTTCAGGGTCTTAAGAGTTAATATTTCATTTATTTAGGATTAATACTGTGTAGTGAGCCTTATTACAACGAGGCTGGCTATGAGAAGCAAAGAGGCACGGTGGAGGGACGAGAAAACAGCCGCCTGTACAATGAAATGGTTTTACTAAAACTGGTTCAATCCATGGAAAGACTCCTAAGAAATCCTCCTGCTGGTCTGGAGAACGAAATACTAAAACATTTTGCACATCACGGGGCCAGGTAAGACTTGATGAAACTTTTTTGAAGTGTCCGATTAAAAGGCATCTCAATTTTACTTCCCCATTAGCAATAAGCTGAAAATCAAATTTTCAAAAATAGCTATTGTTAAACAGGTTAACTTAATGTAGCTATCTAGTTTGGACCAGAGTAGTGGCCCTAAATATCACAGGAGGTGGCTTCCATAACTTGTAAAGTAGATTTGTTAACTATCAACTCATTTCCCGCTCAGTTATAATTTACCTTACTGAGCAAAAAAAGGCCTCGAACATATTCCACACAAAGATCGTTCTTGAATTTTTCTTAAGGTAAATGTCGTGTCCTTCTATCTTCAGATTTGTTGTTTAGGTAAGCTAAATCGTCGTTGTTTGTTGTTAACTTGGCAGAATGATACGAAAATTCAAGCGTTGGATTGCTTTGTTCCACGAACAAGCAACAGCTGTGCCAGGCTGTGATGGCGAAAAATCTACTAACGATGAGGTGAAGGTTAATGAGTTGGAGGAAAAAGGACCGAGAAGTGAGAATGAAAACGCTTGCATGAAGGACACTAGTAATGTTGACACGATGCAAGCTAAAGTTACATCAAGCTGCATCAGGGAAGAGTGTGTTCAAGCACATACGATGTCTGGGGAACTGTTAACGAATGACGAAGTACATCACACTGAACCTTGCAGCAATGGTGTCAGCAAAGATGATTCCGACCAATCAGCTGTCTTGCCTGAAGGAAAACCTTCAAATGTCGAACCCCAAGGCGCATGTCAAGACGCCATGACATCAGAGAAGGATGTTCCAGATTATCCCTTGTTCCCACTCTCCCGCGGTTTTTGTTTGAGTCTCGTGAGAGCGTTGGACAGTTTTGAAGCCGCCTTGGAAAAGGCTCAACTGACAGACAGCTCTGAGTAGACTTCAACATCCTACGATTGGGTCTTGTATCGCTTTATACGTCATAAAATCTAACACACAAATAAGGTGGAAATATTTTATATGTATTTATTTATTTTTCAGTTTATCTGAGTATAAAGAGATTGAATTCATTGTAAAATGCTGTTATCCGCCTAGTTTGGTCTGTTTTGTTATTTACTTAACTTCGTATAGAAAAGGTCAAGTTTGTTTCCGTTGCATGGCATGTGAATACTTCACCCTACTTTTACTTCCTCGCTTTCCGGCTTACTTCTTGCCAGCCCCATCCTATTTACACCTTCACGGCTTTACGTTTTCACTTTAGGTTAGTTTTTGCCATTAGATCATTTGTCGCCCCCAGGCCTTATTATCCTGGACGGCTTATATTCGCTTCCGGGTCGCGTGGTCCGAGCAAATTCCCTATTACGTCACCGAAAATCCGGTTATAACTGAATTATAACTCAAGGAACCTCAACCAAGGAAATGTGGTTTATTTGTGGATGCCATGTTCCACCATGCAAATCAGTAGCCTGTGAACAGGCTCTCTGTTTGGGGAAAAAAATATCAAGGAAAGGGAAGGGAAAAGGGGGGGGAGACCACAGGCTAGCAAATCAGTGATACGTTGATCACTGCTAGCCGTAACAAACTTTGATGATAATTCTTAGAATGCAGTAATCCGTTACAGGGTGCGTTATTCGATATGACAGTTCTTTTGTAAACAGCTTTTATAATGATTATCTTGGAATGTTGTTTCCGGTTGTATTTAATTCTCGGACATCGTCCCTTGAAAATCATGCACAAAATAAACATATAGCCGGGAAAAAATGTTTCTAAGAAACATGTTTCGAGTTTCTGGAACTGGCGATCCATGGGATGTAATTTTATTTGCAACGTTCCTCAGGGCTAAATAAAACATAGATTAGATTTATAAAAATCTCTGATTGATTACGTTTTAGAATAATAAAAACAACAAGGTCGGACCGTTGTTCTCTATCGGTATATGTATAATATGCATCTACATAAATTAGAAATGAACTAGACAGAACAACAGACGGCTAAAGACCCTTTATTAGCTTTGAGACTAAACTTTTGCTACCTGTGGTTATCAAACAAAATAAGGGTCAGCTACTCATAATTATTTAAAATAGCAATTCTCCATTCACGTGACGTGAAGATAGGAAAAGTCGCGATCGTGTTTGGCTGGCCATTAAGCTTTTTCAAGAGTAATTATCGTTTTCTAGGAAAGAGCTTAATAGGCCAGAACAAGTCAGTAACTTGTTCTGACCTATTCGAGCCTGACGGACTGATAAGTCGTCAGTGGTGTATTAGTAGTAGTCAATTGGCTGTTTACAAGCGAGTGATTTGAAACGAATTTTGCGCCGATCCGAAACTTGCGAGTTGACTCCAACTATGGCAACTTCATCTTCGATTCCATTGTCGTCGAGCGACTCTGGTTCAGGATCTGTATTCGACACCTCGGAAGAAAAGACAAACGGCACTAGATTGGCAAGATTACTCATCGATGGAGGAACTCACGTTTTAAGAAAGTTTTTAGATTCTGTTTATCCTGAGCCAAAATTACTTGCTAAAGGGTTGAACAAGAACTCTGTAAAGTTTCAACATCTTAAGTCAAAACGCGTGATATCGAACCATCAGTGGGAAAAGTTATTTCCGCCTTCAGGTTTACCGCCGCACTCAAAGCAGTTTGATATAACACTTTTACATTTGTTGATTAGAGAAATCTGTTATCTACCTGCGCCACTAACGGGCTGGCATAAAATGCCTGCTGATGATGACCAAAGCTTGGAGGCAAACTTCGCCAGAATCAAATGCTTCCGAAATGAGCTATGTCACAGTGTTTCAACAGGCATTCCTAATGAGGAGTTCGAAGACAAATGGAATACAATAGCTTCGTCTTTAGAGGCGATTAAAATTGGCGTCTACCGAAAGAAAATTCAGGCTCTCAAGAATGATTCGATTGACCATGAAACCCACAAAAAGGTGGAGGAAGAAGTCGCGAAGTGGCAACAATTTCAAGAGCTAGAAGATATTAAGCCAATTTCTCAACTTGACAGCTATTTTCCCGATATTCAAGAGCCTATGTTTGGTCGTTCACAAGAATTACAGGAGGTCGTAGAAATTATTGAAGGCGGAACATTTTCTGTAGTGCTGATAACCGGGGGTCCAGGATTTGGTAAAACTACTCTGGCCAAAGCAGTTGCTCATGAACTTGCAAAATCCGATGACATGAGAAAAGTATTGTTTTGCCGTTTACTTTCAAAGAAAACGTTCAATGAAGTGGCCATTGAGATGATTCACTCCTGTGGAAAGAGCTATGCACAGCCTCCCGAATATCCGGACCAATGGCTTAAGGACTGGAGCAGACAGATCCAAATGCAAGTCACTTTTGTTCTCGATAATGCAGATGATATCCTGGAACCAAAACAAAGATCTTCCTTCTTAGACATCTTGCGAGAGATGACGCAATTATCGAAGAAAAAGCTGACATTTGTGATCACTTCTAGGGAACAGTTCAAAGTACGAGATCTGCTGTTGAAGGAGGTCGTGTTATCCTCGTTATCGACGGGTCAGGCGAAGGAGGTCCTAACCTCTCGCGTGAGCGATGAAGAAATTGGCAAAAATCTTTCCAGAACCGAGGAAATAGTAAAGCTGTGTGGCCGTGTTCCTTTGGCTCTTTGTATTGTCGGATCACTTCTTTCAGACTACACTGAGGAAAGGCTTGTTAATGACCTTGAGAAGGAACCCATGAAGCTGCTGGATGATGGAAATGAGTCGATTGAAAGAGTCACGGCAAAACGTCTGTCGATCTTTTGTCTCAAGATAAGCAGGATTCCTTGGTCCTAATGTCAATTTTCCCGGGATCATTTGATAGCGATGCTGCCGTGGCTGTGATATCACGAGCTTGCTCAGAATCTGGGACCCTACCAGTTTACGTTCTGCGCTGCTTAAAGAGCAACTCTCTTGTTGAACAACTAAGTCCCCGCAGATATCAGCTGCACCCTCTAATTCGCGCCTTTGGAAAGAAGATTGGCCAAGCCAATGATCCACAAATCTTTGTTGGGGTAGAGAAACAGGCCTGTGCTCACTTCATTTCTCTCCTTGCTCAGAACGCAAAGATATTCTGGAGCAAGGACCAATGCAAAAAAGCTATTGACTTGTTCAGTAAAGACAGACATAATTTTGAGCACTTCCTCCAAGTGTACGCCAAAGCAGCGGAAATCCGCGATGAAGAGACCCTTGACAATTGCAAAGAGTTCCAACACGATTTTCTCCAGAATTGCTTGTATTTGGAGAAGTGTCTTTCACCGTCAACTTATACTGACTTTTTGGAAGCGTCATTGTCCTACACTAACTCAAAAATTGAACCAGTGCGTGCTGCAGAACTCTTATGTCTTCGAGGACAAGAGAAAAGAAAAGTAGGAGACAAGGAAAATGACTACCGGGTGGACATGGAAGTTGCATATAACCTGTACTCTGAGAACAGTGGTAAATTCGAGACAAACACAATGTCAGCAGTCTTCTTGCTTAATAGTTATGCAGACTCTCTTTCCAAAAGAGGAGACCCTGCTAACAATACAAGAGTGGAAGAGATCAATGGAAATGCTCTGGAGCTCAGCGAATCTCTGGAGAGGAGCCACCCAGAAAGGGCAGAAGCTCTTTTACTTGCTGGTCGATTTGCAAAGCGAAGACGTGAGTGGCCTGAGGCAGAAAGCAGGTTACAAGAGGCACTGGAGCTATTTCAGAATATCCTCGGGACACATTTGAGTACAGTTCACGCCTTGAAGGAAATGGCGGACTTTTATTTCTCTGACCCGACTGAGAATGAGTTGGAAAAAGCTCTCACGTATTACAAGAAGGCGCTCGAGATGATGAAACAGTTAGGAATGGAAAACAACAAAGCGATCATCATGATTTTGACCAACTATGGACTTTGTCTTGAAAGACAGAAAGGAAACTTTCAGGAAGCTGAGGAAGGAATAAAATACCTCGAACGAGCTTATTTTGTAGCTGAGAGAGAGTTGCAACCTGATCACATGTGGAAAGTAAGGATCAAGGCTCACATAGCCTTACTGTATGAGAAGAACGGAAAGAAAGAAGATGCCATAGCATCAATGCAAGAAGCCCTTGAAATGTGTTACAGACTTAACAAGCGAGTTAAGTGCCTGGGAAATAAGCATAAGAATGACGTAATTTCCTTTTTAAAACGTCATAAAGAATATTTTCCCCAAAGCAAATTCCCGCGTTAAAGTTTACCGTGGGTATGTTTAAAACTGTCCCTGATTTACCTTAAAGATCGGTGAGATGGAGAAGTTACTAAACTAAACTATTCAGTGCCGTAACTTTTTTGCTGTGAGTCCCCAGACGAGCACCACAATAATGCGTGTGATGGCGGTGGTTCCTTGGGATCCCTGCGTTGTATAATGCTGAATCAATCTCGATTTCAGACGGTCAAACTGTCTCAGGGGATATATTAAAAAATACGAAATTAGTTACCTTTTATTATTACGCGCCTTTGCCGTCCAGGGCATGTAATCGCGACGCATCTTTAATCGTGAGTAAAGTTCATGAAAATTCCGACGTCTGGCTCAGTTTAGTCCGTCTGAATGATCGCGGTCCAACACGTTCTATCCGCCTACTTTAGACGAATAGAATGTCTGAAGATCGTCTCCGGGGCAAAGATCGATCTTCACATGCGACGAAATTTGTATGATGATCTATAAGTAGCCTCGTTCGGGAGAAAATTTATTACTGATCTGATTATCAGAGTTTGGTTCGTCTCATAAAAAGTGATGATGTGCCTTCACAGGGAGGCCAACATCTTAAAACCCCACATTGGGTTTCTTTAGTTACGGGTTCCTGGTTACTAGTATCAATTTGCTGACGCACCCAAAAGTGGAGCTTTGAAGGTTTCACTGAAAAAAAAAGGAAAATTGACATGGCCGACAAATGCTTCATTGGGGTGGTCAGGTTTAGTATTGTGTGAGCTACATATTATTTGCTCTTGCTAATTTTTTTAACATTCAGCCGTTATTGAACAAATATAGCCGCTATAGGTATAAACAGGAGCCAATGATAATGATATTATTATTATTATTATTATTACATTTCGATAGAGCGCACACTCACTAGCTGTTCGTGGCTCTTTACAACAATATTTGAAAAAAAATAATAATATAACTCATACTTAATTAGACATATCGCCCTTTGCTTGTAACCTTCTTTAGCATGTCATTTGAGAGCGTCACTATTTTGCTCTTTTTTCCCGTTAACACTGTACCTTACTGGTAACACTAGAGATGTAAAACAAAAAAACTAAATATTGCCTTTTTCTTCGTATTTATTTACTGAAAATATCCTGCGGAAAACGCCGGAAAATGACTGATCAATTCCCTAGGGAAACTCCTCCTGAAAAACTCCTTGGGCCAAATATTTAAACGAAGTCTAACTTAAGTCCTGGTTTAACGAATCTTGGAGCCTCCAGATCTCTTCTTTGGTGGGTTGTTTTAAGAAGATAAATGCGTTTCTAATCTTCTCCATATGCTTTCATAAAATTGTTCACAATAAATGATGTATAGATAAACTCGTTGGGCAAATTGAAAATGACTTAGAACGCGGTTTTGAAACACTGGATAAACTACATTTAAATATTTGGCCCCTTGGGCTCCTCGTGGTCACTGTTTAAACGCCTTTTGTACGGGAAAATGTAAAACAAAAAAGTTGAGGCAACAATTTAGCTGAATTTTCTATGCACGTGAATTGAACCGAAATCCAGAATTGTCACATATGTTCTTACAAAAATCATAAACTGTTTGGGATGTGCGAATGTTCTTTATCGACTTTATCGGCTCAGTCTGTGTCTGAGGAAGGGAGATAACATATCTCGAGGTGGAAAACCGTATAGAGAAGACCATAGCCGAAGAAATGTAGCGACCTGTGGGGAATACATTTAATGCACGTTTTGAAAATTTACATATGAACTTTAAAATCTTCGGAAGACAGCCTTTAATAGAACCTGCAGTTTTAGCGCTGCGGTTCACATTTTTATGCTCTCTTTCAGTATCAAGAACCCAATCTTTGAGAAAAGAAAAGGTTTAAACCTTTTTTACTAACTTTAAATATGTGACTTTATTCATTTGAATATTTTTAATAACGTATTAGCAGCACGAGTATTTCTGATAAGTTTCCTATTCGTTACTGCTGTGGCTATATGGCCGTTAACTGGTCAAGGTTTTCAAACTACTAAATGGCCGGCAGTTCTATATTCTCAGTAAACTTCACAAAATCGAAAGATTCCAGCTAATCTAAACTATCATATGTCGATTTAGAAAAGTCAAGAGATCCTGAAATGCTTTACAGATCTAAAGTCTAGTGTTTGGTTTGCGCTGGGCTCAGAGGAGGAAATCATTTTTTGTGACACTTAGAAATTTTTTCAGCTCGACTGCCGGTCAAGGTTTTCTAAACACTAAATGGCCGGCAGTTCTATATTCTCAGTAAATTTCACAAAATCGAAAAATTCCAGCTAATCTAAACTATAACATGTCGTGATCCTTATCAAACCAGCCGGTTTTGTGGGATTTCTATATCATATTTTTGTTGGTCGCGAGTCTTTGGATGTTCGTTACTGTTTCCTGTCCAAAGCGTTAACGTGGCGTGACAGGCACGATAAAAACAGATAAAAACCTGGCCTGACTGGGTGTGACGATAGTAACCTCTGTGAGTCGCGGAAAAAGAGATGTCAGGACACTTTTATCTTATGGCTGTTTTTTTTTTCGATTTTGTGAAATCTGCATGAGATGTTCAATCATGCAATGCGATTTTCAAAAGTTTTAAGATACCGCTTTTATTCAGGATTTAGTTACAGTACAAGAATTAGTTGTTTTATGATATTTATGCCAAAATTAATTTGATAAAACCATGTACCTCATTCGAAGATGGTCCCAACCGCACATCCATAATTTGAATATGTAAAATTCAAGCCATTTCGGGTAAACAAATTGGCTCTTGTGTTTCTACCCCTGTCTAAAATTTGAAATATCTCGTTTCCTTCACAAAATGATTAATAAACTTATATCATATTTTTTTCACGAAATAGCAAACTATCATCGAGACGAAAATCGGAGGCGTATTTTTTTTGTTGAACATGGTAAAATCCTTATTTTTTGACAGATGCGGGTGAGGTTTCAATACGGTAGTGATAGATTTTCTCTCAATATTTTCTTTGTGTGGGTTGATAATCGAGCATTATTTTACCAAACTGTTCTTTTTAAACTTTCATTTTGAGACATGGACAAATTGAGGGATATCTGGTCGTAAAGAGTCGATTTTAAAGAAAAATAAAATATGAAACAAGCACAGAACAGAAGTCACTCGTGGATATCGGTCAAGCTTTGTATTTGTTTCCTCGGAGGTCCGCTCAATGTCTTGAAAAGTAAAGTCATCGCCGATGTTGTCACTTTTCAAACCCTCAGTTCTTACCTGAAACGAATTTTGTTGAGATTATCGTGAAAAAAATAACCATGACTGCTAAGACTGCCACGCACTCTAAATACATTGATATGATCGTAAGTGCGATAAAAGCACTGAGTAATACAAGCGGCTCATCTCGACAAGCCATCAACAAGTACATTGTACAGGAGTACAAACTCACGGAGAACAATCACCATAGTGCGTTAAAACAGGGGTTTTGCTAAAAGCAGGCCCGCGGCCCAGCGGCCCACGGCCCACGGCCCGCGACGGCCCCGCAGCCCCGCGGCCCGGTGGCCCAGTCCTGATTTTCCCGTTTTTTTGTCCAGCGGTAAATCCACGCGCATACAATGGACGACGGTGAGTTTGAATTCGTTTACCATTTAATCATTTGAATCCTTGTTTCTGTTTGTTGCATGTTGTTCAGATAAAAACGTTTTCATTCTCTGTTCATTCGTCTCTTTACAGAAACCGATAGCACAATAGAAGACTTTCATTATAGAACGATGTAAGTTATTTTCAAACCATACTTTGAAAGTGAAAATATCATAAGTAATGAGATATGTGAACTGCGAATCGTTCTCTATACAGAGACATGTCGGTCTGTTTACAGGAACCCCACCCCAAAAGAAGAGCAGGGCAGAGTTTTTCAAACTGTAGTTTGAAAATAACTTAGATCGTTTGAGAATGGACTTCCTCTCTATCGGGCTCTGTAAACAGACGAATAAACAGAGAATGACAACGTTTTTCACTTAGCAACATGCAACGAAAGAAAGGGTCGAATGGGATTGAAATTATTATTAAAATGGTAAACGAATTCAAACTCACCGTCGTCCATTTTGCACGCCCAAACCCGATGCAGATCTGTGCATGTGCGTGGATTTACCGCTGGACAAAAAGACTGTGGAAAATCAGGACTGGGCCTCCGGGCCGCGGGGCCGTCGCGGGCCGATGGGCCTTCGGGCCGCCGGGCCGCTGGGCCGTCGCGGGCCGTGGGCCGCGGGCCGCTGGGCCGCGGGCCTGCCTTTAGCAAAACCCGTTAAAACAGGCGCTCAGAGAGCGGGGATCTGGACCGAACGGTCCGCTTGTTCACAACAAGGGAAAAGGTGCAGCCGGTTCTTTCAAGGTTAAACCAGCTCCAGCGAAGCCTGCTAAAACGGTTGCCAAGAAAGCACCGGCGAAGAAAAGCGCGCGCAAGAAAGGACCTGCCAAGAAGAAGGCCCCTGCTGCCAAGGGAAAAGCAAAGCCCGCGAAACCTGCTGCCCCGGCTGCACCGCCTAAGGAAACAACAGCGCCAGTGGAAGCACCGGCGGCTAAAAAACCCGCCAAACCAAGTAATGCTAAAGTCACTAAGAAGAGTGGAAAGAAGTCCAAAGCTGCGTCCCGGAAAAAGCCCAAAGTCATGAAAGCGAAGAAATTGGCAAAGAAAGCCGCTTCTAAAAAGTAAAGTGAACTCAGGTCAATCACGTCAGAAGAGTGTTGATTTTTCAAACTGTTATGAGACTGTTCGAATCTTTGTGGTTTTACACTGTACATTCTTGATAATTTTACCAACGTTTTAGGTTTGTCCTGCTGTTGAAATACTAGCCTGCGAGCAAACTCTCTGGGGGGGGGCTATAAGGCCCTTCCCCCCCTCCCTCTTCCCCACTCCAACCTCACAGCAGCCTAAAGAGCTTGCTAGAGGATATTGACTGAATTGCCAATTTAAAATTGACGTAGATCCAAAACCCGTGAATATGAGGAAGGTACTAATCACGAAAGCAGCCGTCTCAACAGGTACCGTTTCAACCTTTTACTGTTTAGAGAATAAGATTGTTAGTTTAAATATTGTCTGTAAAATAGAAAGAAACAGCCTGAGAGTGTCATTTGTAAAATCTGAAAATAAGTTGTAAGAAAATGACGTGTATAGAATGTACATAAACTTGTAGCTTTTCAATATTGTTTCACAAAGAACAATAGAAACTTAACCCTAAGTTCAAACACAAAACCAGAAAGATTCTATGATAAATCAGAAAGTACGAGAGAATTCGTCATCAAAGCTGGCCTCGCGGTATGCAATCAACAATCGATGAAATCGATAATCATTCGATTAAAATCGGTGCCAATTTAATAATCGAATGATATCGGAAACCGGTTGACGAAGATTCTGACATTCACATGCACATGGTCGACTTTCACCGAATCGGACTACAAACTGATATTTATATCGGTTGTTTTCGAATCCATTCATACGGGTTCATACTGCGACTATCATTAGCGATCCATAAATACGCTGTAAGATCTTTATCAAAATAGATAGTATTCGTAGAATGAAAGGTTTAGTATCTAACGAGAAACTGTGGTGTTGCGTTAGAAGGGGAGCGAAGCTCCAAGCAGGTAGATTGGCCACCGTAAGGCGATTGAGAAACAGTTGACCAGCCTAGTATCAGGATTTGGAGAAGTAAGGAGCGAAAAGGGGAAACAGCGAAGGTCCCCTCCCCTCCCCTCCCCTCTTCCCTAATCCCTAACGAAGGCCTGATACTCAGCTGGCTATCAGTTGACAAAACCAAATTGTTGAGTCCGCGGAGGCTCCTGCTGAAAGGAAAGTTAATGAATTTGTTTCCATTTGCACATCTCCTATTATACACCTTATCTGCCCCCCAAACGTTTGCATAACCACTGGGTATTACAGTCGTCCCAAGAGAAATTGAAGATAAAAAGCTTATACAAAATATTTGGGTGCCAACAAGGTGTATCATGGGAGATGTGCAATTGGCGAATGGAAATTCAAATTGATGTCGAACTACTAACGCGCCAATGTCTGTGACATAATAAGCCTTTGTCTGAAAGGTTGCTGTCTCTTTACCATAAGGATTAAAGGATTTGTTGACTGTTGATCTGTTCAGCATTTATCTTCTGTCGCGTCTTGACATTGAAATTCGTTATATCGAGGTAGATTTTACGTTTGGGCTTCCAGATTATGTTCGCTATATCGAAGAATTCGTTATATCGAGGTTCGTTATATCGAGGTTCTATTCCATGCATTTTACTATAACTTTGGCTGGGACATAGGATATCGTTCGTTATATCGAGGACTTCGTTCAATAGAGGTTCGTTAAATCGAGGTTCCACTGTATCAGTTACCGTATTTCCTCGAATAATAGCCGTCCCTCGATTAATCGCCACCCTCGAATAATCGCCCCCCTAGAAGGAATATTTAACATAATCGCCTCCCTTGGATAATCGCCAATGCTGCGTTCTGATTGGTTGAGCTACTACTAGGCTATATGTTATAGCCCACTAGTAGCGAAAAGCGCGGGTTTTGAAAACCAACACAATGGCGGCTGAATCGCGCTTTGCTTGCTAAAGTTGTTTTGTCTCGATATTTTTGAACAACTAGTTGAATTTTACTAAAACAATTATTCCTCTCCTCCTCATAGCTTCTTTGTATATGTTCAGCACTGGAAAAATGTGCAAGTTTAGTAGAACCTTATACAACAGACAGTTAATTCAGTTCGCGCGTATTCCTGCTGAATTCGCTGTCCGTTTTATAAGATATCAAAATCGCGTGAAAGTAATTACATTGTCCATAGCTGCTTAGCACCTGTTTTTAACATCTCCTTACAGTCTCAGTACAATGTTTAGAACTGTGCACAGCATGCATTTTATCTCAGTATCACTGGGATAAAGCGTTTCATTTGTGAGGAAAATTTCACTTTCTCATCAAAACAATCACTGACTGAATCAGACTCGGAGTAGTTTACTTAAATTTAGTGTTCAGTACAGCAAACGGGGTTATGTTCTGTGAAATTTATGTGCAGTCTGCAGCCCACATCACCACGATCAATGATTTATTCATTTATTTTATTTTCAAGTTTTTTTTTTAACCGATCCTCGATCCCCTATTCTCCATCACCAATCC
This sequence comes from Porites lutea, assembly GCF_958299795.1. Taxonomy (NCBI): domain Eukaryota; kingdom Metazoa; phylum Cnidaria; class Anthozoa; order Scleractinia; family Poritidae; genus Porites; species Porites lutea. The sequence continues at coordinate 11,501,870 of NC_133206.1, forward strand.
TCGATTCTCGATCCTGATTTTCCAGTAAACCCAGAAGTTTTGCTCATTATGATTATTGTTTTTTTCGACCACTGAAGTAATCACTTGTTCAAAAGTAATCAACGCTTTCAAGCAATAGAATTCGTGGACCGACCCGTTCCGAAAAAGCTCGATATGGGATTTCTATTCTATGGACATGAAGTGCTGTAAGTAGAGTGCGTGATAGTCTGGTACAAAGGTGCCCGTATAAACACATCCGTGTTACATACGTATTTAACGCACGTAAATTTAAATCACGTAAATAAATAAAAGTAGAGGCAAGATATTAAGTGTTGAACCATAAGTGACGTTGAGCGAGTGTCTACTTTCACGCTTACGTGCGACCCTTCATACATTGCCTCTATTTTATTTGCGAACGTAAATTTTACGCACGTTCGCACGTAAAAATTACGCGCCAGCGGAAATCAACCCTTAGACAGGTAACTGAAGTTGCTTCCAGTAGTAAATTCTTGATATCTCAAGTAGCCTGCAGTGCAGGCGTTTTCTTCGGACGCGCAAATGTTTTTGCTCGCGAAAGCGCCATGTTGAAACCGCAGAGAGGAGGAAAAGGGGCGAGTCTCCCCTTTCCTTCTTTCGCCTTTTCACCTATGTACCCTTAGGGTTACTATTTCTACTCTCCCCAATCTTCCACTGTCATAAAATCAAAGATGGCGGCTACAACAATGCAAACACGAACAAGGTTTCGCCCACCTAAAATACGCCTGCACTACAGGCTATATCTCAAGTATTTATAAAATGTAACACGACTTCACATCTTAACAACCGCAAAAATCTGTCAATTAAATACGTACAACAAAGTGAATCTATTTAACCGTAGAGTTCCAGTAATGGCGACAATATTCTGAGAAACGTAAGGCCTTATCACACCACAAAACAAGATTTCTCCGCTATAGTATTTTCTCATCCTATTTGGGGATATTTCATAACTATAACAAAATTGTCAAATCTGATTGGCTATCAACTGCCCTGATTTCAGCCTTTATACTACTACATGAAAAATTACTGCAATTTGATTGGCTTAAAGCAGTGGTATTTCAGCTTAATTTGAAATACCTACATGTGAAAATTACAAACCTTTTGCGGGTAGCAGTATAAACAAATAATAGCATGATTTTTACGTGATATTTGGCACAAATACCACTCGTGATATTTCAAAATTGTCTCAAATTTCACTCGCCTAACGGCTCGTGAAATTACGTATAACAATTTCGAAATATCACTCGTGTTATTTATGCCAAATATCACTACAAATCATGCTATTACCTATACTAATACGCGTGCATGTCGTGCATAATTACACGATAATCAAGGGCCTCGATTCGGGGAAAATTACATCATTGCCAAACTCATTTGCGTCATTTCAGTGATCGCCTAAAATATCCTGCATGCTCATCACGAGACTTAATTGCATACAATGAAAGTCGTCATGATTCTTATCCCTAGTTTCCACCGTCTCCGCCAGGAAAGCGTGGCCTACAAACTAGGTCCCACCGACAAAAAAATAAAAGAAAGAAACGCCTGTATTTTTAGAGTATCGCTCTGCTAGAGCAAGCTCGACTACAAATAACTGAAACAAGTCCACAGGACACTCAATCGAGGAAATGTGGTATACATAAGGATGCCATGTTCCACCACTCAAGTTCAAAAGTTGATCACTGCCAACCTTTGCCCACGTTGATGACGTATTTATAGAAGGCAGAAACTTGTTTCCGTGTACGTTATTCGATATGGCAGTTGTTACGTAAACAGCTTTAAACGGTTTTCTTGGAATGACTTGTTTTCACTGATTTAATTCTCGGTAATTTTCCGCGGAAAATTCATGCACAAAAAAAAACATAAGGACGCAAAAAAGGCTTCCGAGAAACATGCGTCGAGTTTCCTGGAACTGGCAATCCACGGGATGCAGTTTTAATATTAACATGGCTCAGATGTAAATAAAATGAAAATTTGATTTTAAAAAATCTCTGCTTGATTACAGTTTAGTGTTGTTCTCTATTGTCACATTGATAAAATGCATTTCCACAACTAAAATGGAAATGAAATAAACAGAACAACGGCAGGACAAAACACCCTTCATTAGCTTTGAGATTAGGCATTATTGGCTACCTGTGGTTATCAAACAAAAATAGAGGACAGATGATGCATAATATTAAACACGGTCGTCAATATGGTATCACTATTTATAAATAGCACCTGTCCAACCTGTCCATTCACGTGACGTAAATATAAGAAAAGTTCCGATCGTGATTGGTTGGCCACTGAGCTTTTTCCTAGAACACTTGTTCTAGCCTATTAAGTGTCAAGGCTGAAGAGCGTACACGTATTGGTAAGTCGTCAGTGCTGCTGTTGTGGTAGTCAATTAACTGTTATAAGAGTTAAAACGAATATTACGCCGACCCGAAATTTGTGGGAATCGACTGCAGCTATGGCAAGTTCATCTTCATGTTCATACTCGTCGTGCGACTCTGGCTCGGGATCTGTAAACGACACTTCGGAAGAAAAGACAAACGTACGATTACAGAATTGCAAATCTGAAGAGTCTATTGACCATGAAACCTACAAAAGGGTGGAGGACGGCGACCAGCAGTCGCAAAAATTCCCAGAGCTAGATATTCTGCCACACGAGCGCATGTTTGGTCGTTCAGAAGAGTTACAGAAGGTCGTAGAATCCATTGAAAGCGGGACAATTTCTGTAGTGCTGATAACCGGGGGTCCAGGATTAGGTAAAACAACTTTGGCCAAAGCAATTGCTCACGAGCTTGCAAAATCCGAGAATAGGAGAAAAGTATTGTTTTGCCGTTTACTTTCAAAGAAAACGTTCAACGAAGCTGCCATTGAGATGATTCATGTATGTGGAGAGAGCTATGCACAGCCTCCCGAGTATCCGGACCAGTGGCTTACGGATTGGAGCAGACAGATCCAAATGCAAGTCACTTTTGTTCTCGATAATGCAGATGATATCCTGGAACCAGAACAAAGATCTCCATTCTTAGCCATATTGAGGAAGATGACAGAGTCATCGGAGAAAAAGTTAACTTTTGTGATCACTTCTAGAAGACTATTCAAACCTCGAGATCTTCCGTCGGAGGTCGTCGTGTTATCCTCGTTACCACCCGAACAGGCAAAGAAAGTCTTAATCTCTCGCGTGAGGGATGAAGAAATTGGCAAAAATCTTTCCAGAACAGAGGAAATAGTAAAGCTGTGTGGCTATGTTCCTTTGGCTATTTGTATTGTCGGGTCACTTCTTTCAGACTACCCCGAGGAGATGCTTGTTAAAGACCTCAAGAAGGAACCTATGGAGCTGCTGGATGATGGAAATGAGTCAGTTGAAAGTGTCATCAAAACGTCTTTTGATCTTTTATCTAAAGATAAACAAGATGCCTTGGTTCTGATGTCAATCTTCCCGGGATCATTTGATAGCGATGCTGCTGTGGCTGTGATACCAAAAGCTTGCTCAGAATTTGAGAACCCGCCAGTGTCCGTCCTGCTTTCCTTAAAGAGGAGCTCTCTTGTTGAACAATCAAGTCCCCGAAGATATCAGCTGCATCCTCTAATTCGCGCCTTTGGAAAGAAGATTGGCCAAGCCAATGATCCACAAGTTTCAGTCAGGGCAGAGAAACTGGCCTGTGCTCATTTCATTTCTCTCCTTGCTCAGAACGCAAAGATATTCTGGAGCAAGGACCAATGCAAAAAAGCTATTGACTTGTTCAGTAAGGACAGACACAACTTTGAGCACTTCCTCCAAGTGTACGCCAAAGCAACGGAAATCCGCGATGAAGAGACCCTTGACAACTGCAAAGAGTTCCAACACGATTTCCTCCAGAATTGCTTGTATTTGGAGAAGTGTCTTTCACCGTCATCTTATACTGACTTTTTGGAAACGTTATTGCCCCACACTGACCCAATAATTCAACCAGTACGTGCTGCAGAACTCTTATGTCTTCGAGGACAAGAGAAAAGAAAAGTAGGAGACAAGGAAAATGACTATCGGGTGGACATGGAAGATGCATATAATCTGTACTCTGAGAACGGTGGTAAATTCGAGACAAACACAATGTCGGCAGTCTTCTTGCTTAATAGTTATGCAGACTCTATTTCCAAAAGAGGAGACCCTGCTAACAATACAAGAGTGGAAGAGATCAATGGCAATGCTCTGGAGCTCAGCGAATCTCTGGAGAAAGGTCACCCAGAAAGGGCAGAAGCTCTTTTACTTGCTGGTCGATTTGCAAAGCGAAGACGTGAGTGGCCTGAGGCAGAAAGGAGGTTACAAGAGGCATTACAGCTATTTCAGCAGTTCCTAGGTACACATTTGAGTACAGTTCACGCCTTGAAGGAAATGGCGGACTTTTATTTCTCTGGCCTGACTGACGCCGACTTGGAAAAAGCTCTCACTCATTACGAAGAGGCGCTGGACATGATGAAACAGCTAGGAATGGAGAACAACAAAGCAAGCATCATGATAATGAAGAACTATGGAACTTGTTCTAAACAGAAAGGAAACTTTCAGGAAGGAACGAAATACCTCGAACGAGCGTATTTAGTCGCCGACAGAGAGTTGCTACCTGATCACATGTGGAAGGTAATGATCAAGACTAACCTGGCCTTACTGCATGAGCAGAACGGAAAGGAAGAAGATGCCATAGCATCAATGCAAGAAGCGCTTGAGATGTGTTACAGACTTAAAAAGCCGATTAAGCACCTGGGAATTAAGCATAGCAATGACGTCATTTCCTTCGTAAAACGTCATAAAAAAGATTTTCCTAAAAGCAAATTCCCGTTCTAAAGTTTACCTTGGTTGTATTTACTGTCAACTCTCTGTAAAACGGATATATTTGGGACCGGCACTATTGGGTCAAGTAAAGGGAATACAGAAAGACAGGGACCAACTCTAGGTGTCCGTTTTACAGAGGTGTCTGTCTTACGTAGGTGTCCGATAACGGAGAGCCGACTGTAAACTTTTTTTTGGACTGTTTACAGTCACCTATTTCCGTGAAGGATCATCGAGATCTTGCTAAACTGAACTATTCAGTGCCGTAACTAATTGTACTGACTGCGAGCAGAGGCCCTTAGATCTTCCTAGATCTTCCCTGCCTTTCTGGTAAGATCAAAGAGGCTCTGCTCGCAGGGTAACTCCACGTGGAGGGAAACAAAAACAGTGTCCAATCCTGTTAACCGGTGTAAAAAGAGCTGTGGAGAACAGTAAGTCCTTCTTCAATGATACGCCGTCACTTTGATCAGATTTATTGACTTCTCTTTATGACACCGTTACAAGCATTAGACTAGCTAAATCTCTAAAAAATTCAACTCCTACAGGACTGGTTTGGGACACAAACATGGCCGCCCTTTCATTGTTTTGGGACACAAATATGGCCGCCATGACGTCATGTGAAAACACAATACCGTTACTTTAAGAAGTACAATTTGTCATTTTGCGCACAGTACCAAAGTTGTCGCTCGAGTGTAACCTACTTGTTGGAATAATTAGTTCCGTCTTTTCCATACATTAACGGCTCAGAAGTTGTTTAGGAGTCTTCTGGTGAAGAAAAGCTAATTTACTCAACTGACGTAGACCAAAGGTTTCCTTTTTTTGGACAATGAAATCAACTGAGTAAATAACTCACATAGTTTAAAATTAAATTTACCAAATCACCTTACGGCAAGTGCGTGTTCGAAAACTGCACATGCAAAAAGAGTTTCTCGACCACACTAAGTGAAGGACTATTTATAAACCTTATACATTGGTGTCATACTTGCCTCCCACGCAGACGTTCTTAGGGGTTCGTCACGCGTTCCTGCCCCACTAACCTCTGCGCGGGAGGCTAGTATCATACTTATCTATCAAACATTCCTTGAAATATCATAAATGAAGACGATAACTGTTAAATATCACAAGTCACAATGTTCGGTGTTTATCGTGCATTTGATCATACACACATGCGAATTTGCGCGTTATAAGTAATAAAATTATTAATATTGTTATTATTACCTAAAACACGTAAATGACAACGGTTAATGAACTTGTAAAATTCATACAAATCGGGTCACAATTCACTTTTTAAAATTGTGCAAAAATTATCGTTTTTAACCTGTAAAACTGTGATCGTCTCCCTGTTTTAGCTGGACTCTGTTAGCCCTTAAGGATTTCAATTACAATTAATTCCACAGAAACAAACCATTATTATGGATTAATTTTCGCATGCTTAATTGCTTACAGTATTGTATTACAGTTCGTTTTGCAATCAAGCGTTTTACTTCAAGAAGACTACTGTATTTTTATTATTTTGTAGCCTTGTTTCAGTTCGTAGCGTGTATACTGTTACGCTGTTAGCTTACTAGGCCGTGAGGGAACGTTTGCTTGTAATAAACGTTTGATTGCACCCGAGAATATGATTCCACTTTTTTTTATGTTTTTCCATTTTTAACTCTTTTGCACAAGTAACACAGATGTGCATTCATTGTGAATAGTTTTAGCTTTATTTTCTTATAATCTCTGGTTTCACGTTACCTCCACTCTCTATATTAAAGCCGGGCGAACACCTCTCTAAGACGAATAGTCGGGGCCGGTCCAGGAAGTGTCCTTCTTGGAGAGAGTTGAGTGTATTTTGTTTTTTGTTGTTGTTGTTGTAAAAGAAGCACCCGTTTTGTGTGGTCTATTCCACACGAAGCTATTTTCTGTTGCGGGATATAGCGGGGGGAGATAAGTGTTTGTTTTCTTTATCGATAGATAGATACGGTATCTATCAACATTGGACAATAAGAGGAAAAATTCTTAGAAATTTTACTCATTGCTCCTGTTTAAGTATGGAAAGCAGAGGAAATCGTCAACCGCTTTGTAGGGTCTTAAGAGTTAATATTTCATTTGTTTAGGATTAATACTGTATAGTGAACCTTATTACAACGAGGCTGGCTATGAAAAGCAAAGAGGAACGGTGGAGGGACGAGAAAACAGCCGCCTGTACAATGAAATGGTTTTACTAAGGGCCTGTTTACATGGAGGTGGAGGACCCTACTAATTTTGACGCGATGCGAGCTAAAGTTGCATCAAGCTCCATTAGGGAAGAGTGTGTTCAAGCACATGCGGTGTCTGGAGAAGTAGTACCGAACGGCAAAGTACATCACACTGAACCTTGCAGCATTGGTGTCAGCAAAGATGGTTCCGACCAATCAGCTGTCTTGGCTGAAGGAAAACCCTCAAATATCGAACCCCAAGGCGAATGTCAAGGAGCCATCACATCAGAGAAGAATGTTCCAGATTATTCCTTGTTCCCACTCTCCCGCGGTTTTTGCTTGAGTCTCGTGAGAGCGTTGGATAGTTTTGAAGCCGCCTACTTTTACTTCCTTGCTTTCTGGCTTAGTTCTTGCCAGCCCCTTCCTATTTACACCTTTACGGCTTTACTTTTTTACTTTAGGTCAATTTTTGCCATTAGATCATTTGTCGTCCCCAGGGCTAATTATCCTGGACGGCTTATATTCGCTTCCGGGCCACGTGGTCCGAGCAAATTCCCTGATATGTCACCGAAAAGTCTGGTTATAACTGAATTAAATCTCAAGGAACCTAACATGTTCCACCACGCAAGTCAGTGATACGTGGATATATTTTTATGATGATATATTTTTAGAATGCAGTAATCCGTTACAGGGTGCGTTATTCGATATGACAGTTCTTTCGTAAACAGCTTTTAATGATTTTCTTGGAATGAGTGGTTTCCGGTGATTTAATTCTCGGAAATCGTCCTTTGAAAATCATGCACAAAAAAAAATATATAACCGCGGAAAAATGTTTCTAAGAAAAATGCTTCGAGTTTCCTGGAACTGGCGATCCGCGGGATGTAATTTTAATTGTAACATGCGTCAGGGCTAAATAAAACATAAATTAGATTTATAAAAATCTCTGTTTGATTGCGTTTTAGAATAATAATTTAATCTAGAGACCGTTGTTCTCTATCGGTATATGGTTTAGGCATCTACGTAAAAATATACAAATGAAATAGACAGAACAGCTCGACCAAACACCCTTTATTAGCTTTGAAACTAAACATTGGCTACCTGCGGTTATCAAACAAAAATAGAGGAAAGGTAATGCATATAAATAAATATACACTCACGGTCATCAATCCATCAACTGTCCATTCACGTGACAGGAAGATAAGAAAAGTCGCGATCGTGATTGGCTGGCCACTAAGCTTTTAGAAGAACGATAATTATAACTTGTTCTGGACTATTCGAGGCTGAATTAAGCCTTCTGGCGAATTGATAAGTAGTAGTCAGTTGGCTGTTTATAAGCGAGTAATTTGAAACGAATTTTGCGCCGACCCGAAACTTGTGAATCGACTCCAACTATGGCAACTTCATCTTCGATTCACCTGTCGTCGAGCGACTCTGGTTTAGGATCTGTTTTCGACACGTCGGAAGAAAAGACGAACGGCACTAGATTGGCACGATTACTGGTCGATGGAGGAACTCACGTTTTAAGAAAGTTTTTAGATTCTGTTTATCCTGAGCCAAAATTACTTGCTAAAGGGTTGAACAAGAACTCTGTAAAAATTCAACATCTCAAGTCAAAACGCGTGATATCGGACCATCAGTGGCAAAAGTTATTTCCGCCTTCAGGTCTACCGCCAGACTCAAAGGAGTTTGATATAACACTTTTACATTTGTTGATTAGAGAAATCTGTTATCTACCTGTACCACTAACAGGCTGGCATAAAATGCCTGCTGATGATGACCAAAGCTTGGAGGCAAACATCGCCAGAATCAAATGCTTCCGAAATGAGCTATGTCACAATGTTTCAACAGGCATTCCTAATGAGAAGTTCGAAGACAAATGGAATACAATAACTTCGTCTTTAGAAGCGATTAAAATTGGCGTCTACCGAAAGAAAATTCAGGCTCTCAAGAATGATTCGATTGACCATGAAACCCACAAAAGGGTGGAGGAAGAAGTCGAGAAGTGGCAACAATTTCAAGAGCTAGAAGATATTAAGCCAATTTCTCAACTTGACAGCTATTTTCCGGATATTCTGCCACACGAGCGCATGTTTGGTCGTTCACAAGAGTTACAGGAGGTCGTAAAATGCATTGAAGGTGGAACAGTTTCTGTAGTGCTGATAACCGGGGGTCCAGGATTTGGTAAAACAACTTTGGCCAAGGCAGTTGCCCATGAGCTTGCAAAATCCGATAATATGAGAAAAGTGTTATTTTGCCGTTTGCTTTCGAAGAAAACGTTCAACGAAGTGGCCATTGAAATGATTCACTCCTGTGGAAAGAGTTATGCACAGCCTCCCCAATATCCGGACCAGTGGCTCAAGGACTGGAGCAGACAGATCCCAGTGCAAGTCACTTTTGTTCTCGATAATGCAGATGATATCCTGGAATCAAACCAAAAATCTTCCTTCTTAGACATCTTGTGTGAGATGGCGCAGTTATCCGAGAAAAAGCTGACATTTGTTATAACTTCCAGAGAACAATTCAAAGCACGAGATCTGCTGTCGAAGGAGGTCGTGTTATCCTCGTTATCGACGGATCAGGCGAAGAAAGTCCTTATCTCCCGCGTAAGCGATAAAGAAATTGGCGAGAATCTTTCCAAAACAGAGGAAATAGTAAAGCTGTGTGGCCGTGTTCCTTTGGCTCTTTGCATTGTTGGGTCACTTCTTTCAGACTACACGGAGGAGAGGCTTGTTAATGACCTTGAGAAGGAACCTATGAAGCTGCTGGATGATGGAAATGAGTCAATTGAAAGGGTCATCAAAACGTCTTTTGATCTTTTATCCCAAGATAAGCAGGATTCCTTGGTCCTAATGTCAATTTTCCCGGGATCATTTGATAGCGATGCTGCTGTGGCTGTGATATCAAAAGCTTGCTCAGAATCTGGGACCCTGCCCGTTTCTGTCCTGCGCTGCTTAAAGAAGAGCTCTCTTGTTGAGCAACCAAGTTCACGAAGATATCAACTGCATCCTCTTCTTCGCGCCTTTGGCCAAGCCAATGATCCACGACAAGTTTTAGTCGGGGCAGAAAAACTGGCCTGTTCTCACTTCATTTCTCTTCTTGTTCAGAACGCAACGAAATTCTGGAGCAAGGACCAATGCAAAGCAGCTATCGACTTGTTCAGTAAAGACAGACACAACTTCGAGTATTTCCTTCAAGTATACGCCAAAGCAGCCGAGACCCTTGAGTGTTGCAAGGAGTTCCAACACGATTTTCTCCAAAACTGTATGTATTTGGAAAAGTGCGTTTCACCGTCATTTTATACTGATTTCTTGGAAAGGTTGATGTCGTTCACTGAGCGCAAAACTCAACCAGTGCGTGCTGCAGAACTCTTGTGTCTTCGAGGACATGAGAAAAGAAAAGTAGGAGACATGGAAAATGACTTCCGGGTGGACATAAAAGACGCATATAATCTGTACTCTCAGAACAGTGGTAAATTTGAGACAAACACGATGTCGGCAGTCTTCTTGCTTAATAGTTATGCCGACTCTATTTCCAAAAGAGGAGACCCTGCTAACAATACAAAAGTGGAAGAGATCAATGGAAATGCTCTGGAGCTCAGCGAATCTCTGGAGAAGGGTCACCCAGAGAGGGCAGAAGCTCTTAAACTTGCTGGTCGATTTGCAAAGCGAAGACGTGAGCGGTCTGAGGCAGAAATGAAGTTACAAGAGGCATTAAAGCTATTTCAGAAGTTCCTCGGGACACATTTGAGTACAGTTCATGCCTTGAAGGAAATGGCGGACTTTTATTTCTCTGACCCGACTGAAAACGATTTGGAAAAAGCTCTTACATATTACAATTTGGCGCTGGACATGATGAAACAGCTAGGAATGGAGAACAACAAAGCGAATATCATGACTTTAAAGAACTATGGAATTTGTTTTAGAAGGAAAGGAAACTTTGAGGAAGGAACAAAATACCTCCAACGAGCGTGTTTTGTGGCTGACAGAGAGTTGCTGCCTGATCACAATTGGAAAGTAATGATCAAGACTCACCTGGCCTTGTTGCAAGACATGAACGGAAAAGAAGAAGAAGCCATAGCATCAATGCAAGAAGCACTTGAGATCTGTGACAGACTTAAAAAGCCAGTTAATAGGTTGGGGAAGGAGCATAGTGATGACATTATTTCCTTTTTAATGCGTCACAAAAAAGATTTCCCCAAAAGTAAATTTCCACACTTAAGTTTACCCTGGTAATGTTTAAACTATTTTTTAGACTGTCAGTCCCTGATTTACTTAAAAGATCGTGGAGATGGAGAGATTACTAAACTATTCAGTGTCGTAACTATATTGCTGTGAGCTCCTAGCTCACCAATCCTTGGGTTGCTCGGGGCTCCTTGCGGCCCCAGCGTTATATAACGAGGGATTAATTTCGATTTGGGACGGTCAAACTGTCTCAAGGGATTTAATAAAGAATCGGAAAGTAGTTAGAAGTTACTACGTTTATACAACGAAAACAATCAGAAATTGGTTCATCATAACTTGGATGCGTCTTTTCGTGAAGCGTCTTTGCTGTTCAGAGCACTGATGTAATCGCGACGCATCTTTGACTTGAACACTGGACCGCATCCACCGTGGATCAGAAGTCCCTCAGTTTGTTTAAAGAGACAGTAGCCCATTTTACAGTTACTGGTGGAAACGAGGGTTGAGTTGACCTTGTTTTGATAGAACTCATCCTGCTTTCTTATGTAAATCATGTTGTTCGTATGCTCGTATTTTTAAAGCATAATCTCCATATGAAGAGGAAGAAGGTTTGTATCAAAACAAGGTTAACCTCAGCCTCATGTTCACTCAAGGCGAGGATACTCAGCCCGCAACTGTAAAATGGTCTGTTGTCTCTACCATAGAGCCTTTCAGGACCTTTGTTTATGACAAAGAAATAAACGCGGGTGGTACTTCTGCAAGTGTGACAGCGTGTGTGATTTGTGAATAAATCACACTGCTGAGAGCCAATCAGATTGCGGGGTCACCAATGATTTCAAAATGGATATAATAAATACAAGAAAATGAAAATAAACCAAAAAATAATGAAGAAGATATAAAACATTAAGATTTAATGATAAATTAATCCACTGTTAATAAATTTCTTAAAAAGACAGGTCTGTAAATTCTTAAATGTACAAACACTGTTCGATTTACGAATGTCTAAGGGAATACTGTTCCACATTCCAGGGGTACATGTGGAAAATGCCCTATCACCACCATGCGATTAACTGCGGTATTGGGTTTTTGATGCAAAAGAAGTTCTAAAGAATTTAAAGATCCGTTGTCAGTTTTCTATTGTAACGGACTAGCAAAAAGTGGAACCACATTCAGCCGTATTATATCGTTCAGACTCACAAGAGGACAAAGGCTTATCCTTTCTTGTCAGACTATAACTTCGGAATACGAATGCGAATGCATGAGCTTTAGGGCAGATAAGTAGATTTGGGTTGGACGGGATTAACATTCGAGAACTGGGACTGAATGCAGCAGGTCACCACTGCATATCCTCTTTCAGATCAATGGTTCTCTACCCCACCTCTGCAAAAATAATAAGTGGCGGAAGCTTTCGGCTGCACTGAATCAGGACAAATTAATAAGACAGGCTGTTAACGGTCTGAACTGACGTCCTTTTAAGATTTTAACCAGCGAAAACAGCCGTTTCTCCTCGCCCCTCGGAGTCCTCGCCGCTCGCCGCTAGGGACTTGGCGAAAAGTCCCCAGCAGCTAAGAGAGACAGCCGTTTTAGCAGGCCCAAGATCCTTAAAAGAAACAGAGATAGATGGAGAGATAGATCAAAGGGAATGATTTGCTCATTGTGATGAAAACAGCATAAAAAACAGTGGAGGTCTACGTTGAATTGATGCGATACTCTCGCAGAAAAAAAAGAGAGCCGAATTTTAATTAACACAATGTTCAAGTGGACGCTGAGAAACTCCCCTGCACGACCAAATAGTTGAGTATCGATTGAGTACTGGTTTCATGATGGGTGTGTAAGCAATCACAAAATGTTGAGAAACCTAGAAGAGGACTGATCATTATTCCCCAGAGAAATTCCTTCAAAAAACTTCCTGGGTTTCTTGGGGCTACTGTTTTAAAAGCCTGTCGGACGGGAAAATGTGAAAAAAAAAACAAGTTAACACAACGATTTAGCTGAATTTTCTATGCTCATGTACCGACGTCCAGAATTATTCGTACAAAAGTCGTAAAACTGTTTGGGATGTTCAAATGTTCAACTTTATCGTCTTAGTCTGTGTCTGAGTTAGGGAGATGATCTATCTCGAGATAGAGAAGATCGTAGCTGAAAAATTGTATGGACCTGTAGGGAATGCAAGTGATCGATATAATTAAATTTTCACTTTACATCTAGTTAATCCACGTTTTGAACTTCACGAAGACACCCTTAGATCCTGCAGTTTTAACGCTGAGGTTCACATTTTCATGTTTTCTTTCAGTATCAAGAAATCATCCTTTGCAAAAAAAAAAAAAGAAAACGTGTCCACCTTGTTTCATTAACTTTAAATATGTGACTTTATTGAATATTTTTTCATAGCGTATTTATAACCGCAGGAGCGTTTCCGATAAGCTTCTGAAACAGTTAAGTACATAAAATGCAACCCTTTTTGTACAAAATTGTACAATAGCCAAATTTAAGCTATTTATTTCTTTAAGAAGATAGCTTTTAAGAGTGAAAACGTTTGAAACTAAAGAAAAATTCCGAGCAGAGTTTTTGAGTTTTTAATTAACAACGCAACAATGCAACTGGTTGACGCGAAGCCATCAAAAGACGCTTTTGCTCAAAAAAAGATCTGCATAAGATGTTCGATCACGCAAGGCGATTTTCAAACGTTTTAAGATACCGTTTTTATTCAGAATTTATTTGCAGTGTAAGAATTAGTTAGTTTATAACATTTATGCCCAAATTAACTTGATAAAGCCATGTACCTCATTCGAAGATTGTCCCAACCTCACATCCATAATTTGAATATGTAAAATTTAAAGCTATTTCGGGTAAACAAATAGGCTCGTTGTGTTTCTACCCCTGTCTAAAATTTGAAATATCTCGTTTCCTTGACAAAGATAATTCATAAACCTATATCAGATTTTCTCAAGAAATAACAAACTATCATCGAGAAGAAAATCGGAGACGTAATTGTTTTGCTGAACATGGAAAAATCGTTATTTCTTGACAGATGCGGGTGAAGTTTCAGTACGGTAGTGATAGATTTTCTCTCAATATTTTCTTTGCGTGGGTTGATAATCGAGCCTTATTTCACCAAACTGTTCTTTTTAAACTTTCATTTTGATGCATGGACAAATTCAGAGATATCTAGAGGTAAAGAGTCGATTTTAAAGAAAAATAAAATATGAAACAAGCACAGAACAGAAGTCACTCGTGAAAATCGGTCAAGCTTTGTATTTGTTTCCTCGGAGGTCCGCTCAATGTCTTGAAAATTAACGTCATCGCCGATGTTGTCACTTTTCAAACCCTCAGGTTTTGTTGAGATTATCGTCAAAAAGAAAAATAACCATGTCTGCTAAGACTGCCACGCACCCTAAATACATCGATATGATCGTAAGTGCGATAAAAGCACTGGGCGATAAAAGCGGCTCGTCTCGACAGGCGATCAACAAGTACATTGTAAAGGAGTACAAACTCACGGAGAACAATCACCATAGTGCTATGCTAAAACAGGCGCTCAAGCGGGGATCTGGACCGAACGGTCCGCTTGTTCACAACAAGGGAAAAGGTGCAGCCGGTTCTTTCAAGGTTAAACCAGCTCCAGCGAAGCCTGCTAAAACGGTTGCCAAGAAAGCACCGGCGAAGAAAAGCGCGTCCAAGAAAGGACCTGCCAAGAAGAAGGCCCCTGCTACTAAAGGAAAAGCAAAGCCCGCGAAACCTACTGCACCGCCTAAGGAAACAACAGCGCTAGTGGAAGCACCAGCGGCTAAAAAACCCGCCAAACCAAGTAAAGCCAAAGTCACTAGGAAGAGTGGAAAGAAGTCCAAAGCTGCGTCCCCGAAAAAGCCCAAAGTCATGAAAGCGAAGAAATCGGCAAAGAAAGCCGCTTCTAAAAAGTAAAGTGAACTCAGGTCGATCACGTCAGAAGAGTGTTGATGTTTCAAACCGTTATGATACTGTTCGAATCTTTGTGGTTTTACACTGTACATTCTTGATAATTTTACCAACGTTTCAGGTTTTGTCCTGCTTTTAAAATACTAGCCTGCGAGCAAACTCTCTGGGGGCCTATAAGACCCTTTTTTCTCAGCCTAAAGAGCCTGCTAGGACATTGACTGAAATACCAATTTAAAATTGACGTAGATGCAAAAGCCGGCGAACATGAGGAAGGTACTAATCACGAAAGCAGCTCTTCTCAACAGGTACCGTTTCAACCTTTTACTGTTTAGAGAATAAGATTGTTAGTTAAATATTGTCTGTAAAATAGAAAGAAACAGCCTGAGAGTGTCATAAATGACGTGTATAGAATGTACATAAACTTGTAGCTTTTCAATAGTGTTTCACAAAGAACAATAAAATTTAACTGAGTTCATACACAAAACCAGAACGATTTCACCAAAAATCAAAAAGCACGAGAGAATTCGTCATCACAGCAGGCATCGCGGTATACAATCAGCAATAGATGAAATCGATAGTCATTCCATTAAAATCGTTACCAATTTAATAATCGAATGATATCGGTAACCGGTAAACGAAGATTCTGACATTCACATGCACATGGTCGACTTTCATCGAATCGGACTGCCAATTGATATTTATATCGGTTGTTCTCCATTCATACGGATTCATACTGCGACTATCATTAGCGACCATAAGTACGCAGTAAGATTTTTATCAAAATAGATAGTATTCGTAGAATGAAAGGTTTAGTTTCTAAAGAAAAACTTTGGTGTTGCGTTGGATGGGGAGTGAAGCTCAAAGCGGGTAGATTGGCCACCGTAAGGCGATTGAGAAACAGTTGACCAGCCTAGTATCAGGATTTGGAGAGGTAAGGAGCGAAAAGGGGAAACAGCGAAGGCCCCCTGCCCTCCCCTCTCCTCTTCCCTAACGAAGGCCTGATACTCAGCTGGCTATCAGTTGACAAAACCAAATTTTTGAGTCCGCGGAGGCTCCCGCCGAAAGGAAAGTTAATGAATTTGTTGCCATTTGCACATCTCCCATTATACACCTTATTCAGTGCCCCCAAACGTTTGCATTACCACTGGGTATTACTGGTATTACAGTCGTCCCAAGAGAAATTGAAGATAAACTATGCAAAATTTCTTGGGGCAAACAAGGTGTATTATGGGAATGCAATTGGTAAATGAAAATTAATAACCACTGAAAATTCAAAATAGAAAGGAAGCTCGCGGGGAACGATGGGAAGAGGTCGACTTCTTCCCTTTTCCCTTTCCGTCGTCCCCAGACATACGAAATTTCGCTGAGTTGTGCCCCCCCCCCCCCCTGGTCGTCCCCTACGCGCTTTTTATTTTCCTCACACCATCCTCCCCTCCACTACGACACAAAGACGCGGTAGCAATCGTACCCTGGGTACGAAAGACTTTTCCTCTGCGATTTCGGTCACTGTTACGTTCTTCACCCCGAAGCATCCCGCCATTTGCGAGAAAAAACCTCTGGTACCAAGCCCGGAAGGGCTAACACCAACTGATATCAGTTACCGTATTTCCTCGAATAATAGCCGTCCCTTGATTAATCGCCACCCTCGAATAATCGCCCCCCTAGGAGGAATATTTAACATAATCGCCTCCCTCGGATAATCGCCTTCCCTTCTATTATCAATGCTGCGTTCTGATTGGTTGAGCTACTACTAGTCTATATGTTATAGCCCACTAGTAGCGAAAAGCGCGGGCTTTGAAAACCAAAACAATGGCGGCTGAAACGCGCTTTGTTTGCTAAAGTTGTTTTGTTTCAATATTTTTGAACACCTAGTTGGATTTTCGGGCTCGAGGAATAATTGTTAAATAGCTTCTTTGTATATGTTCAGCACTGGAAAAATGTGTAAGTTTAGCAGAACCTTATACAACAGACAATTAATTCAGTTCGCGCTTATTCCTGCTGAATTCACTGTCCGTTTCATAAAATATCAAAATCGTGTTGAAGTAATTACACCTCACATTGTCCATAGCTGCTTAGTATCTGTTTTTAACATCTCCTTACAGTCTCAGTACAATGTTTAGAGCTGTGCACAGCATGCATTTTATCTCAGTATCACTGGGATCTAAAGCGTTTCATTTTTGAGGAAAATTTCACTTTCTCATCAAAACAATCACTGACTGAGTCAGACTCGGAGTAATTTACTTAAATATCGTGTTCAGTACAGCAAACGGGGTTATGTTCTGTGAAATATATGTGCAGTGTGCGGCCCTCATCACATCGATCCACGATTTATTCATTTATTTTATTTTCAAGTTTTTTTAAAACCGATCCTCGATCCCCTATTCTCCATCACCAATCCTCGATCCTCGATCCTCGATCCTGATTTTGCAGTAAACCTAGAAGTTTTGCTCATTAAAATTATTGTTTATTTCGACCACTGAAGTAATCACTTGTTCTAAAGTAATCAACGTTTTCAAGCAATAGAATTCGTGGACCGACCTGTTCCAGAAAAGCTCGATATGGGATTTCTATTCTATGGACATGAAGTGCTGCAAGTACAGTGCGTGATAGTCTAGTACAAAGGTGCCCGTATGAACACATCCATTTTACATACGTATTTAACGCACGTAAATTTTAATCGCGTAAATAAATAAAAGTAGAGGCAAGATATTAAGTGTTGAGATTAAACATGAAGTTGAGCGAGGTTCTACTTTTACGCTTACGTGCGACCTTTCATACATTGCCTCAATTTTATTTGCAGACGTAAATTTTAAAGTGCAACATGACTTCACATCTTAACAACTGCAAAAATCTATCAATTAAATACGTACAACAAAGTGAATCTATTTAACCGTAGAGTTCCAGTATTTGCGACACTATCCTGAGAAACGTTACGCCTTAACACACCACAAAACTGGATTTCCCCGCTATACTATTTTCTCATCATACTTGGGGATATTTACCTTTTAATGCGCGTGCATGTCGTGCACAATTACACCATAATCAAGGGCCTCGATTCGGGGAAAATTACAGCATTGCCAAAATTTACATGCGTCATTTCAGTCAACGCCGAAAAAAACCCCATGCTCATCACGAGGACTGAAATGAAAGTCGTCACGATTCTTATCCCCAGTTTCCATGGTCTCCGCTAGGAACGCTTGGCCTACAAACTAGGTCCCACTGACAAAAACAAAAAAAAGAAAGAAAGAAAGACCTGCATTTTTAGAGTCTCGCTCTGCTAAAGCAAGCTTGACTAAAAATAACTGAAACAAGTCCACAGGAGACTCAATAGAGATGCCACGTTCTGCCACTCAATTTGATAAGTTGATCACTGCCAACCTTTGCCCATGTTGATGATATATTCAGTATAGAAGGCAGAAACTTGTTTCCGTGTACGTTATTCCATGTGGCAGTTGTTACGTAAACAGCTTTAAACGATTTTCTTGCAATGAGTTGCTTTCACCGATTTACTTCTCGGAAAATCTCCGCGGAAAATTCATGCATAAAAAAACATAGGGACGGAAAAAAGTTTCCGAGAAACATGCTTTGAGTTTCCTGGAACTGGCAATCAACAGGATGCAGTTTTAATATTAACATGTCTCAGATGTAAATAAAATGTAAATTTCATTTACAAAACTCTCTGCTTGATTACAGTTTAATGTTGTTCTCTATCGTCACATTGATAAAATGCATTTCCACAAATAATATGGAAATGAAATAAACAGAACAACGGTATGACTAAACATTGAGATTAGGCATTATTGGCTACCTGTGGTTATCAAACAAAAATGGAGGACAGATAATGCATAATATTAAACACGGTCGTCAATATACATCATTATTTTAAATAGCACCTGTCCAAGAAGTCCATTCACGTGACGTGAAGATTAGAAAAGTTCCGATCGTGATTGGCTGGCCACCGAGCGTTTTCCTAGAAAACGATAACTTGTCCTGGCCTAGTAAGTGTCAAGGCTGAAGAGCGTACACCACAGTAGCACTGGCGACTTATCAGTACGAGGTTAATATTTATCTGTCACGATTTTATCCTGGTAGTCAATTTACTGTTATAAGAGTTAAAACGAATATCTCGCCGACCCGAAATTTGTGGGAATTGACTGCAGCTATGGCAAGTTCATCTGCATTTTCATTGTCGTCGTGCGACTCTGGCTCGGGATCTATATACGACACCTCGGAAGGAAAGACAAACGGCACTAGATTGGTACGATTACAGGATCGCAAAGCTGAGGAGTCTATTGACCATGAAACCTGCAACAAGGTGGAGGACGACGACCAGCAGGGGCGAAAATCCCAAGAGCTGGAGGAACTTAAGCCAATTTCTGAACTTGACTGTAATTTTCCGGATATTCTACCACAAGAGCCTATATTTGGTCGTTCAAAAGAGTTACAGAAGGTCGTAGATTACATCGAACGCGGAACAATTTCTGTGGTGCTGATAACCGGGGGTCCAGGATTTGGTAAAACCACTTTGGCCATAGCAGTTTCTCATGAGCTTGCAAAATCCGAGAATGTGAGAAAAGTATTGTTCTACCGTTTACTTTCAAAGAAAACTTCCAACGAAGCTGCCATTGAGATGATTCATGTATGTGGAAAGAGCCATGCGCAGCCTCCCGAATATCCAGACCAGTGGCTTACGGATTGGAGCAGACAGATCCAAATGCAAGTCACTTTTGTTCTTGATAATGCAGATGATATCCTGGAATCAGAACAAAGATCTCCCTTCTTAGCCATCTTGAAGAAGATGACACAGTTATCGAAGAAAAAGTTAACTTTTGTCATCACTTCTAGAAGACTATTCAAACTTCGAGATCTTCCGTCGGAGGTCGTCGTGTTATCCTCGTTACCACCCGAACAGGCGAAGAAAGTCCTAATCTCTCGCGTGAGGGATGAAGAAATTGGCAAAAATCTTTGCAGAACCGAGGAAATAGTAAAGCTGTGTGGCTATGTTCCTTTGGCTCTTTGTATTGTCGGGTCACTTCTTTCAGACTACCCCGAGGAGATACTTGTTAAAGACCTCGAGAAGGAACCTATGAAGCTGCTGGATGATGGAAATGAGTCAGTTGAAAGTGTCATCAAAACGTCTTTTGATCTTTTATCTAAAGATAAACAAGATGCCTTGGTTCTGATGTCAATCTTCCAGGGATCATTTGATAGCGATGCTGCTGTGGCTGTGATACCAAAAGCTTGCTCAGAATTTGAGAACCCGCCAGTGTGTCCGTCCTGCTTTCCTTAAAGAGAAGCTCTCTTGTTGAACAACCAAGTCCGCGAAGATATCAGCTGCATCCTCTAATTCGCGCCTTTGGAAAGAAGACTGGCCAAGCCAATGATCTACAGGTTTTGGTCGGGGTAGAGAAACGGGCCTGTGCTCACTTCTTTTGTCTTCTTGCTCAGAACGCAAAGATATTCTGGAGCAAGGACCAATGCAAAAAGCTATCGACTTGTTTAGTAAGGACAGACACAACTTTGAGCACTTCCTACAAGTGTACGCCAAAGCAGCGGAAATCCGCGATGAAAGGACCCTTGACAACTGCAAAGAGTTCCAACACAATTTTCTCCAGAATTGCATGTATTTGGAGAAGTGTGTTTCACCGTCATTCTATACTGACTTTTTGGAAGCGTTATTGTCGTATACTGAGCCAAAAAATCAACCAGTGCGTGCTGCAGAACTCTTATGTCTTCGAGGACATGAGAAAAGAAAAGTTGGAGACAAGGAAAATGACTACCAGGTGGACATGGAAGATGCATATAATCTGTACTCTGAGAACGGTGGTAAATTCGAGACAAACACAATGTCGGCAGTCTTCTTGCTTAATAGTTATGCAGACTCTATTTCAAAAATAGGAGACCCTGCTAACAATACAAGAGTGGAAGAGATCAATGGAAATGCTCTGGAGCTCAGCGAATCTATGGACAATGGTCACCCAGAAAGGGCAGAAGCTCTTTTACTTGCTGGACGATTTGCAAAGCGAAGACGTGAGTGGCCTGAGGCAGAAAAGAAGTTACAAGAGGCACTAGAGCTATTTCAGGAGTTCCTCGGTACGCATTTGAGTACAGTCCACGCCTTGAAGGAAATGGCGGACTTTTATTTCTCTGGTCTGACTGACGCCGACTTGGAAAAAGCTCTCACTCATTACGAGAAGGCACTGGACATGATGAAACAGCTAGGAATGGAGAACAACAAAGCAAGCATCATGATAATGAAGAACTATGGAACTTGTTCTAAACAGAAAGGACACTTTCAGGAAGGAACGAAATACCTCGAACGAGCGTATTTAGTCGCCGACAGAGAGTTGCTACCTGATCACATGTGGAAAGTAATGATCAAGACTCACCTGGCCTTACTGCATGAGCAGAACGGAAAGGAAGAAGATGCCATAGCATCAATGCAAGAAGCCCTTGAGATGTGTTACAGACTTAAAAAGCAAATTAAGCACCTGGGAATTAAGCAAAGCAATGACGTCATTTCCTTCGTAAAACGTCATAAAAAAGATTTTCCTAAAAGCAAATTCCCGTTCTAAAGTTTACCTTGGTTGTATTTACTGTCAACTCTCTGTAAAACGGATATATTTGGGACCGGCACTATTGGGTCAAGTAAAGGGAACACAGAAAGACAGGGACCAACTCTAGGTGTCCGTTTTACAGAGGTGTCTGTCTTACGTAGGTGTCCGATAACGGAGAGCCGACTGTAAACTTTTTTTTGGACTGTTTACAGTCACCTATTTCCGTGAAGGATCATCGAGATCTTGCTAAACTGAACTATTTAGTGCCGTAACTAATTGTACTGACTGCGAGCAGAGGCCCCTCGATCTTCCTAGATCTTCCCTGCCTTTCTGGTAAGATCGAAGAGCCTCTACTCGCAGGGTAACTCCACGTGGAGGGAAACAAAAACAGTGTCCAATCCTGTTAACCGGTGTAAAAAGAGCTGTCGAGAACAGTAAGTCCTTCTACAATGATACGCCGTCACTTTGATCAGATTTATTGACTTCTCTTTATGACACCGTTACAAGCATTAGACTAGCTAAATCTCTAAAAAATTCAACTCCCACAGAACTGGTTTGGGACACAAACATGGCCGCCCTTTCATTGTTTTGGGACACAAATATGGCCGCCATGACGTCATGTGAAAACACAATACCGTTACTTCAAGAAGTACAATTTGTCATTTTGCGCACAGTACCAAAGTTGTCGCTCGAGTGTAACCTACTTGTTGGAATAATTAGTTCCGTCTTTTCCATACATTAACGGCTCAGAAGTTGTTTAGGAGTCTTCTGGTGAAGAAAAGCTAATTTACTCAACTGACGTAGACCAAAGGTTTCCTTTTTTTGGACAATGAAATCAACTGAGTAAATAATTCACATAGTTTAAAATTAAATTTACCAAATCACCTTACGGCAAGTGCGTGTTCGAAAACTGCACATGCAAAAAGAGTTTCTCGACCACACTAAGTGAAGGACTATTTATAAACCTTATACATTGGTGTCATACTTGCCTCCCACGCAGACGTTCTTAGGGGTTCGTCACGCGTTCCTGCCCCACTAACCTCTGCGCGGGAGGCTAGTATCATACTTATCTATCAAACATTCCTTGAAATATCATAAATGAAGACGATAACTGTTAAATATCACAAGTCACAATGTTCGGTGTTTATCGTGCATTTGATCATACACACATGCGAATTTGCGCGTTATAAGTAATAAAATTATTAATATTGTTATTATTACCTAAAACACGTAAATGACAACGGTTAATGAACTTGTAAAATTCATACAAATCGGGTCACAATTCACTTTTTAAAATTGTGCAAAAATTATCGTTTTTAACCTGTAAAACTGTGATCGTCTCCCTGTTTTAGCTGGACTCTGTTAGCCCTTAAGGATTTCAATTACAATTAATTCCACAGAAACAAACCATTATTATGGATTAATTTTCGCATGCTTAATTGCTTACAGTATTGTATTACAGTTCGTTTTGCAATCAAGCGTTTTACTTCAAGAAGACTACTGTATTTTTATTATTTTGTAGCCTTGTTCCAGTTCGTAGGGTGTATACTGTTACGCTGTTAGCTTACTAAGCCGTGAGGGAACGTTTGCTTTTAATAAACGTTTGATTGCACCCGAGAATATGATTCAACTTTTTTTATGTTTTTCCATTTTTAACTCTTTTGCACAAGTAACACAGATGTGCATTCATTGTGAATAGTTTTAGCTTTATTTTCTTATAATCTCTGGTTTCACGTTACTTCCACTCTCTATATTAAAGCCGGGCGAACACCTCTCTAAGACGAATAGTCGGGGCCGGTCCAGGAAGTGTCCTTCTTGGAGAGAGTTGAGTGTATTTTGTTTTTTGTTGTTGTTGTTGTAAAAGAAGCACCCGTTTTGTGTGGTCTATTCCACACGAAGCTATTTTCTGTTGCGGGATATAGCGGGGGGAGATAAATGTTTGTTTTCTTTATTGATAGATAGATACGGTATCTATCAACATTGGACAATAAGAGCGAAAATTCTAAGAAATTTTACTCATTGCTCCTGTTTAAGTATGGAAAGCAGAGGAAATCGTCAACCGCTTTGTAGGGTCTTAAGAGTTAATATTTCATTTGTTTAGGATTAATACTGTGTAGTGAACCTTATTACAACGAGGCTGGCTATGAAAAGCAAAGAGGAACGGTGGAGGGACGAGAAAACAGCCGCCTGTACAATGAAATGGTTTTACTAAGGGCCTGTTTACATGGAGGTGGAGGACCCTACTAATTTTGACGCGATGCGAGCTAAAGTTGCATCAAGCTCCATTAGGGAAGAGTGTGTTCAAGCACATGCGGTGTCTGGAGAAGTAGTACCGAACGACAAAGTACATCACACTGAACCTTGCAGCATTGGTGTCAGCAAAGATGGTTCCGACCAATCAGCTGTCTTGGCTGAAGGAAAACCCTCAAATATCGAACCCCAAGGCGAATGTCAAGGAGCCATCACATCAGAGAAGAATGTTCCAGATTATTCCTTGTTCCCACTCTCCCGCGGTTTTTGCTTGAGTCTCGTGAGAGCGTTGGATAGTTTTGAAGCCGCCTTAGAAAAGGCTCAACTACCAGACTGCTCTGAGTAGATTTCAGCGTTCTGCGATTGGGTCTTGTATCGCTTTAAAAGTCATAAAATCTAATACACAAATAAGGTGCAAATATTTTAAAAGTATTTATTTATTTTTCGGGTTATCTGATTATAAAGAGATTGAATTCATTATAAAATGCTGTTATCCGCCCAGTTTGGTCTGTTTTGTTATTTGCTCAACTTCGTATACAAAAGTTCAAGTTTGTTTCCGTTGCATGATGGCAGTGCAGATAGTGTAGTAAGTGTTTGTGAATGAAAATACTTCACCCTACTTTTACTTCCTTGCTTTCTGGCTTAGTTCTTGCCAGCCCCTTCCTATTTACACCTTCACGGCTTTACTTTTTTACTTTAGGTCAATTTTTGCCATTAGATCATTTGTCGTCCCCAGGCCTTATTATCCTGGACAGCTTATATTCGCTTCCGGGCCACGTGGTCCGAGCAAATTCCCTGATATGTCACCGAAAATCTGGTTATAACTGAATTAAATCTCAAGGAACCTAACATGTTCCACAACGCAAGTCAGTGATACGTGGATCACTGCTGGCCGTAACAAACTTTGATGATATATTTTTAGAATGCAGTAATCCGTTACAGGGTGCATTATTCGATATGACAGTTCTTTTGTAAACAGCTTTCAATGATTTTCTTGGAATGTTGTTTCCGGTTATTAAATTCTCGGAAATCGTCCCTTGAAAAAAAACATATAGCCGCGGAAAAATATTTCTAAGAAAAATGCTTCGAGTTTCCTGGAACTGGCGATCCACGGGATATAATTTTAATTGTAACATGCCTCAGGGCTAAATAAAAAAAAAAAAATTAGATTTAAAAAAATCTCTGTTTGATTACGTTTTAGAATAATAATTTCATCTAGAGATCGTCGTTCTCTATCGGTATATGGTTTAGGCATCTACGTAAATATATACAAATGAAATAGACAGAACAGCCCGACTAAACACCCTTTATTAGCTTTGAGACTAAACATTGGCTACCTGCGGTTATCAAACAAAAATAGAGGAAAGGTAATGCATATAAATATACACACACGGTCATCAATCCATCAACTGTCCATTCACGTGACGTGAAGATAAGAAAAGTTGCGATCGTGATTGGCTGGCCGCTAAGCTTTTAGAAGAACGATAATTATAACTTGTTCTGGACTATTAGAGGCCGAATTAAGCCTTCTGGCGAATTGATAAGTAGTAGTCAGTTGGCTGTTTATAAGCGAGTTATTTGAAACGAATTTTGCGCCGACCCAAAACTTGTGAATCGACTCCAACTATGGCAACTTCATCTTCGATTCCATTGTCGTCGAGCGACTCTGGCTCAGGATCTGTATTCGACACGTCGGAGGAAAAGACGAACGGAACTAGATTGGCAAGATTAATCATCGATGGAGGAACTTACGTTTTAAGAACGCTTTTAGATTCTGTTTATCCTGAGCCGAAATTACTTGCTAAAGAGTTGAATAAGAACTTTGTTAAGTTTCAAGAACACGAGTGTGTTCAAGCACATGCGGTGTCTGGAGAAGTGGTACCGAACGACAAGGTACATCACAATGAACCTTGCAGCAATGGTGTCAGCAAAGATGGTCCCGACCATATCAGCTGTCTTGCCTGAAGGAAAACCTTCGAATGTCCAACCGCAATTCGCCTGTCAAGGAGCCATGACATCAGAGAAGAATGTTCCAGATTCACAATCCCTTATTCCCACTCTCCCGCGGTTTTTGCTTGAGTCTCGTGAGAGCGTTTGATAGTTTTGAAGCCGCCTTAGAAAAGGCTCAACTGACAGACAGCTCTGAGTAGATTTCAACGTCCTACAATTGAGGTCTTGTATTGCTTTATACGTCATAAAATTTAATACACAAATATTTTATATGTATTTATTTATTTTTCAGGTTATCTGAATATAAAGATTGAATTCATTGTAAAATACTGTTTGGTCTGTTTTGTTATTTACTCAACTTCATACAGAAAAGGTAAAGTTTGTATCCGTTGCATGATGGCAGTGCAAGTAAGTGTTTGTGAATGTGAATACTTCACCCTACCTCTACTTCCTTGCTCTCCGGGTTACTTCTTGCCAGCCCCTCCCTATTTACACCTTCACGGCTTTACTTTTTACTTTAGGTTAATTTTTGCCATTAGATCATTTGTCGTCCCCAGGCCTTATTATCCTGGACGGCTTATATTCGCTTCCGGGTCACGTGGTCACGTGGTCCAAGCAAATTCCCTGATATGTCACCGAAAATCTGGTTATAACTGAATTAAATCTCATGGAACCTCAATCAAGGAAATGTGGTTTACATGGGGATGCCATGTTCCACCACGTAAGTCAGTTATACGTGGATCACTACTAACCGTAACAAACTTTGATGATATATTCTTAGAATGCAGTAATCCGTTACAGGGTGCGTTATTCGATATGACAGTTCTTGATGATTTTCCGGTGATTTAATTCTCGGAAACCGTCCCTTGAACTTGAAAATCATGCACAAAAAACACATTTAGCCGGGAAAAAATGTTTCTATAAAAGCAACATGCTTCGAGTTTCCTGGAACTAGCGATCCAGGCCATAGGGTGTAATTTTAATTGTAACATGCCTCAGGGCTAAATAAGACATAATTTAGATTTATAATGTTTGATTACGTTTTAGAATAATAATTTCATTCAGAGAGCGTTGTTCTCTATCGGTATATGGTTAAAAGGCATCTACATAAATCTATAGAAATGAAATAGACAGAACAGCCGGACTAAACACCCTTTATTAGCTTTGAGACTAAAGATTGGCTACCTGTGGTTATCAAACAAAAACAGAGGACAGGTAATGCATATCACAATAAACACACGCTCATCAATCCATCATTATTTAAAAGGGACAGTTCACGGTTCAGCTCATGCGCATTAATTTAATTACTTTTTCCCAATTTATTATTAATTCTATCGGTTAATAATCCCACTCACATGTATCTCGGCGATCTCAGAGTGTATTTCAAACTGAAAGTAGACGTGTCTTTCCAGAGTAACCTGAAGTGGGATGGAGGAGTACTAAAATCGCAGAAAAATTGGTCGATTTTGCCAACACTAGCAACGTTGAATTTATTGCTGACCCGAAGGTTTTATTCCATGGTTGATTAATTTTCAGCTATTCACGATGGTCAGAAATAGGTGTTTTTCCTCCCACATAGGTCACAGAGACGTGAAGAATTTTTCAAATGACATGAGACTTGGCAGGATTGTTGCTTGAGAGATTGTACATTTTTTGGTGGCAGTTTGATAGTCTTGATGGACATTGTGACGTCACAAATAGCTTCCAAATTTGGTGCCAAAATTTAGAATTAAGAAAATCGTCAGAAAAAACACATAGAGGTGTTCTGTGATCAGAGTGAAGCTTTCCAGTGAAAACCCCATTAAAATCCATTAAAACGGGACAAAGTTACAAGCTATTTTGTGACTGACAATAAAAGAAGGAATTTAAAGAATTTAATTGTTTTATTACCTTATATGGTAAAACTTTAGGGAGGTTTCCAGTTCAAGACAATAAATGGAAGTTAAAAGAAAAGTAACGGATAACACACTGGAGAAAATTTGTAGTTTTTTGAATTTGGGACTCTATAGGTATTTTCACTTGTGACGTCATCAACACGTAAATATGACGTCAACATGTTATGAAATGACGTAACATGCAACCTGACACCCCGAAATTCAAAAAACTACAAATTTGCTTTTATGCATGGTTCGCTTAGTTTCCTTGCTGTTTAGTTTAATAAGCTGGAGTTTAAATACCCCTAAAGTTTGACCATATATGGTTAATTCCATACATTTGGCGGGAAATTTGAATTTCTTTAGTTAGCTTTAACTTTGCAACAATTTAACGGATTTAAGTGGGGTTTTCACCAGAAAACTCCGTTTTCTTTATAGATTTTATTTATAAAGTTATTTAGGTCAAATAATTAATTCCAAATTTTAGTGTCATGTTTCAACGTCACTTATGACGTCATGCTGCCAATCAAAAGTATAAAACTACCATCAATACATGTGGACTTTCTTTTACTATGTTCCTGCCAAGTTTCGTCTCATTCGGAATACTTCATAATCATCTGTGTGTCTCTAATGAGCCATGTGGGAGGAAAAACACCCATTTCTGACCATCGTGATTTGCACCTAAGTTGATCAAGTGACTGCCAGAGTGTGCAGATTGGTTTTTTGACTACATTATGACATGATCATAAAGATTTCATAGACGATGCAGCATGTCCCGGCAGAAAAACAGCATTTTGATTAACAAGCATGCGCTGAACCGTAAAACCTGTTCCTTAGCAACTGTCCATTCAGGTGACGTGAAGATAGGAAAATTCGCGATCGTGATGGGCTGGCCACTAAGCTTTTAGAATAACGATAATTATAACTTGTTCTGACCTATTCGAGCCTGACGGACTGATAAGTCGTCAGTGCTGCTTTAGCAGTAGTCAATTGGTTGTTTATAAGCGAGGGATTTGAGGACAAATTTTGCGCCGAGCCAAAACTTGTAATTGGACTGCAACGATGGCGACTTCATCTTCGATTTCACTGTCGTCGAGCGACTCTGGCTCAGGATCTGTATTCGACACCTCGGAAGAAAAGACAAACGGAACTAGATTGGCAAGATTAATCATCGATGGAGGAACTTACGTTTTAAGAACGCTTTTAGATTCTGTTTATCCTGAGCCGAAATTACTTGCTAAAGAGTTGAACAAGAACTTTGTTAAGTTTCAAAATCTCAAGTCAAAACGCGTGATATCGGACCATCAGTGGCAAAAGTTATTTCCGCCTTCAGGTCTACCGAACTCAAAGCAGTTTGATATAACACTTTTACATTTGTTGATTAGAGAAATCTGTTATCTACCTGCGCCACTAACAGGCTGGCATAAAATGCCTGCTGATGATGACCAAAGCTTGGAGGCCAACATCGCCAGAATCAAATGCTTCCGAAATGAGCTATGTCACAATGTTTCAACAGGCATTCCTAATGAGGAGTTCGAAGACAAATGGAATACATTAGCTTCGTCTTTAGAGGCGATTAAAATTGGCGTCTACCGAAAGAAAATTCATGCTCTCAAGAATGATTCGATTGACCATGAAACCCACAAAAGGGTGGAGGAAGAAGTCGAGAAGTGGCAACAATTTCAAGAGCTAGAAGATATTAAGCCAATTTCTGAACTTGACAGCTATTTTCCAGATATTCTGCCACACGAGCGCATGTTTGGTCGTTCACAAGAGTTACTGGAGGTCGTAGAATGCATTGAAGGCGGAAAGATTTCTGTAGTGCTGATAACCGGGGGTCCAGGATTTGGTAAAACAACTTTGGCCAAGGCAGCTGCCCATGAGCTTGCAAAATCCGATGACATGAGAAAAGTGTTGTTTTGCCGTTTACTTTCAAGGAAAACGTTCAATAAAGTGGCCATTGAGATGATTCACTCATGTGGAAAGAGCTATGCACAGACCCCCAAAGATCCGGACCAATGGCTTAAGGACTGGAGCAGACAGATCCAAATGCAAGTCACTTTTGTTCTCGATAATGCAGATGATATCCTGGAATCAGAACAAAGATCTTCCTTCTTAGACATCTTGCGAGAGATGACGCAATTATCGGAGAAAAAGCTGACATTTGTGATTACTTCCAGAGAACAATTCCAAGCACGAGATCTGCTGTCGAAGGAGGTCGTGTTATCCTCGTTATCGACGGATCAGGCGAAGAAAGTCCTTATCTCCCGCGTAAGCGATAAAGAAATAGGCGAGAACCTTTCCAGAACAGAGGAAATAGTAAAGCTGTGTGGCCGTGTTCCTTTGGCTCTTTGTATTGTTGGGTCACTTCTTTCAGACTATACCGAGGAGAGGCTTGTTAATGACCTTGAGAAGGAACCTATGAAGCTGCTGGATGATGGAAATGAGTCAGTTAAAAGAGCCATCAAAACGTCTTTCGATCTTTTGTCCCAAGAAAAGCAGGATTCCTTGGTCCTAATGTCAATTTTCCCGGGATCATTTGATAGCGATGCTGCCGTGGCTGTGATATCACGAGCTTGCCCAGAATCTGGGACCCTACCAGTTTACGTTCTGCGCTGCTTAAAGAACAGCTCTCTTGTTGAACAACCAAGTCCCCGCAGATATTAGCTGCATCCTCTAATTCGCGCCTTTGGAAAAAAGATTGGCCAAGCCAATGATCGACAAATCTTTGTTGGGGTAGAGAAACTGGCCGGTGCTCACTTCATTTATCTTCTTGCTCAGAACGCAAAGATATTCTGGAGCAAGGACCAATGCAAAAGAGCTATTGACTTGTTCAGTAAGGACAGACATAATTTTGAGCACTTCCTCCAAGTCTACGCCAAAGCAGCGGAAATCCGCGATGAAGAGACCCTTGACAATTGCAAAGAGTTCCAACACGATTTTCTCCAGAATTGCATGTATTTGGAGAAGTGTCTTTCACCGTCATTCTATACTGACTTTTTGGAAGCGTTATTGTCCTACACTGACCCAAAACTTGAACCAGTGCGTGCTGCAGAACTCTTATGTCTTCGAGGACAAGAGAAAAGAAAAGTAGGAGACAAGGAAAATGACTACCAGGTGGACATGGAAGACGCATATAAACTGTACTCTGAGAACAGTGGTAAATTCGAGACAAACACAATGTCGGCAGTCTTCTTGCTTAATAGTTATGCAGACTCTATTTCCAAAAGAGGAGACCCTGCTAACAATCCAGAAGTAAAAAAAGTCAATGGAAAGGCTCTGGAGCTCAGCGAATCTCTGGAGAAGGGTCACCCAGAAAGGGCAGAAGCTCTTTTACTTGCTGGTCGATTTGCAAAGCGAAGACGTGAGTGGCGTGAGGCAGAAATGAGGTTACAAGAGGCATTACAGCTATTTCAGGAGTTCCTCGGGACACATTTGAGTACAGTTCACGCCTTGAAGGAAATGGCGGACTTTTATTTCTCTGGCCCGACTGACAACGATTTGGAAAAAGCTCTCGCGTATTACAAAAGGGCGCTTGAGATGATGAAACAGTTAGGAATGGAAAACAACAAAGCGAACATCATGATTTTGAACAACTATGGAATTTGTTCTGAAAGACAGAAAGGAAACTTTCAGGAAGGAACAAAATACCTCGAACGAGCTTATATTTTAGCGGACAGAGAGTTGCAACCTGATCACATGTGGAAAGTAAAGATCAAGACTCACCTAGCCTTACTATATGGGAAGAAAGGAAAGGAAGAAGATGCCGTAGCATCAATGCAAGAAGCCCTTGAAATGTGTAACAGACTTAAAAAGCCAATTAAGCACCTGGGAAATAAGCATAGGAATGACGTAACTTCCTTTTTAAAACGTCATAAAGAATATTTTCCCCAAAGCAAATTCCCGCGCTAAAGTTCCCGACCGTGGGTATGTTTAAAACTCAGAAAACTGTCCCTGATTTACCGGAAAGATCGTTGAGATGGAGAGCTCACAAGACTCAGCTATTCAGTGCCGTAACTATTTTACTGTGAGCCCCCAGATGAGCACCACAATAATCCGTGTGATGGCTGTGGTTCCTTGGGACCCCTGCGTTATATAATGCTGGATCAATCTCGATTTCAGACGTTCAAACCGTCTCATGGGATATATTAAAAAATACGAAATTAGTTACCTTTTATTATTACGCGTCTTTGCCGTCGAGGGCATGTAATCGCGACGCATCTTTGACTTCAAGATATGAGTAATGCGTGTTCCTACTTTCAAGTTCACCTTGCCAAATTCAAAGTTAATTGTTGTTGGAAACGTTCATTAAGGTCAGCAACGATTTAATAACAATTTACTGGGAGAACAGTGTTCTTTTATGAACTTTTTATTGGGCTGCCCTTAAGGGCAACGATCAATCAACAATTACTTTTCATCTATGTCAAAAAGGCAAAATGGCAGACGGAACTTTCAGGTCGTCTAGCGGACAGATTTGGAAGTCGACTTAAGGTGTTTCGATACAGTTTTTCAGAGGCCATACCGATATTTTTCAATCGCCTTAAAAGTGATTTTTTCCTTGTCCGATCGCTATAAAATTTTTACCAGTAATTGGCTATGGATTGAAATATGTGAAAATGTAGTTTTAAATAAAATCGATATTACTATGACAACAATAAACAAAAAACTTTGAAATTGAATAAAAGCCAAATTTTGTGTGATCTAGACCTGCTACTGAAAATCCAACACTAGGAACTTAAAGTTTGGTGTTTAGCAAACAATATCCGTAAGAAGTAAAAAATTCTGTATGTTTGAATTCGACTAAAACGAAAAAATATTTCAAACCTTAAACTTTCAATAGCCGTGATAGGTTATTTAATAAAAACGTTATAAATGACTCAAATTATTCTTAAGTAGCATACGAATGATGCTTAATATCATATTTTGATGCTAGGAAATTTTGGTGCACTTTCGTTCATGCGATCTTGAAATCTAACCCGTTTTCTCACCACCTGTATAAGTGTAACTTCATTCAGAATTTGGACTTTTAGCGCTTTCTTGTATATCTCCAAAACGACTCGAACGAATTTTTTTTAAAATCTCTTCACATAATCTTCATAATGTATATAAAAATGTCTGAAACTTTCTTTCTTTCTGAAGATTGATTCACTGCAGCACCTTGAAATTTCAGGACAAACTTATCCTACGAACCGAACAAAAATCTGCGTTACAACATTCACTGTTTTGACGTTATGCTAATTTTTCCAAAATAATGCGCACTATACATACCTCCATGACTAGTACATTTTAGTTTGAATTTATCGCATCTTTTGAATGTAAAACATTGACAATAGTCACACTGAAATGTACTAGTCATTGTCCGCATTAATCGTCTCTGAAAAACTGTATCGAAACACCTTAAAACGACCACAAAATCCCTTATTGCGTGGAGTTATTGGCGCTATATCTTTGCCGAATGATTTTCTGAATACAGTATTCGGATGAGGTAGTTAGCAGTGACAATGCCCTCTCACAGTCCCGACGTTTGCAATTCTCGCCCTGTGTGTGAAAAGCCTACAAGAAAGGAATATGCTATCCGTAAATCTCTCCGTCAAATAGAAACTTATTTCCTTGGGTAGTTAGAAGGGTTTTAAATGCAACATCCGACAGAAATGAAACTGAAACGTAATTTGCTCTGTGAGTTTTAAGAAAAAGAAAATTACTGTTATATAAGGAATGTTCAAAACCCCCAAAATAGGCTTGATTTCCGCTGGTCCCTCATTCCTCCCCCAGAAGAGACCGAGAAGTCTGTTCGAAGAAGGAGCACGGACTAATTTTCCAAACAGCGGCTGGTAATCGAGCCTACCCAAAACGTTGACTCTGTCACGTTTTATATGCGTAGTAAGACAATAATTTTGGATCCTCTGGTTAGATCAACTTAGTCACGTTATAACTGTCGTGCTATATTTTTGGGGGGTAGAGCTGGATTGAAGGCGGGAACGGGGTGCTTTGTGTAAAGTCCCAATTAAAAAAAAAATTGCCGATCATTTCTTGTTTCAAAAGGCTGTTTTTTAAGGGGTAATAACTGCAAAAGTTACTTTTCAGCCAGAGTTTAAATACGCGCAGTAGGCAGACCGTAACCAAGGAATCTAACAACCACGTTCCCGGGGTTCTCTCCTACCCCGCTCCGTAGGACGGGATCTAATCCGAACGTTGAACGTTTCATGAGACGGACCAAACTTAGTGAGTAAAGTTCATGAAAATTCCGCATCTGGCTCAGTTAAGTCCGTCTGAATGATCGCGGTCCAACACGTTCTTATCCGCCTACTTCAGACGAATAGAACGGAACGTCTGAAGATCGTCTCCGGTCTTGACATGCGACCCATTTGTAGGATGATCTATATGTAGCCTCGTTCGACAGAAAATTTATTACTGATCTGATTCAGCTGATTGGTTCGACGCGTCCTAGATTCGGTGTCTGACCCAAGAGAGGATGTTAACTTAATTCGGGTCGACAAAAATAAGAGTTTGGTTTGTCTCATAAAAAGTTCGACATTTGGCCTAGGCCTTATGATGTGCCTTCACAGGGTGGCCAACATTTTAAAACCCCACATTGGATTTGGGATTCCTGGTTACTGGTATCAATTTGCTGAGGCACCCAAAAGTGGGACTTTGCAGGTTTCACTGAAAAAAAATGGAAAATAGACATGGCCGACAA
>NC_133206.1:11541277-11586277 GCF_958299795.1 Porites lutea
GAAGCCTGCTAAAACGGTTGCCAAGAAAGCACCGGCGAAGAAAAGCGCGTCCAAGAAAGGACCTGCCAAGAAGAAGGCCCCTGCTGCTAAAGGAAAAGCAAAGCCCGCGAAACCTGCTGCCCCGGCTGCACCGCCCAAGGAAACAACAGCGCCAGTGGAAGCTCCGGCGGCTAAAAAAACCGCCAAACCAAGTAAAGCTAAAGTCACTAAGAAGAGTGGAAAGAAGTCCAAAGCTGCGTCCCCGAAGAAGCCCAAAGTCATGAAAGCGAAGAAATCGGCAAAGAGAGCCGCTTCTTAAAAGTAAAGTGAACTGAGGCCAATCACGTCAGAAGAGTGTTGATTTTCTAAACTGTTATGAGACCGTTCGAATCTATGTGATTTACACTGTATACTGTTGATTTGAGCAGCGTTTCAGGTTTGTCCTGCTGTTGAAATACTAGCCTGCGAGCAAACTCTCTGGGGGGGGGGGGGGGGGGGGGCTATAAGGCCCTTTTTGCTCTCCTCCCCGCTCCCAACCCCAGAGCAGCCTAAAGAGCTTGCTCCAGGATATTGACTGTATTGCCAATTTAAAATTGACGTATACTAACCACGAAGGCAGCTCCTCTTAATTTCACTCAACAGGTATCGTTTCAACATTTTACTGTTTAGAGAATTAGGTGGTTAGTTAAATAGTCTGTAAAATAGAAAGAACCAGCCTGAGAGTGTAATTCATCAAATCTGAAAATAAGTTGTAAGAAAATGACGTGTATAGAATGTACATAAACTTGTAGCTTTTCAATATTGTTTCACAAATAACAATAAAAACTTAACCCTAAGTTCAAACACGAATTGGATTGGATTTTCGACATGTTTATCCTGGATCATATCGATCGAGAACTCCTGCACTCTCTCGAACGTTTAGAGCGTAAATTTGGCTTAAGTTCGGAGTTTTTCGACAAAATGCCTGTTAGAATCCTTCTTGATGTGCTCTTTCGTGTGTTCAGGTTTTCTAAAGCGTCTTTTTGTGCCCTAACATCTTCATTCGTTACATTTTAAAACTTCGTCGCCATCTTCACCGCACTGAGACGTACGTTAGGTTGCCATGGCAATTTTGTAATTTCACATGTGAAATTACAAATTAACGCTGAAATTTCGCGCCGAAATTAGGGAGTAATTCGTCACCTATGATATTAATCTATTTAACCGTAGTGTTCCAGTAATTGTGACAATATTCTGAGAAACGTAACGCCTTAACACACCACAAAACAAGATTTCTCCGCTATAGTATTTTCTCATCCTATTTGGGGATATTTGTAATGGTAACAGGACTGAGTGGAGTCCAATTCGGTCTGTAATCATACGAGTGATTAACAAAATCGGACGACCGCGTAGCGGGAGTCCGATTTGTAAAAAAGCCATTTAAGCGCGCGCATGATGGCGCGTACTGTCCAATTACTTAGGCATGACGCGTCTGACCTATTAAACTGTCCAATTAAGGCTGAAATCAGGGCAGTTGATAGCCAATCAGATTTGACAATTTTGTTATAGTAATGATTAACTTTTTAAAACGAGTAAATGTCGTGCATAATTACACGATAATCAAGGGCCTCGATTCGGGGAAAATTACATCATCGCCAAACTTATTTGCGTCATTTCAGTCATCACCTAAAATATATTGCATGCTCATCACGAGACTTAATTGCATACAATAAAAGTCGTCATGATTCATATCCCCAGTTTCCACGGTCTCCGCCAGGAAAGCGTGGCCTACAAACTAGGTCCCACCGACAAAAAATAAAAGAAAGAAACGCCTCCATTTTTAGAGTATCGCTCTGCTAAAGCAAGCGCGACTAAAAATAACTGAAACAAGTCCACAGGAGACTCAATCGAGGAAATGTGGTATACATAAAGATGCCATGTTCCACCACTCAAGTTCAAAAGTTGATCACTGCCAACCTTTGCTCACGTTGATGACATATTTATAGAAGGCAGAAACTTGTTTCCGTGTGCGTTATTCGATATGGCAGTTGTTACGTAAACAGCTTTAAACGATTTTCTTGGAATGAGTTGTTTTCACTGATTTAATTCTCGGTAATTTTCTGCAGAAAATTCATGCACAAAAAAAATATAAGGACGGAAAAAAGGTTTCCGAGAAACATGCGTCGAGTTTCCCGGAACTGGCAATGCACGGGATGAAGTTTTAATTATAACATGTTTCGACCTGTTTCAGATGTAAATAAAATGTAAATTTGATATATAAAAATCTCTGCTTGATCACAGTTTAGTGTTGTTCTCTACCGTCATATTGATAAAATGCATTTCCACAACTAAAATGGAAATGAAATAAACAGAACAACGGCAGGACTAAACATCCTTAATTAGCTTTGAGATTAGGCATTATTGGCTACCTGTGGTTATCAAACAAAAATAGAGGACAGATGATGCATAATATTAAAGACGGTCGTCAATATACATCACTATTATATATAGCACAACAGCGGCACGACTAAACACCCTTTATTAGCTTTGAGATTGAGCATTATTGGCTACCTTTGGTTATCAAACAAAAATATAGGACAGATGATGCATAATATTAAACACGGTCGTCAATATACATCACTATTCTATATAGCACCTGTATAAAAAGCACAACAACGGCGCGACTAAACACCCTTTATTAGCTTTGAGAATAGGCGTTTTTGGCTACCTGTGGTTATCAAAGAAAAATAGAGGGCAGATGTTGCATCACATTAAACACGGTCGTCAATACCGTATACGTCATTATTTTAAAATAGAACCTGTCCGACCAGTCCATTCACGTGACGTGAAGATTAGGAAAGTTCCGATCATGATTGGCTGGCCACTGAGCTTTTTCCAAGAACACGATAACTTGTTCTGGCCTATTTAGTGTCGAGTCTAAAAAGCCTACACGTATTGATAAGTCGTCAGTGCTGCTGTGGTGATAGTCAATTTGCTGTTATAAGAGTTGAAACGAATATTGCGCCGACCCAAACTTTGTGAGAATCGACTGCAACTATGGCAAGTTTATCTTCATTTTCATTGTCGTCGATAGACTCTGGCTCGGGATCTGTATACGACACCTCGGAAGAAAAAACCAACGGCACTAGGTTGGCAAGATTACTTGTCGATGGGGGAACTCACGTTTTAAGAAAGTTTTTAGATGCTGTTTACCCAGAGCCGAGATTACTCGCTAAAGAGTTGAAGAAGAACTCGGTAAAGTTTCAAAATCTCAAATCAAAACGCGTGATATCTGACCATCAATGGGAAACGTTATTTCCGACTTCGGGTCTACCGGACTCAAAGGAGTTTGATATAACACTTTTGCATTTGTTGATTAGAGAAGTCTGTTATCTACCTGAGCCACTAACAGGCTGGCATAAAATGCCTGCTGATGATGACCAAAGCTTGGAGGCAAACATCGCCAGAATCAAATGCTTCCGAAATGAGCTATGTCATAGTGTTTCGACCAGCATCCCTAATGAGGAGTTCGAAGACAAATGGAATACAATAGCGTCTTCTTTAGAGGCAATTAAAATTGGCGTCTACCGAAAGAAAATTCAGGCTCTCAAGAATGATTCGATTGACCATAAAACCCGCAAAAGGGTGGAGGAAGAAGTCGAGAAGTGGCAACAATTTCAAGAGCTAGAAGATATTAAGCCAATTTCTCAACTTGACAGCTATTTTCCCGATATTCTGCCACACGAGCGCATGTTTGGTCGTTCACAAGAGTTACAGGAGGTCGTAAAATGCATTGAAGGTGGAACAGTTTCTGTAGTGCTGATAACCGGGGGTCCAGGATTTGGTAAAACAACTTTGGCCAAAGCAGTTGCTCATGAGCTTGCAAGATCCGAGAATATGAGAAAAGCATTATTTTGCCGTTTACTTTCAAAGAAAACGTTCAATGAAGTGGCCATTGAGATGATTCATGTATGTGGAAAGAGCTATGCACAGCCTCCCGAATATCCGGACCAGTGGCTTAAGGACTGGAGCAGACAGATTCCAGTGCAAGTCACTTTTGTTCTCGATAATGCAGATGACATCCTGGAAACAGAACAAAGATCTTCCTTCTTAGACATCTTGCAAGAGATGACGCAATTATCGGAGAAAAAGCTGACATTTGTGATCACTTCTAGAGAACAGTTCAAAGTACGAGATCTGCTGTTTAAGGAGGTCGTGTTATCCTCGTTATCGACGGATAACGCGAAGGAAGTCCTTATCTCTCGCGTAAGCGATAAAGAAATTGGCGAGAATCTTTCCAAAACAGAGGAAATAGTGCAGCTGTGTGGCCGTGTTCCTTTGGCTCTTTGTATTGTCGGTTCACTTCTTTCAGACTACACTGAGGAGAGGCTTGTTAATGACCTTGAGAAGGAACCTATGAAGCTGCTGGATGATGGAAACGAGTCGATTGAAAGAGTCATCAAAACGTCTTTTGATCTTTTGTCCAAAGATAAACAGGATTCCTTGGTCCTAATGTCAATCTTCCCGGGATCATTTGATAGCGATGCTGCCGTGGCTGTGATATCACGGGCTTGCTCAGAATCTGGGACCCTGCCAGTTTACGTTTTGCGCTGCTTAAAGAACAGCTCTCTTGTTGAACAACTAAGTCCTCGCAGATATCAGCTGCATCCTCTAATTCGCGCCTTTGGAAAGAAGATTGGCCAAGCTATTGATCCACAAATATTGGTTGGGGTAGAGAAACTGGCCTGTGCTCACTTCATTTGTATCCTTGCTCAGAACGCAAAGATATTCTGGAGCAAGGACCAATGCAAAAAAGCTGTTGACTTGTTCAGTAAGGACGGACATAATTTTGAGCACTTCCTCCAAGTGTACGCCAAAGCAGCGGAAATCCGCGATGAAGAGACCCTTGACAACTGCAAAGAGTTCCAACACGATTTTCTCCAGAATTGCATGTATTTGGAGAAGTGTCTTTCACCCTCCTCTTATACTGACTTTTTGGAAGCGTTGTTGTCCTGTACTGACCCAAAAATTGAACCAGTGCGTGTTGCAGAACTCTTATGTCTTCGAGGACAAGAGAAAAGAAAAGTAGGAGACAAGGAAAATGACTACCAGGTCGACATGAAAGACGCATATAACCTGTACTCTGAGAACAGTGGTAAATTCGAGACAAACACGATGTCGACAGTCTTCTTGCTTAATAGTTATGCAGACTCTGTTTCCAAAAGAGGAGACCCTGCTAACAATGCAAAAGTGGAAGAGATCAATGGAAATGCTCTGGAGCTCAGCGAATCTCTGGAGAAGGGTCACCCAGAAAGGGCAGAAGCTCTTTTACTTGCTGGTCGATTTGCAAAGCGAAGACGTGAGTGGCCTGAGGCAGAAAGGAGGTTACAAAAGGCACTGGAGCTATTTCAGAATATCCTCGGGACACATTTGAGTACAGTTCACGCCTTGAAGGAAATGGCGGACTTTTATTTCTCTGACCCGACTGACAACGATTTGGAAACAGCTCTCGCGTATTACAAAAGGGCGCTTGAGATGATGAAACAGTTAGGAATGGAAGACAACAAAGCGATCATCATGATTTTGAAGAACTATGGAGTTCTTTTAAAAGAGAAAGGAAACTGCCAGGAAGGAACAAAATGCCTCGAACGAGGTTATTTTGTAGCTGACAGAGAGTTAAAACCTGATCACATGTGGAAAGTTATGATCAAGACACACCTAGCCTTGCTGCATGAGAAGAACGGAAAGGAAGAAGATGCCATAGCATCAATGCAAGAAGCCCTTGAAATGTGTAACAGACTTAAAAAGCCGATTAAGCACCTGGGAATTAAGCATAGCAATGACGTCATTTCCTTTGTAAAACGTCATAAAAAAGATTTTCCTAAAAGCAAATTCCCGTTCTAAAGTATAGCTTAGTTATATTTACTGTAAACTCTCTCTAAAACGGACACATTTGCGACCGGCACTATTGTTTCCGTATTATAGGGAAATAAGCATAGGAATGACGTAACTTCGTTTTTAAAACGTCATAAAGAATATTTTCCCCAAAGCAAATTCCCGCGTTAAAGTTTACCGTGGGTATGTTTAAAACCGTCCCTGGTTTACCTTAAAGATCGGTGAGATGGAGAAGTTACTAAATTAAACTATTCAGTGCCGTAACTTTTTTGCTGTGAGCCCCCAGACGAGCACCACAATATACCGTGTGATGGCAGTGGTTCCTTGGGATCCCTGCGTTGTATAATGCTGCATCAAACTCGATTGCAGACGGTCAAACTGTCTCAGGGGATATATTAAAGGATAGGAAATTAGTTACCTTTTATTATTACGTGTCTTTGCCGTCTAGGGCATTAATCGCGACGCACCTTTGACTTCAAGATAAGTAATATGTGTTCTTACTTTTAAGTTCATCTGGCCAAATTCAAACTTAATTGTTGCTGGAAACGTTCATTAAGGTCAGCAACGATTTAATAACCATTTACGGAGAGGACAGTGTTCTTTTATGAACTTTTTATTGGGCTTCCCTTTATCTATGTCAAAAAGGCAAAACATGGCGGACGCAACTTTCAGGTCGTCTAGCGAACAGATTTGGAAGCCGACTTGAAACGACCACAAAATCCCTTGTTGGGTGGAGTTATTGGCGCTATATCTTTGCCGAATGATTTTCTGAATACAGTGTTCGGATGAGGTAGTTAGCAGAAACAATGCCCTCCCACGGTCCCGACCTTTGCAATTCTCGCCCTGTGGGTGAAAAGCCTACAAGAAAGGAATATGCTATCCGTAGATCTCCCCGTCACATAGAAACATATTCACTTGGATAGTTAGAAGGGCTTTAAATGCAATATTCGACAGAAATGAAACTGAAACGCAATTTGCTTTGTGAGTTTTAAGAAACAGAAAATTACTGTTATATAAGGGAATGTTCAAAACCCCAAAAGTAGGCTCGATTTCCGTCGGTCTCCAGTCCTCCCCGAGAAGAGACGGAGACTCAGTATGTCCGGGGAAGGAGCACGGGCTCATTTTCCAAACAGCGGCTGGTAATCGAGCCTACCCAAAAAGTTGACCCTGTCACGTTTTATATGCGTAGTAAGACAATAATTTTTGGATCTTCTGGTTAGATCAAATTTAGCCTGAGTATCAGGCGTTTCTGGGGAAAAGGGGAAAGATGGAAGCTCTCGCCTAGCCCCTTAGGAAGGCCTGATACTCAGGCTAGATCAAATTAGTCACGTTATAACTGTCATGCTATATTTTTGGGGGTAGAGCTGGATTGAAGGCGGGAACGGGGTGCTTTGTGTCCCAGTTAAAAATATTGCCGATCATTTCTTGTTTCAAGAGGCTAACTTGCCTCATTTTTTATGGGTTATAACGGTAAAGTTTCTTTTCAGTCCCGCGGTGTAAATACGCGCAATAGGCAGACCAAGGAACCCCCGGTATGGGGTTGTTGTCAAACTTCTTTCGTTCTCAGAGTTTGGAGATTGAACAGTGGACCGCTTCCAGGGAGGATCAGACGTCTCTTATTTGCTCTTATTTTTTTCACCAAGTAATCTTGATGTTCAAAAGGACTTGACTATTCTCTCTCCTCTGCAGAATTCTCTTTGTGTTTTCACAGGGTAACATTTTAAAACCCCACACTGGGTTTCTTCGGTCTCGCCCTTTGCTTGTAGCTTTCTTGAGCATATTGAGAGCGTAACTGTTTTGCCCTTTTTTTCCGTTAACACTGCACCTTACTGATAACCTAGAGATGTAAAATAAACTACTAAATATTGCGTTTTTCTTCGATCATATTTATTGACTAAAAATATCCTGTATAAAACGCAGGAAATGGCTTTTCCGAGCCCCTAAATTGGAAATTTTTTTAGGCGAGCACCCCCCCCCCCCCCCCCCACACACACACCCCGTAGTTTGCAGTACCTGTTTGCAGTACCTTCAGAGGTCTAACCTTTCTTTCCGTGCATACACCTTCAAAACCTCCCCCTAACCCCCTTTCTAGACAAAGAGGATTTGGGATGGACAAGATCATGATTTGGGAACCGGGAGTAGGTCAGTCCCTATTGTATAATCCTCTTTCAGATCAATCGCTCTCTACCACATCGCTGAAAAATAATAAGTGGTGGACGCTTCCGGCTGCCGAATCGGGACAAATTAAAAAGACAGAATGATCTGTCCTGTAACCTCTTGGTCTTGCCAGTGACTATTATGACCTATGAAACTTTCACCTTCAAAAAGGAGGGGGGAGGGTGGGGGG
Organism: Porites lutea; assembly: GCF_958299795.1. NCBI lineage: Eukaryota > Metazoa > Cnidaria > Anthozoa > Scleractinia > Poritidae > Porites > Porites lutea. The sequence continues at coordinate 11,549,478 of NC_133206.1, forward strand.
GGGGTGGTCTCAAAAAATTTTTTTCCGCCCTTCGGGCCTCAGTTTGGTCTAAAAATAAGGGGGGGCGGGTCCCCGGGCCCCTCCCCTGCCGCCACCGACTTTATACCAGGAACACCAGTTCTAAGCGAACATTTATTGGCCCATTGGAAACATTATTTCATGGCTTCAATTGATTCCAAGCGAAGGAAGTCTGTTTAATCTAAATTATGATATTAAGATTGGTATACCAACGCCTCTACATCATAAATCACACTCGGTCTGATCAAACAAACATTACATGACCGCAATTATACTATTAAATGTAAAATAGAAAGTTTTTAAAACTGAGTTCTTTTATAAGAAGTACCGTAGCAAGAAGGAGAGATAGATCATAGGCAAAGGGCCAGAAATGATTTGCTCAGTGTGAAAACAACATAAAAAACAGTGTAGGTCTACGTTAAAATGTTGCGATACTCTTGGGAAAAAAGAGTGCCGAATTTTAGTAAGACGACGTTTTTTTTCCTCAGGGCTGCGAGGGAGACTAGTCTCACTTAAGCCGTGGTTTAACGAATCTTTGAACCTCCAGATCTCGTCTTTGGTGGGTTCTTTTAAGAAGATAAATGTGTTTCTAGTCATCTCTATATGCTTTCATAAAATTGTTCAAAATAAATGATGTTGAGATAAAATCGTTGGGCAAATTGAAAATGACTTCGAACGCGGTTTTGAAACACTGGCTAAACTACATTTAAATATTCGGCCCGCCTTGGGTTCCTTCGTGGCTACTGTTTTAAACGCCTTTTGTACGGGAAAACTTATGTGAAACAAAAAAAGTTAGGGCAACAATTTAGCTGAATTTTCTATGCACGTGAATTGAACCGAAATCCAGAATTGTCACATATGTTCATACAAAAATCATAAAACTGTTTGGGATTTGCGAATGTTCGAGTTTATCGGCTCAGTCTGTGTCTGAGGAAGGGAGATAATATATCTCGAGGTGGAAAAACGTATAGAGAAGACCATAGCCGAAGAAATGTAGCGGCCTGTGGGGAATACATTTAATGTACGTTTTGAAAATTTACATATGAACGTTAAAATCTTCGGAAGACAGCCTTTTATAATAGAACCTGCAGTTTTAGCGCTGCGGTTCACATTTTTATGCTCTCTTTCAGTATCAAGAACCCATTCTTTCAAAAAAGAAAAGGTTAAAACCTTTTTTACTAACTTGAAATATGTGACTTTATTCATTTGAATATTTTTAATAACGTATTAGCAATACGAGCATTTCTGATAAGCTTCCTATTCGTTACTATTAAAAGTACATATCATGCAACCTTTTTGTACAAAATTGCACAATAGCCAATTTTTAGTTATTTATTTCTTTAAAAAGACAGTTTTTAAGAATAAAAATGTTTGAAACTTAAGAAAAATTCAGAGAAGAGTTTTTTAGTTTTTAATTAACAACGCAACAATGCAACCGGTCGACGCGACGCCATCAAAAGACGCTTTTGCTTAAAAAAAATCTGCATGAGATGTTCAATCACGCAATGCGATTTTCAAAAGTTTTAAGATACCGCTTTTATTCAGAATTTAGTTACAGTACAAGAATTAATTGTTTTATGATATTTTTGCCAAAATTAACTTGATAAAGTCATGTACGTCATTCGAAGGTGGTCCCAACCGCACATCCATAATTTGAATATGTAAAATTCAAGCCATTTCGGGTAAACAAATTGGCTCTTGTGTTTCTACCCCTGTCTAAAATTTGAAATATCTCGTTTCCTTTACAAAGATGATTAATGAACCTATATCATATTTTTTCACGAAATAACAAACTATCGTCGAGAAGAAAATCGGAGGCATACGTTTGTTGTTGAACATGGAAAAATCCTTATTTTCGATAGATGCGGGTAAAGTTTCAGTACGGTAGTGATAGATTTTGTCTCAATATTTTCTTTGCGTTGGTTAATAAGCGAGCCTTATTTCACCAGACTGTTCTTTTTAAACTTTTATTTTGATACATGGGCAAATTGAGAGATATCTGGTGGTAAAGAGTCAATTTTAAAGAAAAATAAAATATGAAACAAGCACAGAACAGAAGTCACTCGTAGATATAGCTCAAGCTTTGTATTTGTTTCCTCGGAGGTCCGCTGAATGTCTTGAAAACTAACGTCATCGCCGATGTTGTCACTTTTCAAACCCTCAGTTCTTCCCCGAAACAGGTTTTGTTGAGATTATCGTGAAAAAGAAAAATAACCATGTCTGACAAGACTGCCACGCACCCTAAATACATTGATATGATCGTAAGTGCGATAAAAGCACTGGGCGATAAAAGCGGCTCATCTCGACAGGCCATCAACAAGTACATTGTACAGGAGTACAAACTCCCGGAGAACAATCACCATAGTGCTATGTTAAAACAGGCGCTCAAGCGGGGATCTGGACCGAACGGTCCGCTTGTTCACAACAAGGGAAAAGGTGCAGCCGGTTCTTTCAAGGTTAAACCAGCTCCAGCGAAGCCTGCTAAAACGGTTGCCAAGAAAGCACCGGCGAAGAAAAGCGCGTCCAAGAAAGGACCTGCCAAGAAGAAGGCCCCTGCTGCTAAAGGAAAAGCAAAGCCCGCGAAACCTGCTGCCCCGGCTGCACCGCCCAAGGAAACAACAGCGCCAGTGGAAGCTCCGGCGGCTAAAAAAACCGCCAAACCAAGTAAAGCTAAAGTCACTAAGAAGAGTGGAAAGAAGTCCAAAGCTGCGTCCCCGAAGAAGCCCAAAGTCATGAAAGCGAAGAAATCGGCAAAGAAAGCCGCTTCTAAAAAGTAAAGTGAACTGAGGCCAATCACGTCAGAAGAGTGTTGATTTTTTAAACTGTTATGAGACTATTCAAATCTATGTGATTTACACTGTATACTGTTGATTTGAGCAGCGTTTCAGGTTTGTCCTGCTGTTGAAATACTAGCCTGCGAGCAAACTCTCGGGGGGGGGGGGGGGGGGGGCTATAAGGCCCTTTTTTCTCTCCTCCCCGCTCCCAACCCCAGAGCAGCCTAAAGAGCTTGCTCCAGGATATTGACTGTACTGCCAATTTAAAATTGACGTATACTAACCACGAAGGCAGCTCCTCTTAATTTCACTCAACAGGTATCGTTTCAACATTTTACTATATAGAGAATTAGATGGTTAGTTAAATAGTCTGTAAAATAGAAAGAAACAGCCTGAGAGTGTAATTCATCAAATCTGAAAATAAGTTGTAAGAAAATGACGAGTATAGAATGTACATAAACTTGTAGCTTTTCAATATTGTTTCACAAATAACAATAAAAACTTAACCCTAAGTTCAAACACAAAACCAGAGAGATTTTATGATAAATCAAAAAGTACGAGAGAATTCGTCATCACAGCTGGCGTCGCGGTATTATATCGATGAAATTGATAGTCATTCGATTAAAATCGGTGCCAGTTTAATAATCGAATGATATCGGAAACCGGTAAACGAAGATTCTGACATTCACATGCACATGGTCGACGTTCATCGAATCGGACTGCCAACTGATATTTATATCTCTATATCGGTTGCTTTCGAATCCATTCATACGGGTTCATACTGCGACTATCATCAGCGATCCATAAGTACGCTGTAAGATCTTTATCAAAATAGATAGTATTTGTAGAATGAAAGGTTTAGTTTCTAAAGAGAAACGGTGGTATTGCGTTGGTTGGGGAGCGAAGCTCAAAGCGGGTAGATAGGCCACCGTAGGGAAATTGAGAAACAGTTGACCAGCCTAGTATCAGGATTTAGAGAAGTAAGGAGCGAAAAGGGGAAACAGAGAAGGTCCCCTGCCCTCCCCTCTCCTCCGCCCTAATCCCTAACGAAGGCCTGATACCCAGCTGGCTATCAGTTGGCAAAACCAAATTTTTGAGTCCGCGGAGGCTCCCGCACATCTCCCGTTATACACCTTATTCAGTGCCCCCAAACGTTTGCATAACCACTGGGTATTACAGTCGTCCCAAGAGAAATTGAAGACAAAAAGCTTATGCAAAATTTTTGGGGGCAAACAAGGTGTATCATGGGAGATGTGCAATTGGCGAATGGAAATTCAAAATAGAAAGAAAGCTGGCAGGGGACGATGGGAAGAGGTCGACTTCTTCCCTTTCTGTCGTCCCCTACGCGCTTTTTTTCCCCTCACCCCAGCCTCCCCTCCACTACGACACAAAGAGGCGGTAGCGATCCTACCCTGGGTACCAAAGACTTTTCCTGTGCGATTTCGGTCACTTTTACGTTCTTCACCCCGAAGGATCCCGCCACTTGCGAGAAAAAGCCTCTGGTACCAAGGGTATTGGATGGCTAACACCAACTGATATCAGTTACCGTATTTCCTCGAATAATAGCCGTCCCTCGATTCATCGCCCCCCTAGAAGGAAATATTTAACATAATTGCCTCCCCTCAAATAATAACCCCCCTTAGAGGGAAATATTCAACATAATCGCCTCCTTCGGATAACCGCCTCCCTCAAATAATCGCCCCCCTTAGAAGGAAATATTCAACATAATCGCCTCCCTCGGATAATCGCCTTCCCTCAAATAATCGCCCCGCTTAGAGGGAAATATTTAACATGATCGCCTCCCTCGAATAATCGCCCCCCTTAGAAGGAAATAATTCTTTAAAATAATCGCCTCCCTCAAATAACCTCCTTCCTTCAAATAATCGCCTCCTTTTTGCGCGAAAAAAAAATAACAATCGCCTTCGGCTATTATTTGAGGAAATACGGTAACTAACACCCCAGGTGGTTAACCCACGTCATATGTGCAATGTTGATTCTCTATAACTGTACAATGATGAGAGGTTTTAACAGGGTCTGGCTCAACAATATTTAAATGTGTTTTTAAATTTGGTATTTTGCTTGGTTTATAAAGTTAGCTACCTTCGGAGCAACACAGGTCTGGGTAATAATCACGAGAGTTTTTTTGCCCAGAGTAAAAGAATATTGTGGGATAATTGAGAGGGTTTATTCGACAACATAAACCAAGCCTAAGGCACAGTAAATGAATGTATCCTAAAAAGATACAACAACCCGACAGTTTTGAGGATTTTATTAGCCCCCAAGAGCCGGATTTCAGATATTTGCAAAAATAAATATACATACAAAACGATTTCATATTCAAATCCTCCAAAATAATAGATAACAACTGATTTGTTAGTAACTAGATCGCATTCTGAAGTTTTGGACTTCCTTTTTTAGTGAGGCCGGATTAGGAATGACACTACAGAATGCACGAAAAATATTTTAGATTTTCTGAAACATTTATAAATCCTCCACTAAGAGTTCTTCACCAGGTGCTTCCGCCAAATGTGCTGAAAACCTCGGAGGAAGGCGCATGATTTTTCCACTAAGATTTAGTACCACCTGACGTGTTTTATCCAGATAAAACTTGAAATGGGCGCCCTGTCCCGCTGACCAACTCTCATCGTGCTGACATAGGGAGCAACTCGTGTCTTCTTCGGAGCCCTCCTACTTGATGTCATTTTTTCGACAGTGATGAGGCATTAATCATAACAACAGATGCGAGGTGACATTTCGCTCCTGGTTTGATTTCAGGACAGCAATTTCTTTCGTTGTTCTTGTAGTAAAAATTCCAAATGCTCTGCTCGTTTCATGGCCGCCTATGCAAAAAAAAAGAAAGTATATTATAAGTCCGTTTCTTGCTGCTTTTTTACGCCAAGGATTATTTTTCCCGTCACAGAAGAACCCAAAAGACCTGTCTGTCTGAAGTGGTACTGATTGTACGTTACACTGTTTGAAACAACAAGTTTGTTTATCTGTCATACCAGGGCCTTATAAAGGAAAAGAATGGCCGCTCGGTCAGAGCCGAGCTGGACGACTTGCAATCTATTGTCCTGAGTTGCAAGTCCCGTCCTGTCCACTAAATGGATTTTTCTCAGTAATCCCGAGTTTAACTCCTCTGCTATCTCTATGAATAGTCAACTGGTTTGCCTCTTCGTTACGTTTCAACGAATTATTTCTTTCAGTCATTTTCTCGGCCCCATAATCCATCAAAAGTAAATGTAGCTCTTCAGTTTATATTTTAACAGGATTCGTTACCTGATGCTGTTCTCGTAACGTTTTCATTGTTTCTTCTTTCTTAGCTATGGCTTGCTTCACTCTGTTGAACAACAAATAATAGTTCACAAACCTCCACATTTTCAAATCTCCATCCAACTGATATTTTTGTGTGGTAGCCTGCGTAGCTGGAGGTTTAGTTGGCAAGAGGCAACTAAGGGAGCCTGAGCGAGCGGCGAAGCCGAAAAACCCCAGCTACCGAAAAATCACTTAACTGTGGTTCGTTAGTTTGAACAGAAACGCTCCCCGAAAGGGTTTAAAAAAAATTATGCAGAGAGACGACAAAACGTAAAATTGCGTGGAAAACGAAGTTCCTGGAACGTTACATTTTCGCTTACATTTTGTGCGTAACATCTCTCGCCTCAGAGCTCGATCAAAGCTAATCGCAGGCTTTCTTCAGCTACTCCTTTATTTCTCATACGTTACCAACAAACCTTTTATGTACTTCCTCCATTTCTTGTTCCTTTTCTCGGGTTACTCGTTCTATTTCCAGTCGGTGGCGAGCTTTCATTTCACTTAATTCTGTTTTGAGCCGTTTGTTGTCTTCATCGGTTGTCACAAGCCTGATATACGAAGAAAAAAAATCGTAAACATTCGCACTCTATTCCCATTAACCGACAACTCGCCGTAACGGCCATTTCTTGACTTGGCGATACAGAGTTGGTACGAACCTGTCAGCAAATTCCTGCCGAATTATATCAGCAACTTTTCCTCTTTCTTCTTGCAGCCGTTTTGTCACTTTGTCGATGTCTTCCATTTCGCCATCTTTCTGCTTCAACAAACTTTTTAAGCGCGCATTTTCTCCATCTACCTCGGATAAACGAGCCTGCAAAGTTCAATTCCAAAATTCGTATTCTCCTTCAGTGTAGTCTGAAATGTCATCCGTCTGTTCGCCCCACCCCCCAACGGGTGGCAAGGCGAGGGAGACTGAAAAGCATACTCATGGCCGCCAATTAGATATTTATGCATAATTGCATAAATTAGTCTGTGACGTCACGGGACGGCATTATAACGCTGGGAATTTTGCCGCGCGCTGGAGAGTGGGGCGAAGAAACGGATGACATTTCAGACTACCTTCTGTGCGTCAAAGCTGCTGGAACACCTCTACCGCCGTCCGCGTCTGTGTTCTGTCTAGGTCTGTCCAAGAGACCATGGCCTCTTTAGCCTGCGTAGCAGGCGCTTGGAAGTGGTGGGCACAAGAAAAAACGGGCGCGCGAGAAGGCGACTCGCGCGCTCCCGTTCTCTCTTGCGCCCACAACTTCCAAGCGCCTGCTACGCAGGCTATGGCCTCTTAGTCTGTCATGTACTACCTATCTATCTGCGTTTCTCTTTCAGGTTACCTTAATTCCAGTTCTTTTTGTTAATTCCTATTTGGAGGACATCCGTCAGTCTGTTGTTCTATTTGTAACGTCTGTCAGTAAATAGATTTATCGGCCGCGAGGGCGTTTGTTAGCTACTTATATAAGCACTTTGCATTTACCTTCATGCTGTTGTATTTTTCCTGCATCTTCCGCTCAGATTCCTCCAGCTCCTTAAGTTCGGATTCGTACTTATCCCTCACGCGCCTGAAAAGAAGTGCAAATAAAATGGGTCCATTAGTCCTAAAAAGACAGCGGTTACAAAAAACATTACTTCCATCTTTCGTACTACTACAAAGTAAGTCATCTAGTCTGTCAGAAGTTAAAGAGAGTTTACTGTCACTAACAGGTTTAAGCAGTTTCACAGTGAAGGAGAACGACACGACTTACTTGATTCTGTTCTCTGCAGCTCGTTCGCATTCCTCTCTCGCCAGCGAAGTTTCTTCCTCAAGTCTCGTTATAACCATTTCAATTTCCTGCGTGAGAATCAATGCTCTCCATTGTAGAGCGGTTTTCATTTGAGTGTCGAAAAGTAATTGGTTTTGCACTTTCTACACGATGCGATTGGCTTAAAAGATTCGCGCCACCTTTTCATCCAATCAGAAGTAAAACCAAAGCCAATTGTGACGCGCTCGCATGCATTTTCCCGCGCTTTGCGTCAGCCACATGTAATTACTTCGAGTTTTGATTGGTTCAATGTATTGTCTGTGTCCTATGTGATTGGCCAGAGTAATTACTTTGGTTTTGGTTTTACGACACTCAAACGAAAACCACTCTAAAATGACTTTTTATATAAACCAACAACAAAGATGGAACCGTAGCAATCTGATACAACAGAGGCTAGCTATCTGTCTCTATATATTCTGCCACCTTTCGCTGTATTCTCAAGGAAGAGTGCTCTACAAAAAGTTGAAGTTGCTCGAAACCGATGAAATTTTGGACTGTTAGTGTGTAAGTTTAAAGAAAAACGATTCCTTAGTCGCCCAAAGCAAATATAAGTTGCCAAGGGCCATTCAATTTTTGCAAGAGTTTAGCCTTAAGTTTTCGTCCGTCTCTGCCTGATGGTTACATACTTTAGCTCATGGGAAAAAGAAAGAAAATGACAAAACAAAAAGCAAAACAAAACAAATAACTCGCAAAAAAAGACTTCCTGACTCACCCTATCACGACCTTCTCTCACCGCCTCTTTCAACTCGCGCTCTTTAGCCATAAGTACGGCGTCCTGAAAAGATATGGAAATAATTATGGATAAAAAACTTGAAAAGAAACTGGATTGGTTACTTATGGTCAAGCTTCGCACCTGCTTTTTCATGTAGTTCTCGATCCAGCCCTGCTTTTCGATGTCCAGTCTCTCCTTCAGCTCGTTTACCTCCAACTAAAATTCAAGCAAATCGTGCAATGTCATTAAAACTGGTGCAAATAGTTTGTTACACGTTCACGCTTAGTAAATTTTTTGCTTTCAAGAGTGTTTTTAAACTGAAAAGGAGCAAGGCATTCATATGTTATGTGAGTTGAATATTGACTTGGTCTCCCCCCGAAGAACTAAAGCTATTTGAAGTGAGTCACAGTCATCTCCAGGCCTCTTTTCCCTTCAAATGTGAAAAGTGCAACGCACCCTAACGAGGAGCTCAAAAATTGGTAATATATATAAATAATACATTCCTATACCTCGTGTTTTCTTTCCAGATTAGAAATTTCTCTTTGATGGTTTGTCTGCATCTCCAAAATAGACTTTTTATGAGATTCCTGCAAAGAAAAGGAGGATAAATAAGCCAAGGAAAGGGTTACGACACCAAATTTCGCGAACAAATTAAAAATTTCTGAGGAGAAAACAAAGAAATTCACTAGCGCGTGAAGGTAGAAGATTTAGATTACCTCTAAAGCCTCGCGCGCCTCGTCTAGTTCCTGGCGCTGTTTTTGAGCTTGCAAAGCTACTCTTTCCTTCTCCTCCTGTACTTCTGCGTACAGACGCCGCCGCTGTTGTTGGTATGCCTGTTCCTCTTGCTCCAGCTGCTTTTCATATCTATAAAAACGAGTGACGTGGAAGTAACATAAACACAATCTTTTAGAGCTGGTTTGGGATAAAATCGATCAAGATTTTGAATATGATGTTAAAAATTTAATAACGTGATCGTTCGAATAAAAATGACAGGTTATAGTTTTATTCACCAACATATTTAAAACCCTTAAAAGTTCAACCCCTTCTCTCTGATGGTCTGGATTAATAAAAATTTATCTTTTCAAAAGGAAAATCAAGAGCAAATGAAAGCTACCAAGATATATCACTGCTAGTGTTTCTCATAATTATATCCGGCACCAGCGTCGTCATATATAGCGACTCGCATTGCTGCAAAGTTGTAAGACGGTCGCCTATAAGCAGGCCCTACGTTTGAGAAAAGGGGGCTAAATATCAGAGCTGATGGGAAGAGGAAAAGTCTCCACCCCCTTTCCCTATATCTAGCGAGTTTTTTCCCCTATTTTCCCCACCAAGGAGCCTGGTCACAGGCTATAAAAGGGCGTAGGAGAAGCAATGATTAACTTAGTCGGTTAGGGGGATAAATATCGAAGGTGATGGGAAGAGGAAAAGTCCCTTCCCTTGCCCCTATACCTAGCGAGCTTTTTCCCCTTTTTCCCCACCAAGTAGCCTCGTCGCTGGCTACAAGAGGGAGTAGGAGCAGCAAGGATTAACTCAGTCGGTTAGTGCGCGGCTTTTTGTGCGGGAGGTTCTGTGTTGATTCCCAGGTCTGACCTCAAATCCTTGTTTCGTCTGCTTCTTTTCTTTACGGTAGCTTTAAGTAGCTTTAAAGACCAGTAACAAAGAGTACTAATGTTGTGAGAAAGGGGGAGAGGAAGGAATAAAAAGAGCGCACCGTGGGCTGCTGGTTTGTCCGGCAGTCAAAGGATGACTGTTACGAGCTACCGACGTTAAATAAAAAGCTTTACCTTCTACCTTCTAGTATAGCTTATAGACGGAGTACGGATAAGGAAACATTTACCTTTGTTGGGAGAGTTCCCTCTCCCGGGAACAAGCAGACTCCTTTTCTCTTTCCAACTGATCTCTAAGTTCCTCTATCTGTTGGATGTACCTTCTGCCTGCACGCTCATCAGCTTCAAGTAACTCCGCCTGTAAACCAATCACACTCACTCAACTATCATTTCGGAATTAGCCAATCATAATTCACCTCATCAAATAAAATGCAATAAAATGAACAGAAAGAAAAGGAAACGAGCAATGATGACAAGCGCGGCTGCAACCAATCAAAGCGCGAGTAATGTTACCTATGCAAAGCAATGATTGCTGTACAAACGACAACACTGAGACGCGAAAAAAACATGCAACTTATGTCAGTTAGAGGAAGAATTATAATTAATTATATTTAGCCCTAAAATAAAACGTGCGATCGATTTTTGGTAAATACACGGTACGTTTGCTCTATCTAACTGGCAAAACAGCAAGCGTTTGATAACGAACAGGGTTCGACAGTATGCAGGCGATCCAACACATGTCACGTGGTAATGACACAAGCACTGATCACGTGGTGACGTTACCTGATGGGTGGATTTGAGCTTTTTGACTTCCGCTTTATGCTTTGCAATGAGCTTCTGGATATCTGGTTCCAGTCCTTTCACGGTAACCTCCTGTTGATTTACGGGAAAAAAGGGTTTGCATTATTTTGGTATTAAGGTCGGAGGTGTGAGCCCTTGGGTGCTTCCAGTAAGCAAAGATTGCGTAAATTAAATGAAACAAGCCAATTTAGCCAGCGCTCAGTCTCCAGATGAGGAAGCACACAACTTCGGTGAGAAAGATTGGGATGACACGCGAAAGTGGCACGCTTCTCCTTGTCGTCTCGTTCTAATTTATTGTCGTTCATACCACCATTTTTTCACAACGTTCTCGTGGGGACTAGTCAGGGAAGGATCTTAAGAGAAAAGAAGGAACAGAAAGGATGGAAGCAGTTACATAAACAACTGTAGGCGATTATGAAAAGTATCTTGGTATTAACGAGCGTCAGTCTCTGTGCGCCACGCCATTTGGATCGAAAAGTTCGCAAAGCCTACATACTGGAACATGAATGTAGTCCAAAGGGTTCTGACAGCAGGAAAGGTATTTGTTACCTTGATTTGCTGAGTCTTTTCGTTAATCCATTTCTCCCGCCTTAGTTTTTCGGCCGCCAAAATAACTTCTTTTTGCTTCTTGATTTCAACTTGGTGACTACAAATAAAAAATCCAGCAAATCTTGCAATAAACATCAACGCGCTTTTTTACACAAGCTATTAAACTCTAGCATGCAATAATATTTTGTAGTTCAATAAATGGTCCAGTAACAGCAGATAATACCAAAGAGGAAACCTAACAACAGCTACAAATAAAACTGCGTCTTTTCAAGATCAGGGTACCACAATTTTACTCAATCTCAAGAACAATGCTATTTCACTTTCGCTTTATGCTTTGCAATGAGTTTCTAGATATCTTGTTTGGGGACAGCATGGCCGTTGTCCTCACGAATGGGAGGTCTCGCGTTTGCGTCCTTGGCCACGCTTCTAAAATAGCCAGCTGGGATTTTTAACCTTGTCATGTTACATTTGAATTATTTGTTTTATTTATTTGCTCGGCCCCACTAGCTTATGTGCTATAAATGCTACCAAGGCTAAATAAATGCGATTTATTTATTTACTTTTTCAAGTGTCAGACTCACTTTTCTTCCATTTGTTTGATTTTGTCGCCGTACTTCTTGTCGGTAATTTTAAGCTTATTCACCACTTCTTCGCACCGTTGCGAAAGAACTTTTTTGTCATCGATAAGCTGATCAATGAACGACAAGTGCCTCTGAATTGCAGCTTCGTATTCTTGTCGTTGAATAGCAAATCTCTGTTTCGCATCTTTCTCCATCTCCTTTGCCTGCCGAAGCGTGAATTCCCGCTGCTGGTTCTGTACAGGAGAAACAACAGAATGTGGTGAGAAAGATGTTTTTTTTTTCAGTTGGAAGAAAAAATGCGAGTTCGTCCAACAGCAGTCGAACCTATGACCTTCTGGTTACCAGTCCAGATGCTCACCCACTAAGCCACAGGAGACTTGTGGGAACTAAGGCCACTAAACTAGCTAGGTTCATGAGACAAACATTCCGCATACTTCAGGGCGCTGGGCTGTTGATATGCGCTTATGCGCAATGATTGAAACGTGATGGTGAATGTTAAGCCTGGCCCCAGTTGTTCAAATGCTGGATAGCGCTATCCACTGGATAAATCACTATCCAGGGGATAAGTATTAGGGAAACCAATTGCACTATCCACTGGATAGATATTTACCCATTGGATAGCGCTATCCAAAATTTGAACAACTGAGGCCTGGTGAATAGGATGATCCACATTATGGTTCAGTTAGCCTGGGTTGCAGACGGCCAGCGCGTCGTCTAGACTTTTGGTATAGTCTGCCACGCAGGCTAGGTTCAGTGCGAACCTTAGCTACTTCCCTGAGTCAAAAAATCGACCCGTTTTGAGAGACAGATTTTGCAGGCACCACTCCTTGACTTTCCTCTTTCTTTAATCTTTAATCATTATTTATACACGGTAAAGAAATTCATCACGTACAACAAATTCCAATGCAATGACTAAAATCCTAAAAATCCTGATCGTAATATTATAATAACTTACAACAATATGCCACTAAAAACTTGATTTCCATGAATGCCGGGTTTTAAAAATTCATAGGTGACAAAAGGATTCAGAGAGCTGATGTTATAGTAAAGGTTTCGAAAGGTAGTTAGTAATTTGATTGCGGTGTGACTTAAGACTGACGTTCACTAACCAGAGCCCTTTGAAGCAAGTCATTGGTTCGTTTCTTTTCTTCTAACTCTATCTTTACTGCAAGCATGGCTGTCGTGACGTCAGTAGCCGCTGCAGCAGCAGACTCGAGGGCGGCCTCTTCCTTTCTGTAGCGAAGAAAAGAATTACCCAATGAAAAGTGGGGTATTGAACCGAGGTAATAAGTCTGGCCAATCAGAACACGCGTAGAAGATTTATCGAACCAATCAGATCTTGAAGTAGTCTTACCCGGTGCAAAGCGCGGGAAAATGCGTACAGGCATGTTACACCTGTAGGATTAGTTTTACTCCTAATTAGCCCAGAAAAACGCGCGTGATGTTTAAGCCAATCACAGAGAACAGCACTAGCTAGCATTGCCAGACCAAAGAAATCCCATAATTACTTCAGAAACTAACTTAAGGTGATGTTATAACGAAACGATTTGCAACGACGATTTTTAGACACAACGTAGCAACGCAGGAACAATGTGGCAACCATTCGAAGCAATGTTGTAACAACGTTGTAATGCTGTGTTGCCCAAAAAACGTCGTTGCTAATTGTCCCGTCTCACGTCACCTTTAAAAGCTACTCTAAAAGAAAAACATAAATACAATAAACAAGGAAATCATAAACATTATCTCACAACGTAGGGCAACCAAAAGCCGGGTCAGAGGAAATAGAAAAAAGCAGCGCAGCTGCCCTCTTTGACAAATTAATCAACTGCGAAGACACAACCGACAATGAACTCGTTCGGAATAAGGCTGCACTTTCCGTGACTCGTTCAAACGACCGCTGAATACACGCAGGACTATAAATTAGTTTCTCGATACTTACTCTCTATCTACTGCCACAGAAGCTGAAGTGCTTGATGATGGTAATCCGCGAGAAATTGCACCATCTCGAGCCTAAATAATCAACACAATAATACTGTTAACTTAAAAAGATTAAGATAACTCCACGCACTCACCGAGATTTTACCGAACAAATCCAAGAAGTAACTTATGAGCTGCCTTAATATTTTTTTACCTCAAAATGCCAAAGTGAAAATTTATGAAAACCCATTTTGTAAAATGCTTAAAGAAAAACTAGAACCACGCATAAGAACTGCTCAGGAGGTTTCATTTCACTGGAAAGATTTCAACATTCTCACCAACCAAGCCAAATAATGGCGCAAACCTGAGTGATGTCGCTGACAGCATCATCCTCAGCTTTTTCTACTTCATCCAAGAACGTCAAGATACTCCTGGGAAAAAAAATAAAGTTACCCACCACTCCTAATGATTACTGGAACTACAGATGAGATATACCGTCTACTCTCTCAAAACAAATACTGTTACGACCACATGCGAGCCCATTTCTCGGAGGCATTGATTATAAAAAAGGTTCTTGTATTTCACAGTCTGATCTTAAACAAAGACATCACATCATACTGGGTACCTTAGTTTTTCAGCAGACAATGCAGCTCCTGATTGGCCTTGGCTAAAATAAGACAATAAACAAAAACAAAAACAAACAAAAAATAGTCCAGGGGTAAATAAAGAGATCGTTTTCAAAAGAAGTCATTTCAGTTCCATGCAAATAACTACCTAAAAATGGTACAAAAAGGCACTTGTTTGGCCTACTCATCATCGTTAACCAAAGGACTTCTCTAGTTCAGTTTGCACTAGATACTTAGTTTAGTAGAGTAACAGCAGGTAAGAGTTGTTAATATATTAACTGAATTCATCATGGACCCCACCCCTCTGATTAATACAGTAAGTGCTGATGTTACGAGGAGAAGGTTGGCTGTTGGAAGGTTGTGGGGAGAGGTGGCCTAACATATGGGCTGACTTTGAACAAAAAGTAAATCAGCAAACTGCATATTTGCATAGCAACCACTTATCCAAGAAACTTTAACCAAGAAAATAACTTACCTTTCCAATTTGGCTTTGTTTAACTGATCCAAAGAAGCATAAGAGAGATAAGGCTATATATAAAAAGAACAATTAATGGAATACACAGTGTAGTACTATATTCATCTTCTAATCTTCTAATCTTCTAAAATCTACAGGTAGATGTACTTAGCTAACTTACTGCTGCATTATTTTCAGAGGGATATAATATGTAGAAAACCAGCACTTGCCAGAACACTACTGAGACAGATGGACAGACAGACAGACAGACAGACAGACAGATTTTTGGTACATAACAAAACATCAGACACACATTATATTGCAGATGAGCTCACAAGAGCTATTGTGCTGATCAAAGATGTTAATCTGCCCAGTCTTCCTGAGCCTTCAAACTCCATGCAGGAATAAGTATTTGCCTGCTCTAAAACTGTAGGCAATGCAGGCTACCGGTGTTTGGGTAGTCTCCCAAGCAGTCATTTTTGAAGCGTCGCACAATACTCCTTCCCAAAGCGTTGCGACAAAAATGGATGCATGTCTGTGTTGGAGTGGGTTGACATATTAAAGTACTTGTGTGAGACAGACTTGTGTGAACTTGTGTCAACTCCTGGTTGCTTACCCACAAATAGCACTACAAATAACACACGCTTGTTACATCCATAGGGACTAGCAGGGATTGGAAAATTGTACTTGTATGGCATACGCACACAGTAAACTTAATGTAAAGTGTTTTTAGGTTTAATGCTCTATCAATGTTGTACTCTAACCAGAGGTCCACAAACGGACTGTACTTTAGCTAGTAGAGAGCAATGAAAATAGACTAACCTGGTCACTGTTTTCATAGTCTTGCTCTGCAATAATAAATATTTCATTGAATTGATATGGTAACCATCACGAAAAATATTATTGGAAATTGGAAATTCAGAGGGGTGGGTGACAAGAGTCTTAAAGGCAAATATTTTTCAAGAAAAGTGTGACGCTAAAAGGGAATTCCAGACAGTCGGGGGGGGGGGGGGGGGTAAACAAAATGAGCTCTTAATGCAGGAATATGGATATTTCTCGAGCAACAGATTACATAACGACAATAAAATGCTGGGAAGGAAATAATCTTATCTCACTCAATCAATCAAAATTAATATCAAGACAGACAAAAACTTTCAAGACATTGTTCAGAGGTACCCAACGACCAACCTCGTTCCCAGGGTTCAGGAGAGAACCCTGGGAACGAGGTTGCCCAACGACTTTTTTCTGTAAAATAACCATTTAAAGGAGCAAATATTGCCTAGACATTTCGAAAGATCAAGGAAGGCTAAAAATTTCTGGATAACTGTTCCATCCGTCTACAATTTTCAGAGGTTGTGCTTTTCACATTAATTTTTATTACCAAGATACTGTGATTATTATTAAACAAAAGGTTTCCTCAAAACTTCCCCTTGCATCATCCAACGAAAGTACAGCTACTCCATGTACTTTCAGCAGGACCAATCAGGGTAGCTAACAGTTTTGGATGATACAATACAGCCACCTAAAACTTTCAAGACGAACAAGTTCTCCTAAGACATCCAAACAGATACATGTAAATAGTTTGGCTGCTCCAGATTAACCAAAGAGGCTTCTAAAGCATAGAGAAAACCATTTATGGCACATCTGATGTGTTTGGAAACATTCGCTCATTGGGTGCCCCCAATCATAAAGTTGTAATGCAGGCACTTACTCCATCCACCAAACTTATGCTCAGCGCTTTCCTCAACAGGGATTAAACCTGCTGGTTCCTCCTCCAACTGCTTTAGTGACTCAAGAAGATCATCAAAGGTTGTCTTACTCTCAACACCTGCCTGTGAGCTGAACAAAAACATTATACAATGATCATTGCTCCAATCAAGACACAATTTTTTTTTCAATGAAAATTGATCTAATTACCAGTGTTTATGAAATCTCAATTTGTAAATCTGAAATAAAATAGCTTTGTGGAAAAGGGACAAAGAAAAAACCTGAAATAAACCATTTTGTATGAAGCGCATTTTGTTTGACACAAAATAAAACAAAACCATTTTTAATAAATTATTTTTGCTAGGTGCAAATCACAAAAGTGCAATCTCCTCCTGTTGACTGAATCTTAGTTGTACTGAAATACCCTGCCAAATCTTTTCAAGAAAAGAAAAAAAGAAACACATATTTTTATAAAAAATATTTATTTAATTATTATTTTTAAACTTAGTTAACCAGACAATCATTTCCTATGTTAAAAGAAAGTATATCTGGATATCTATTGGGAAAAATATCCCTGACACTCTCCTTGTACAAAGGTATTTGAAGTATAAGCACTAAATATGTTTTTATCAATTTCATGACATTTTGTTACCTTGTTATTGTTTTATCTGTTTCGTCTGTACGATCAGAGAACAGAGGTGCTTGGTTATCAGATGGAGCTGAACTACTAACTTGTGATTCTCTAGATTCCTGGAATGAAATTGAAAACACTCTTTTCAATGTTTTGATGCTAAGGGAGCCCCAAATATAACACAGAAACCAGCTCATCACTTCGATTGCACCTGCAGAATTCGAAAGAAGTTTTACTTTGAAGCAAGGCAACAGGGGAAAAGACAAAAAACAACAAATTTTGATCCCATTTTGGATTAAGGTATAACAGGCCATAATGCATTTAATGTATTGTACTGTTTTTTGGAACTGTTAATAAAAATAAACTAAGTTTATTTTTTTTAAAAATGGAGGCATGTAGTATATAGCCCCACCCCAACCAACATGCTTGGTAACTGGCCATTGGTAACAGGATCATCAGTGCACAAAAGAGCCAATAGCAAGTAATATGTTTTACTGACCTGGAATAGTTCATCAACTTTCCTTCCAACACTACTTGCAGTGCCAGGCCTGGATGCTGTTTCATTTGAATTTACTGGTTCATTGTTTTTTATGGTACTGCTAGTTGCACCAGCACCACTAATTTTCTTTACTTTAGGTCTTGGCTTGTTCATGGATTTCTTTTTGCTTACTTTTCCACTGGCTTGGAGGAAAGTCTGAAAATAAAATGTACAATTAAGGTGATCATATCACAGTTTCACTGAAAAGAGAAATCATAATGTTTGTTTTATGTTCTCATTAACAAAATGTAGCTGCTAAACTGTAGTTTTTTCTGGTAATTTGTACCTAGTAGGGAGAGAACCAACAACAAACAAGAGCAAGAGAGAGAACCAACAACAAACTCAACCTACATAATATATTGCATCTACACTGGTACTCAAACCAAGGCCACATTGGTGGGAAGCGGGTTATTAAGGATTCTAGGTGAGTGACCACCTGCCCCCCCCCCCCCCTCTAAGTCACAATTTTGCCCTAAGTGAGAAGTAAGTGGACGTTAATGTTGACTTAGGGGAGGGGTAGGTGGTGGGTTACCCAGAAACCTCAACTGATCTGGGAAGCGCCAGTCCTCTCACCACTGCACCACCCAAGGTTGCCTCCCAAGGTCAAAGAGAGTAGTACTAACCAGTTCTTCCTCAGCTTTTCTCTGAGTCTCCTGCCTTTTTTCATCTCTCTTTTTCTGAAGCTCTTCTATCGCTGCCTGTCTTGCCAACCTTGCTCTCTCTTCTCTCCTTTTTCTCTTTTCTTCTTCTTTTTGCTCTCTGTGTTCTTCCTAAAAGTACAATGTTGTAGAAAAAGTGGTTTCAGATTTACTGTTGCAATAATAAGCCAGTAGATGAGTGCTGGTGTAATGTTACCAAATCTTGTTAAGTCCCAAATCAAAATATTTACCTGTCAAATTAAAAAATTTCTTTACAAAACAAGCTTTTGACACCTTTCTTAGTATTTTTCTCAAGTGAAATATTTTCCTTGTAAAATACAATTGATTGTACGAACATTGTGGAATATTATTAATTTTAATGTCCTAGTAGGTAGCCAACAGTCCAAAACCAACCTTGTCCAGATTGAGAAAAGGGAAATGGCATCAGATTTCTGTGGTCTGTTTTATCCTTCTACTTTAAAGGGACACAGTCAACCGATGCACATGCACATTAGATACCATATTTTCTCAGCTGATTTGCATATCATAAGAACCACACATGAAACAGAAAGTGAGAAGTGCATCTGGAATATCTAAACAAACCCTGTGGAATTGAACTAATGGCAAACAAAATTGTGATTATAGACCCTAAGTCATGTGAGAGCACTCAATTGAGTCATATTATTTGATTTCGGGTTGAGGTAAACACTTTTTAAACTGGCAAAACTAGGGTCCAGGTCAGTGCGGCATCATAGCTGACTGTGTCCCTTTTAAGTGTTGATCTTGGTGCTTAGTGTCAATTAAACTAACCAAAGGAATGAAGAAGTTGTTGAACGATGATTTAGCAAAGATACTGGTAGTTTTAATTCTGAAAAGCAACTTTTGTCACACTAGATGAGTGTTCGCAAAAAATAAGGACAGAAAAACTGGAAAAGGTAAGAAACTAATCAAAAGAAAAAAATCAATTAATTACAACTTGTTCAGGACCTCAGTCTTTTCACTGAAGAGCTGGGTCTCCTTTTCTGATTTCTTCTGACTTAACAGCTGTTTGATGGCATTCTGTCCATTAAGTTGTTTCCTTGTTTTCCATCCACGATACCACCTCTGAATGTTCACAGCTGCCTTTCTTCTCTTGCTCTCACTCTCATCCTCAATGAGTTCATCAAGAAACAATTTAGGAATATCGTCCCTTTTTGATATTGACCTGTTGGGCTTGATTCGAGAGTTCCCTTCAACCATGTCAAAATCAGTAATATTGTGGTCTAGATTATTAGTGACAGTCTGTAAGTTATCAACATCATCTTGCAGAAAGTTTTTATCAGCTTGGTTGCTAGTATTGTGTGCACCAGTCCACCAGTTATGCTCCCGGCTTGATTCAGTAGGGGACTGTAAAAATAAAGGAGGGACTGGAGCAGGGTCACTAAGAGCCTGCCACCACTCTTCTACCTCATCTGGTTCTAACGTGTTCTGTGATGTAGCTGATGGCCTGTCTGGCAAGGCAACTTGGTTGGCATTAGCAGCATTATTATGGCGCTGTAGGAATTTAATAAAATAATAATAATAAATGATGATGATGACCATAATAATGATAGTGAAAGGAAGAGAAAATTACAGTCTGCAAGTTTCAAACACATTTTTCAAGATAACAACCCCAAATCAAAACCAGGGCCCGAAAAAAGTGTCATCTGGTCATCCAGACAAGTAGAATCACCTGCCAGGCAAGAAAATTTTTCATTCTCACTTGCCTGAAGGTCAAGGGCCCCAGGCAAGTTGCCCACCAACTAAATTGTTAAAAAAGGAAAATTACATGTAAGACTTGCCAGGTACAAGGAAAATTCGAGAGCTCCAAAACCACCTACAGTACTAACATGAGTGAGAAATATGACAGAGTTTTGGCCAGTTAACATTTTAGGAGAGGATTTCTTTAGTGATAAAAGGGCTAATACTTGCCTGAAAAGTAGTGGCCAGTTTAGGTTTAGCACGAGCTTTAGCTTGGGACATAATGAGAGGAATATGATCCTCAGACAACCTAAGAATAACAGTAAATAATGAGTTTTTAACAAAGAAAAGAAATACTTAGACAGGTTAAATTTACAAAGTTGAGGTTGGATCACTTCCTCATACATTCAAATTTACTGACACTCTGTATTTAACAAAAATAAATATGTAATAAGCATCTTCATCATGTCTTGCATCTGTAAACAACATCCAACATAGATCTGTACCTTGTTGCTGTTGGTTTTTTTGGAACTTTTCTCCTGGCTCCTGAGCTACCACTTGTCCGTGCACTGTCACTGTCGCTAGCAGATACATAAACTTCATTGACCTGTGACCTAACAAAGCCTGCGCTTCCACCTTGAAAGGACAATTAAGAAAGTTGTGAAACTCAGTGGAGGGTATGGAAGTTTATGCAATTTTACACTTGTAATAACTAAAAATTAGGGTTAGGGTTAGGGTTATGGTTTGATTTGTAACCTGACGCCACTGTATTGGAAGAAATGTGCCTACATGCAGCCGCTATTGTGTGATATTCTGCTCTGCAAATTTATGGGAAAATAAATGTTAAGACTGTTAGTTACACAGCCCACTTTGTAACAACTACGAACTAGAAATATGTGTCTTGAACGCCACATTGGAAAAAGGCAAGTTTGCATGGATAACTAATGCTTATCTTCTTAGAACAGATAACAGTTAGTGTCTATTTTGCCTTTCACGGTCACAAATACTTACAAAATCTTTGCTGGCCATTCAGAACCTTGCTTGCCACCTGTTGCTTCCTACACTATTACCTTGCACTGTACTGATGACTTATGTTCTCTGGCATTTCAATTTGCTTAAACCAGCAACTTTTAAAACCTTTTAAAAATTGAACACTCAGGTGGCAAAAACCCTCGCATAGAATGATCAAGTAACACATCTGCCTAATTAGTGACAAAACGAAAGATGCTAACAATTACAAAGAGACAAAAAATATTATTCTGAGCTTTGTTTTGGTGGTGATTTGATTAAGCTGGTGATTTATTTTCACATATTGGATTCAATCACAGAGGCGGCATTTTGTCACCAGCCCAAATATACATCCCTTACTTTACTCATACGCTAAAAACAGATATGTTTCCCTGGATATCTAACCTTTTTCTTTCTAATTAAATTTGTTTTGCGAGAGGACCCTTACTTCTTTTATGCTGTCCAGATGTTTTAGGAATTTTGCCTTTCCCTGTCACAGACAAAAAGTCACTTGCTTCCGAATCCTGTCAAAAATAATTTAAAAACACAGCAGAGAGTAATATTATTTTTCACAAAAATCACTAGATCATTCCAACCACCTGGTAAAGTAAAACACTTAAAATCTTAAGTTTGTACTGCAAAAAGTCTCTGCCTTTAATCCATTCCCCCAAAACATACCAGATTATTATTTTTTTTTTCAAGTTTATCCTCTTCATCATTAGCTGCACTTATATCCCAAAGGCACAGTTCAGTCATCTCTCCCAAAAAATAATCTTACATCTATCTTGTGACCCCAACACCCCCCCCCCCCCCTCCCCTTCGGCTCCCGAAAAATAAATAAATAAATAAATAAATAAATACCACCTTTAGAACTACATCTTTTAGTCAAGAACTTCTTTGGACACCCATGTCTGTGTTTTCAGACAGGGTGGCCCTGATAGTTTGAGGGTTGATATCTCCTTGCAATAAAACAGGGAATGGGGAACAGATTATGAGCACAGGGAATGGAAAAATGAAAAAATGGGAACAAAACAGACAAAATAATGGGTAGCGAAGTTGCTGATGGAGCTGTGGTTTACATTCATAGGTTTTGTCTTCATTTTTCATAGTTTATTCCATTCCCCATGCTCGTAACCTGGGCCGGGTTGTTCAAAGCTGGGTTAAGATAACCCAGGGTTAGTGCAAAATTTGAATTCAGATATGAACACTTAAGTAGCAAATTCAGTTTAATTCTTTTTGTCTACAATTTTGATGATTGGATGCACTAAAAAGAATACATAAAATTATCCGAGAAAATGCTTTTGAACTAAAGAAAAAGAAATCCGGATTAAAATTTAACCCCGGGTTAACGCTGATTGGCCTTCGAACAACCGGGCCCTGTTCTCCTTTCCTCGTTTTGGTTTACAACACCTCTAAAGCTACCAGCTACTTTTCAATAATATTATACTAAATCACCTGCATGAATAGTATGTAAAAACATTTTATACATGCATCAATGTACACGGACAGAAGGAAAAAAATTAATTACGTCAAATTTTGTATTGTATTCTAACATTTAGAGTACAATCTCTTTAATCTACTACACAAAATTTTGACATGAGATTCCATCTGAGTTCATGACATGAAGTGTGTGTGCAAGGACTAAGGAACCTAAAACTTACCAAACTTGCATTTGATCGCGCTGAATATTTGGTGAAGTCTGCAGAGCTCGGTCGGCTGGCCTTTGAAGAGTTCAGTTTCTTTGATGTGAGATTCCCAGTGGAGCTAGAATTGAGCGCCCCTCGTTCAAGTTCAAATTTCTTATTTCTTGCAGACATAACTTGTTTTTCGCTGCTTAAATAAAACGATCTTGGAATACACCTGCTCTGAATAACATTTTTTAAACATCAAAGAGTAGTCTTTTTACCACGCTGAAATTAAACTGCATAATTTTACAGTGCTCGATGAAATAACACAACCATATTTTCTTGTTTTGACAACAAAATTGGCGCTCTGCCGCGACGCCATTTTTAATACGGTTAAATATTGCACGGCTGCTAAGCTTTTCCAGCTCGCAAAGCCTCATTGGAAATTCAATAAGTGACGTCATTAGTGGCACCGGGTTTTATTTTGGGCCAAAGAAACACGACGACAAAAAGAACCACAGCTACAACAATAAAAACATTACAAGAACATTGTCTAACCCTGATAGGAGAAAAGCTGGCTTTGACATCAGGCCTTACCTGGCTTGTGTCAACAATAAAATGGTTGAAAAAAATTGAACTAAAATGAAATTTTAGCCAACCGCGCCGATCCAGCATTGTGGCGCAAAAGTAAATGAGTACAGAACCAAATATTTATACCAAGAAAGAAACCAAACTAACCGGATGCAGTGACAGTAGGCTATTCAGTTCACCAAAGGCATGATCACATACGATCAGGCGATTCTCCGTTCACCGATTCTTGCGCTCTCGGCAACAACGTTACTGAGGGAGTAATAACGACTCGAAGTAATCTGATGAAATTCAGGCTATTGGCCGTTGAAATTCAACTTCTTTATTAATAAAAGGGACTATGTCACAAGCACAGAATTGATCTAAAGCAGCAATATCCTGAAGTCGTTACCTAATGCCTTAACCCATACAAAAAATTCTCCTGTAGCCGTGAAGAAGAAAATATCAAGCAAATTTCATCAGGGAGTACTAACCATACGCAGGATCCCATGGGCTCCTGCCGTAATATATATATATATATTTTTATTTTTGTAGTAATAGCATTGAAACTTGAAAAAGTTTGCCAGCGTTTTCTTGTTTAACTCCATGTCCATCCTTGCACTCTGCTGAAACAGACGACGGGAAACAGTTTCAATGCCTAACTATATAGTCTCAAGTAACAAAACTGGACCAAAAACTGAATTAGATCTCAACTGAAGCAAAAAAACTATAAGCTTTTTTTAAAAAAAAAAACTATAAAGTTGGCAAATATCGTGGCATAGCCTCTTTAAACAGTAGTCCACAATAAAATTGATACTTTTTCTTTGCACGCCCATAATAACTGAGACAGGATTTAGGAAAGAATGACTTTATCAAGAGATCCTCCGTAAGATGCAATGTGACATTAGCACACAAGCAATTTTTAATTCTAGGTCAATTTCATCTTTATGTTACTTTTACATTCATATGTATCTTCAGGACTTGAAATTCAAATAAGCCAGCGTAGCTTCCTCTGAAAAGGAATGACGTAAAAAAGGCTTATAATCCATACACTGAAAATCCCTACCGGAAGCTAAACAGGTAAAATATCAGGTGAAATATTCATGAGCCTACGTACGCAGCTTACGCAGTCAATACCACTTCCTATATTGGAAAAGAAAACTGAGATTTACAAAAGTATTTGCTGGTTGCTTACATGATCTTCTAAAGTACTCGACGTTTTTCTCGATATGACATGATATGAAGGATTTTATAGAGGATCATATTGAAAGCTTTTAAATCTTGCTTTCCCAATTAATGATATCACAATCCTAGATCTGAAAGCTAATAGTAAGGTGTTCGACAAATCTTCCACCCAAAAGGAAACAGGGAAGGGCAAACTTTTTAACAATGTAAATAACATGATATCTATGGATACTGGAATGGAAGTGTTAGACCTCTTAAATTACTGTCTGCAACAGTGTCTGATATTAAACTGAAATCTGGCGTGAGCCTAATTAACGGATTGGATAAACAATTTTTAGTTTAAGGTGGCCCCGTCATTATTACAGGCCCAATGAACCATGCCAAACTTTTTGTCATAACTAAGGTTTCGGTCTTAATGCGATGGCTGCGAGACTTGATGATGGGAAATCCGATTTTACTGGTGGTGAACATGTTTTTGCGAAATTATTGCTTAAGTGGACACCACTTTTCAAAGGAAATCACGTCAAGCAAAAAGTTTTGCTAACACTTTTTGACTGAAATATCTGGTGTGCTTTTATTGACATACTATCAGTACTGCTAGAGAAATTTCAAAGATCGAATCCCTGATATCGTTGGAGCAGAAGTCCGTAACTAGCATGTCCTTTAGCATTCAGTTATGAAATTGTTTCGGGATCATGTTCGACAACGAATTGCTCTGAGGTAGAACTAGCCTAGCCACCACTTTGAATTTGCGTGACTAAGGGGTAAGTCGCTGCGGTTTCGTAAATTGTATTTGGCTAACGGGTACAACGGTTTACTACTACTACTACTACTACTACTACTACCACTACCACTACCACTACCACTACCACTACCACTACCACTACCACTACCACTACCACTACCACTACCACTACCACTACCACTACCACTACCACTACCACTACCACTACCACTACCACTACCACTATCACTACCACTACCACTACCACTACCACTACCACTACCACTACCACTACCACTACCACTACCACTACTACCACTACCACTACCACTACCACTACCACTACCACTACCACTACCACTACTACTACTACTACTACTACTACTACTACTACTACTACTACTACTACTACTACTACTACTACTACTACTACTACTACTACTACTACTACTACTACTACTACTACTACTATTTTATATAATAATAATAATAATTATTATTATTATTATTATTATTATTATTATTATTATTATTATTATTATAGTAACAATTATAATGATAATGATAATGGTAGTGATAATGATAATGATGATAATAATTTTGAGATAAATATTATATCGCGAATGGCGACCTTGTGCAGTCAACCATTCGCCAATTCATTGAATCCAAAGTGTCCGAGGATTCACACACCCAAGTGGCTGATAAAAGAGAAGCCCCAATCAGAATCGTGTTGCCCTTCAAAGACCAGAAATCAGCAAACGTAGTACGTAAACAGCTGGCTGACCTGAGTAGGAAGATCAACGCAGACATCAGCCCAGTTTACACAAGTAGGAAGATCAAAGATGAAATTAAGGTCAAGGAAGACAAGCCGCCTCTTGTGAGTCAACAATGCGTGGTGTGTTCTTTCCAGTGTAGCCTGTGTGATGCAGGCTATGTCGGCTACACGTGCCGACACCTACACCAACGAATTGAAGAACACAAAGGATCGGCAATCGGAAACCACCTCAGAGAGCAGCATGATATGGAGCCTGAAGACATCGCACAAAGTTTTAGAACCTTAAGAAAGTGTCAGAACAAATTTGACTGTCTTATTTTTGAAATGTTTTTTATCCAAGAACTGAAACCGACGCTTAACAAACAGTGCGATTCAATTTGCGCCAAATTATTTGTTTAGAGTAGTTCTTGTTAACATTGTTTTATTTCCATTGTTTTTTGACTTTATAAATATTTTTAGCACTTTTTACATTTTTACATATTTTATCACATTTTAGCGTTCACCACATTTTTATCTATTATAACTTGTTTTTACTTATTTATGCTAATTTAGAGAACTTTTATACACTTGAAAATGACCTCGGAGAGGTCGAAACGTCGTGATTTTTTATCGCTAATATTTATCTCAAAATCGATTTCTAAGAAACTACTTATTAAGATGATAATAATAATAATAATAATAATATCTATTAATATCATAATAATAATAATAATAATAATAAAAGCAAGAAAAACTTACGTCTGCTCACTGAAGACTATAGTTTCCCTGTTGCCTCTACGTTTGATACGTAATGGTACTTTTGAATTTGTGGGAAAAAGGATTTTGCTGTATTACTGTTTTTCCAAATCAGCTGTGTTTAGCTTGTTTTAGGATTTCAGGCTGCTTCTTTTTTAAAGAATTTTAGCAAATTAATTAAACCGCATTCCAGCACACTCTCGGGATTTGTACTTACAGGAAATATTGTTTAATTGTCTGAGCACGTGGGCGAAATCCCATGATGGCCTGATAACTGAAATGGCCTCTTTATCAAACAGTGATCATAGTTTTCCACGGAAAATTTTCATGTTTCAGGAATTTCGTCGTTTGATCTCAGCTGATGTTTCAGTGAAATAAAAGGTTCGATCAGTGAATACGTACAGATGAGAGCTCAGGGCGGACTGATGATGAATGCATTCGCGTGACCGGAAATGTATCACCTGATTATAACGGATTATAATTTATGTGTGGATACTTTGTAAAAAAATAATTCTTTGTATAACCAACACAATATCAGGTTTCTAACACCATCATTGTATCGAACAGGTTAGTTTAGGGTCACATCCAGAAATAGCATATTGGTAAGTGATTTGAAATTGGTGCCGTAAAGCAGGAACAGAAAATAAAAAGTAAATGTTTCAAATAATAAACGTAACTGTGGCACTGACTCCGGTGTCATATTGGCAAACCCAAGTAATGCGCTTTTTTTATAGGTCCAATAAAGAATAACAATCTCTCTTGGTTTATAAGCTGATCGTGCATGTGCTAATCAAATTTGCGTCACACTTCTACGTTGTTGATCTATTTGTAGCTTCCATTGTAGTAAATGTATTGGGTTAATCTGTTAAGAAAACAATTCTACAACAACCTTAACTGACAAAATTTGCACTTGCAACTGACTTCCAGTAAGAGAGAATTTGCTGCTGCCTCTAGTGAATATCATTACTTCTATGACAAAACCATTATCGAAAGTCTAATGCTACACTTGCCTTTCACAATAAGCTGATTAACAGTTGTTTCTAGTGAACGAAAAATTTTGTCAAAAACTTTGACACCTCTATATTCAAGCTACTGGAGGTCCTGGAGTAAAACCAACACGCAACTCAGTCACCTATCGACACCTATCTGACGATCAGGCGTGTAACAGTGTACTAGGACAATGTAGCCAGTATTTCGCACGTCTGAGAATATGGAATTCGAAAGAAGCCTATCTTGACCGAGACGGAGATTACTGCGTGTTCGATCACGTTTTTAGTAGTTTGGAAAAAAATAGCATTCTTTCAGATTTAACTCATTTGAACAGCCGTACTTGAAATTTCTTTACGTTAATTCAAAGACAAATCTCGGTCCTTCAATCCTTTGTTTTAATAATGATTATGACGGAACTCTGAAACGTTTCCTAATAAGGAATTACCTTGGGAATATTGAAATCTCAGCAAAATATGAAAGCAAAGAAAATATGAATTACAAAAGAGATGGAATGATCATTAATAATTTCCGTTTTACTAAGGGAAACATGGTAGTAGTGTCGTGTATACCTATGCTCTTGCGTCAGATTCTCGGATGGATGACCACAAAAATGACGGTCGCTCGTGGAGAAGTGTATTTCGTCCTTATAGACATGTAGAGAGGAACCCTCCCAATTCGTCTAAAACAACAAATAAGCTGGCGACTAGCCTGTTCCAGCGCCGTTCAGATAGTGTAACAGGCTAGCTTGGGATCGTAGTTTGGATCATGACGATTTGTTTGAATACCGGTAACAAATAGCTCCAGTCATTTTTTGGTGCTCGTTAGATGTTACCACTTTTTACCAATCCACAATTCACGCGCACCCCTCTGCCTGGCTTCCACCATGCCACTCCAGTCATTTGAGAGCCCCCGGACTAAATTATAGAACTTTAGCCACTCATATTTTAGATCTCCGTGATAAGTTGAGAAAGAGTTTGCAGTTTTAACCAGACAAGAAACCTTTCAGACCATTAGTTAATGCAGTTTAAATGTTTTGGGGTATATATAGCACTTTGTATCTAATTTTATTAATTACGGGCAGTATCAACGTCATTAACACTATTTTTAAGGCTGAGAAAATCTGAGAACATTCTGGCCGGTATGTGGTAATTTTTGATAACTAAGACCTTTTATACACAAGCCATCTCAACTGTTCTTCGAGCCGTTATATTTTATCGAGGGGTAAAAACCGCGTGTCATGCTTTAGCCTTGCGTGACGCAAATTACCAAAATAACCTCTTGATGTAATGTTTTTAAATATTTTTCACACCTTTCATACAACGTGCAAATAACTGGAATAAATTGCTCAACAAGCGGATCACAGTTCTATTGTGAAAAGACAGATGTCGAAGCCAATCTAAACAACATTAAATCACACATTTCAGGTCTTAACAGCGAACAATGATTGAAGAAAATGAAATTATCACAAAAAACGGTGCAAAGCCACGAGCAAATGTGGTGCGCACGGTGGAGTTACGGTCGATTTGTCGTGAATTGTCATATCGTTTACCTCAGCTGATTTCGGTTCACACAAAAGCCTTTCCTCGGGGCAAATGTCTGTCTTCAATTGATATTGTATGAATGATTTGGCAACGTATTGGATCAATATGCATTTATGTATATTTTCTGTATTAAATGCCGTATTTTGAATGCGGCCTTGTAAACAAAATACAGCTGCCTTAGCAATCCGTTTTGAAAAAGTCTCTGAGTAAATTGGCACTTGAATATTACAAAAGAGAAAAAAATTGCTAGATCTTGATGCTTGATATCCTACTGAAGGAGACCGGAATTTAAAGCACGATTCATCAAGTTTTCTAACATAAAAAGCATTGCTGCATGAAAAACGCCTTTATCTATGACTTCAAACCAAGGTAGATTCGATAAAATCGCATTTTGCTAGCTCCAGTCAGTGGGCAAAAGGAAACCTGCGTTTCAAGAGAGACTCTACCACGCTCATAAATTCATCTGGGAAAACTCCAGCATATTTTTGTAACTCGGCTGTACGCTTACTTGCCAAACAAAACGCATCGCATTGTTCACCATGAGAAGTGTAAGGTATCAAGGAAATTGTCAACTCTGCCGGCACGTGATTGGCGAATGAGTGAAATTGGCTTGCAGGGGGCGTGCGGCGGACCAATTAGCATGCACGATCATTGTTTCTGTACAGAACTCAACATCACAGGCACGGTTGAATTGAAAGCAATTTTAGCTTTTCACGTTTCCGCCTTGCTGAATAATGCCACGACGAGTAGCCTTAATGTGTTCGAAACTTTGCTTGGAGGAATTTTCTCGACCAAAATGACTATTTTTTTCGCTCACTAGACACGAGATATGAGTAGATCGCAAGAAAATTCGGCCCTTTTATCGACAAAAGTACACAGTATAGAGGCGAAGACGGGCAGTACGCGGCAACAGTTCGCCCATGAGGTATCAACAACAAATGCAATCTTTCGTCCGTCGAAGGTCTTTCCGTCGTTGTCGACACAGGAAAACAGTTCGAAAGCTGCATCTTATTCCTCAGCAGAAGCAGGACTTGGTAGGAATCCAGAACAGTTTATCCCGCAACTACAAGCTCACTATTATCCGCCAACAGTCCCGACTGCGGGTAAGTCTCGTAGTTTTCTTCGTTTGTTCAATTATTTATTGTATGAGTTCGTGCAAACCTAAGGCAGCAAACGGCTTTTATTATTTTTCTGAGTGTGCACTCGTGAGGAACATAACAACAACCACCACGGTTTGGCGTTTCAGTAATTTTTCGTGCATGATCGAAGGGGCGAATTTAGGATTATTCCATCGATAGACTTAGCAGTCTACGTAATCGACATTCAAAACGTTTTACCATGCATGGCTTGTTACCTTGGCTGATATTAGCTCGGTTGCAACGGCGCACAAATAACAACTATAAATTTGATTTTTCTGAATTATAAAACCAGCGGGTGTACGGAATTTTCGGGATAGTGGCAGTTTCAAAGTGTTCTGTGTGTCCTTGCTTGTCGCAAGTTGAAACGACTCTATGTGGAATCTGGACTTGAGATATGTTAGGCGAGTCAAGTTACGACCCTAGCAATTCTTTCGTATAGAGTTATTCTTACCTCGTGAGGTATACGTGACTAAACTCAACCTTAAATTGGATGGCTAAAAAATAACATTTACGGCTAGCACATTTGCTGTACAATAATGCATGGTTGATTCTGTCCATAAATTTCTATTTCGAGTTTTCGAACATGAAATCGCAAAGGGTGATTCCTTTCAGTTGCAGATCTCGCTCTCACATACACTGATTTTTGCGCCGTGTAGTGTGCATTAAATGCAAAGTCATGCTTGACGGAGGCCCTTCCTTGCAAAAGCAAGCGATAAGAAACCTAGTAATGCTCCTCTTAGTTTTGTTAATAAATTTTTGTCCAAGGATGTATAAACTTTGTCTGCCTGTCTCGTTTACCGCGTCAAGCATTTGAAGTGTTATACATTGCGACAATATCTACCCTCATGTGTTGCTACAAAGTGCAGAATTTTGAATTTTCCCATTCTTACAAAGCGTGGGCGAGCAAAATAAAAATACTAAAAACAGTCCAAAACGTTTTCTGTTCCGAACGCGATCTCTTTCAATCAGAGAAATCGTTACCCCCTTAATCGTCTTTGGCGTGGCTGTTCGTTGTCAATTCACTTCCTCAAAGGCGTCGACGAAATTGAGTTGCAACAACCGCGGAAAGGAAAGGATCTTTTAAACTAACCTGCCAAAGGCTACTATTATGCTTATTTATTACAGGAAAATTAGCAATGTGTGGATTTTACCGATAAAATACAGTCTGCTGGATTTTGATGCCATTGCCTTCGCGCGAAATTAGAGACGCCACACGCGATCTGGTGATATAGAGCGCGTGATGTAGACTGCATATGAGAGATATTCTTTCTTAGAGCCTTTGATATTTCATGCCACTTTGTTTATGTAAAAACCTTCAGTTTGCCTGCTCTGTTTTGATTTGTGTTGCGGTTTTTTTACGAAATTTGTAATGTTTAAGTTACTGCTTAATGCGCCTTTGTGTTTTTGCTGGGAGATAGATAGCTTCTCTTGTCCGTGACTCCGCCGTGTGTGTTTGCGGAAAATACTGTGCTTTGCTTTATCTCGTGAAATACTGACTGTTTCCCTATTTATGTATGTATGTATGTATGTATGTTACCACGGATTGACAAAAATCTCGACACAGGCTAAGACCCTGCTAAAGTAGCGTTCGATGATGTTGTACGTGCTCAGTACAATTCGAGAGAGACGTTTCAGCGGGACGAACGATCATTTCTTGAAAGGTTCTCGGATGTTCTTATATCTGCTCTACGGTTATTTGATATTTTGTTAACTTAGATAATTTTCCTTTGCCACTGTCTCAACACTCAGGGAAAATTAACGATCTGTTAAAAAGTCGGCTGGTACGGAGTAAAACAGCGCTTGTGGGCAGGTCGCGAAATGCTGTGCATTCAACCTTCGTTGGCGTGGAATAATTGAGCGCGAATAATATAAGTGTGCTGGTGACGACCTTAACTTTTTGCTAGGTAACCGCAGCAGTCACTCGCATAAACTATAATCTTCTCGAGGATTTAAGATCGAAACAGAAAACGAGTCCAGGATCGTCTCCTCAGAAATTGTTTCAAAAAGAAAATATATTCTTTTAAAGTGAATTCTGATTTTCCCAGGCTGAAGTCACAAGTGCATCTGTTTAGTGTATATGTAGGTGCGAAACCACTTTTTAGTGAGCAAGGTGCCGTTTATTTTGTAAAACAATTTTGATAATTTTGGTTGAGTTGTCCTCCGAGTTACGTATAGCGTGGTCACTTTACTCCCTAGCCCTCGTAATTGAAAACCTAGGCATTTTCAATTTACTCATATAACCATAACAAATACCAGACGTTAGAATGTTGACATCCGTTTGAATTGAGTTGTGTCGATGGGCACCCGTGAATAGAATAAATTGCTTTCAGTTTAGCCAACTTTCTTGGGGTAGATTTGGGTAGAGTGACTTTTACCACAAAGGTGCGCTTCCACGAAAAACGCATTCCAAGTAGCCGAAGCCTACCGGTTCCATGGTTTGTTTCATCGAAGTTACTCATCGTGTCGCTGTTTCCATTGTAATTAAGATCAGTCCTCGCGCATCCTTAAGCAGAACGCGCATTGTCACTGTGTGTTTAATGTATAAATAGAACGTAAGTTCTTATTGGAATGCAAATTCACGCCACTTGCCAGATCGGCTGTCGAGTTTTAGCTTGTTTACATTATTTGGAGCTGTAAAAGATCCCCGCTCTTTCTCGAAGACTTAAACACAGAGACGATTTCTGTGGCTGTAGATATTTCCAAGCATGATAGCAATGCCAGAAAAAATTCCTCAATGGATTGATACTGAAAGTCTGAAATGCGCTTAAAGCCCATTTAAAATGTTACGTCATACCAATCTTTTATGAACTATGATCTCCATCTGAACTACAAGAGACCTTTGTTTGAATTTGTTTGGAAAACACAATTTCAGGGTTTTTTTCCGGGTCTTCTGATCCTACTTTATTACTATAAACGTGCTTGAAACACGTTTTTAAATGTAAAAGCCTTATATAATGAAGAACGTATTTCCAGCTGAACGGACGCTAACCTCGGCAACATCTTCTGGAGCAGCTGGGATATGAGAGGCTGCATTTCCTTTGCAGTTGAACTGAGGTTTTCCTTTTGGCAAAGTGCCCTTTGAACGGCTTTTCACGGAACGGAAGATAAATTAACTGTCTGTGGATAAGGAACATTCGAAAGGAAAACAAAAAAACAGCTTTTTTTTCTGGGAACCGCGACGAAAGCGAAAAGCACATGCCCACGTGCCTCTTGTATATCAGCTATCAGTTAATGAGTTAGATTTCAAATTTGACAGCTTTAAGAAAATTATATTTTAAAAGGTCTGAAAGCAAACAGAGCAGAAACGTACAGTTCAAAAGCTTACAACTGAAAGGTTGTAGTCATCGTTGAAAAAACACCTCATTGGAGACATTATCAGTACTTGTTGTAGAGAGCCAACCTCGAGAGAGGGATAGAGAATTGTGTAAACCACCTCGAAAATCTTAATTCCTACTCCATTCAAAAACGTAATTGTGCCCAATTGCTTTTATTCGGGAAAGTCTCGTTTGTTTTTTTCTGTCTAAAACGTCGAAGCAGGAGCCGCCTTTTGGAGCATTGAAAACGTAACGCTTCTGAAAACATGGTGTTTTCATTTACTCGTCTTGTCTTTCACTTATAGACTTATTCAGAATTCAAAACTACAAGATCTCAGATAAAACGTTAAAGCGCCCTTTTCATCCTGATTTAAATCGAGTTTTCCCATGGATTCTCAAGGCACTTTCAATTGCCGTAGTTTCTAACGATTGTTCCCTGGCTTGCTTACTTAGAAAACAAACTACTAAATTAGCTAGGAAAAATTAAAAAGAGTATTATTGGTACTCCATGGTTCTTTTTGTCGATTAAGTTCGATCTTATACAAAACCTTTAGTTGATCAGAAACACGTTTGTGCTTATTTGCACTCGCCGCTATATTGGATGAAAACCGTAATCTTCAAAAACAACTAGTGCCTATGGGGATATTTCTAAGAGTGGAGACGAGATATGAAGTCACTGGACGTACGCTTATTTCCATGAGTAAATTATTATAGTAAACTGTACTTTTCTTTCCCTTGACGTTTCCGTTTAACTATTAACCTAGATTAGTCACCAGAACTCACGATGTATTTTTTTACATAGAGGATTCGGTAGATATCTTATCTACGAAAAACTTTTTTCATACGACATGCAGCTCTGTTTAATATCGTTTGTTGTGGTTTTGAATAATCGGCGATCATTAAGACCCTTTTCACTGACCGAGAAAACACCACCGTATATTTGTTTCCGTAGTACGTATTTTTAGAAATTTTTTGTTCTTTGAACGTCAACCACAGTTTGTCCGTTATAGTTTTCTGGAAGAGGTGTATAGGCAAGACAAAATGTAATATTCACTATTTGTGAAATGCATCATGCGATATTATTGCCTTGTCAATGGCTGTTCACATTTCCGAGAGATCGCGCGTTCAAAGATTTTTCAATCTTGCATGTTGTCACTGAGCCTTAAAACGAAAATGGCAGCGCAAAAAGTTGATAAAGATGTTATTAAAACTGTTATTAAAATGAAATAAGCTTTGACAAATGCAAAATGCAACCGTTTATTAAAGGTTATGTTTCGCGTTATTCGGTGGCGTGTCGAGTCTTGCGCGCGTGTTAGTTAAAGCTTTCTAAACTTGAGTTTCGTAAGGTGCTGATCGCAAGTTCAGTATTTTGCCTCTCTGGTCTATTGACAGGACGAGACCTGCAGGTACCCGGCCGCCAATTGTGTGAAAAGTGTTTTCGATATCCATGCAAGACGATGTCATAAGCATTAATTTGTTCCAAATAACACGTGCTAAATAAAGGTTTCCATTTGCCCTCGAAATACTGAACTCAGACTTCGAACGTAAATTGTCGTCTGCGAATATAGGGCAAGTTTGTGTTGCACAGCGAAAAAAGTTGTCAACGTCAGATCTTGTTTACAACACACAATAAAGACTAAAAGTGCCTGAGCAAAAAATTTGAATAAAGGAAAAGATTTACATAATAATTATCAAACCTCTATGGAGTGCTCCCGCTGTATTCCGTAGCTTATTTGCGCGTTTCGCACTTTTTTATGTGTATATGTTAAGTGGCGTTCAAAAGACTTGACCCCTTTATCCGTAAGAAACATGTGTCTTCGCGGTTTCCTCAAATTTTGATTAATGTGGACATCGCGAGGACTTTAATCGTGACAGAACAGAGGTAGTAGATTGTTCTTGAAGCTGTGTTCAAGCAGGTAAGTTTAAAGTCGTACGCATATGTCAGCTACAAGCTCCATCAAAACAATGATTTTTTGTTGCGTTTATAGCCGGTTCCTTTTTTAACGGTGCATGGAGAGTTTGTACTAAACTAAGTTGAAACTACTGAATGTGGAATTGAGCTTTTGTACTTTGTTAAAGATTCGGTAAAATTCTCGTCGGGAATCTATTTCACATAATGTTTATTTGGACTGCCTCATGTCGGAATAAGTTATTCCGCTGCGTGTTTCTCGAGACAATTATTTTGAAAATGTGAAGGCCTTTTATCGGTGAAAAAGCTATCGGGTGCTTAAATGGTGCATAGACGAAATATTTTTCACTCAGGCGTCGAGTGTACTCTGTCTTGGTGAGTATTTCAGGCCTATTCTTAATATTCGATAACCTGACAGATAAGTCGACATGCTACCAACTGAATATTTCCAGTCGAAGATTTTTCCTTAGTTTTTCACCTCATTATTTTTGTCATTAAGATTTTCCTCAGTTTGTCCGTATTTACTTGTAACTGCCGCCGACCGATATTTGTACATCTTCATTTAATAAAGTCAGCTTGCTTTCTTGCTTTTTCCTTTTACGAATATTTAAGTCGATATGTGTTTTTGTGTACAAAAATAGATAAAACGTTAATGCTTCTTCGTACAAATCCGGAACCTTTCTGTCCTGTATACGTAAAGCGGAATTCTATTTTAATATCGGGCTTTAATTTAACCTTACTGATTGCAAATGTGTCTCCATGAGGTTTTGCAAAATAACACTTTTTCGATAAATTCTACCAAGAATCTAAGATTTTTCTTTAGACCTACTAAAAAGCGTTTTTAAAACATGATGAACGTTTGTTTGGTTGCAATGACGCTTTGCCTGTATAAATCACGAAATCTGATTTTTAAT
>NC_133206.1:11593777-11646277 GCF_958299795.1 Porites lutea
GCTCCACCTGGAATGGACCCGCGGACCCTAAATTTCTACCCTTACGGTAGCCCGGTAATGAGCTTTCAAAACTACGCTGCCAGCTACGGACAGGGTCCACGCGTCAAAAATAGTGAAGAAACAACAGCGTCCGACAAAACAAGTACTGCGTCCACTCACGTAAGGTCAGTACAGTAAAATATCATGTGAATAATCATGAACGGTGCCAAGTTTAGCATCCCTAGGGTTATGTATCCCTCACCCTAGGGATTCACGTATCCGTAGGGTGAGGCTCGAAAGCTGTTCAATTTTATTTTTCACTTTTCCTCAGGAAAAGTAAAGTCACTTCCTGCGTGACTCGGTGTTGTAGGTTAGCATCATGAAGTGAAGAATGAAATTCAGGGTTTTTTATTCTTTCAATATATAAAAGCTAAAACTCGAGAACGCACAAAAAAATTTTAAATACATTTTTTCCTTGCAAAATACTGGAAAATTAGTTTTCTCATTAGCGCATTGTTTTCTAAAAGCGTTGATTGAGAGATCTTAAGGTCTTAACCGCTTGTTCAATACGGTGTCGCTTTTCACTCTACATTCTCTTATGAACGACTTCTTTGGGCTGAGGCTGAGCAAAAACTCAGTGATCGTTCTTATTTTGGGGGAGATTTGAACCTCAAAACGTTTTCAAGATGTTCTCAAATTAGAGGTTGTAAAAATGTGGTTGGCAGGCCTGCATGACTTTTATCTCACACGGCGGAAGAGGCATCAGTGCATACCAAGCATTTACTACATTGCTTATAGTAATTTCTCTTTATTTCTTTTCTTGAAACTGGTGTTCTTAACTGGCATTTAAGCTTGAGCTATGTTGTTAGGATGTTCTTAATTTTCCCTCCTTTCTCTTTTTCAATGTTCTTATAATTAAAGTTCGTATAAAGAGTTTACTGTACTGATGTGAATGCATGGTTACTGCTGTTTTAATACGTCCTATACTGCCCTTATTTATTTTCCCACGGAGTACAACGACTCCTGCAGAATCAAGATGCCACTACTTGTCTTTTGAATCATAGCTAACAAGGACTATTAGACATCCGAAAATAATGATTTGTATATTGTAATACTGTTCGTGACAAAAGGGTACAATTTTTTGTGCCTTTTTTAGCGGTAGATAAAAAAATTCAGCGTCGAACGAGGAGCGGTAATTTAGATATAAACCTAACCCGCCAAACATCGCCATTCGGTCGCGGTGACACAATTATATATTGATTGGTGATTTTTCTTATGGTGAAATTTTAATGTTATGTAATTAAACGTCTGCCAGCTGGATTGGTATCGGGGATCAATGGATTAAAAGGTTAACAACCTAACTCTTAAAACGACTTTCAGTTCTACTTTCAACAAAAATTTGAGAAATATTCAGTGTCGAATTTTCCACCATTTCAGAAAACTCGCGTGGGAGGTGATTCCTCAATTTGAATTGTAGATTAGAAAATTCATCCCTAAATGCGGTAATTTGTCTTCGGATCTTAGCTTAAAATAGATTGATGCGTTTTGAAAAAGTTATTACTCTCCCCCTAGGGACGCTCAATGGGAAAATTTGTAGACTTTCGATACTCGAAAGCACGTTTGTTTATTCTTTCATTGTTCTAGTGAACGATTGTTTTAATGTTTGTGTTTTTTGGTTTATGAAGGCTAGCAGCAATTTTACAAAAAATGACTGTTCACAAACAAGCAGATGTTATTAGTTTGAATTATCGTAGCTGACCGCGTTTCCTTCGTTTGATAGCCAATTTTCTGCTCCAAAAATAGTCTATTTAAGCAATAGACCGTATTTTCTATGGGTTTACCGGCGTGATAACCCACGCGGGATGTTGGGAGAACACGAGAAAAGCTTGTAAATCACGAGCCGAAGGCAAGTGATTTACAAGTTTTGCGAGTGTTCCCCCAACATCCCAAGTAGTTAATTACGCCGGGAAACCCATAGAAAGTGTGGTCTATTGCTTTCATAAAATAACTTAAAGTTTTCTATGAGTTTACCGGCACAATAAATCATAGGTTTTTAACCAATCAGAACGCTCGCACTATCTGAGTTATTTTATAAATGTATATATTAAGCATTACTTAACCATTCATTGAAACATTGACAATAATAAACAATTATTGGATAAGGTTTTTGTGATATCCAGAATAATCAAGGTCAAGGTAAGTGTTACACAATATTACAGAAACCGAATCTAACACTTGTTTTGTTATACATTGTTTTGAAGAAAACTAGAACCACTACGTGGAACTTACCGGGGCCCAGTGGGAAACGGGATTGCATAGTTTACCTCTCGCACCCCTCCCCCCTCCTCTGTGGAGGCTAATACTTAGTCTGAATTAACTCATGCAGAAGAAAGGCAACAAAATGCATGAGAAAGGAGGATGTTGTTATAACGGTCTGTGTTATAGTACTGTTTTTACACTGTGATGTCAATAAGTGTGATCTGTATAAGGTTTTTATTTGTTTTTAAGTTTGAGTGAAAGAGCAAAAATCACTGACAGTTTTGGGTTGAATGGTAATGACAAAGTTTGCAAAGAAGTTTGTTACAGAATTATCACAATTTTGCCTACACGGTCTGCATTACACTTCTCATAGAACAAACATGCATGTTCATGGAGAGTCTGAAGTGTTGAAGAATCCCAGAAAGTGCATGATTTGATGACAGAGAAACAAACTGCATATATGGACATAATAAAATGCTTATTTATTGATGACTGAGTATAATTTGTTAATTCACTGCACATTGAAATGGAGGCATTTGATTGTAAGGCAGTGGTTGATACACAGTGGCATTCGTCAATATGACCTATAGTAATTGTAGAGGAAGTATTTCTTTCCTGAACTGGGTAAACAGTAGTAAGTGGTGCAAACTGGCCTTGATTAGATTCTACTATTTGTATAGTAACATTTAATGCATCTGCATTAACTGCTTGAATGATAAGTGCATCAGCCCATGTACCTTGAATACACATATTATTCAGATATCTTAGGCCATGAATTTTCGGTATTGCTTCCAATAAAGCTCTCTGGGTTGTCTCTCATAAATTGAACCCCTACAGTACGTATATGCATATGATGGTTGCTATTGCCATATAATTGATGCGATACAGATCTAAAGAAACAATCACCTGCACTGTCAACATCTATTGATTGTAAACCAAGTTCACCTAATCTTGACTACATCAAATTCTCACAGGAAATAGGAGAGATCAAATGCATTGTTGAGCTCTGATTTTGCATAAAAGGTCTAATTATTACTTCATGATGATCAGTGTTGTATTGAGTAGGTCCTGGCATTCTTCTCAACATCTTTACTTAGTTTGAAATCAAATAATTGGTCATATGACTTACACAATTGCAAGAAAACAATGATAAATATCGACGTGCTTTACATTTTTTCATTATCCTCTGATAATGTCTGCTAAAGAAAGACAACAAATAAGCTTTCTTGGGTATAGCCATTTTATTTAAGTTAATTATCTTTGGATCGCATTTGTTATTACATTTATAGCGTGCATGATAAAGTTTTCTCACCTTATTAACATAGCGATGGAGCTTTGAAGACTTCGGTGTGTCAATCGTTGAAATCTTATTGAAGACAAATTTCTTCAACATGCTAATCTTCTTGTTGAGACCTCTAAGAAATAGCAGTGGAATTCTGCTCGGTTCACGAGCACGTCTACATCGCCTTGTAGCACGATTTTTTAAGATGATATAAAGTTAGCTTTGATAAGTGTTCGCTTTGATTCTCGATAAATTTCACGATGGAAGGTTCACTCCAGGTAGATAGCTTTGATAGGTGATTAACTCTTAAGTGATCGCTCGTAAATTTGTCTCTCCAAATATTCACTCTTAAACCTTCGCTCATAAACTAATGCATCGTAAAGGTTGGGGAACGAAAAAGCTATAACCTTTCTCTTGACTGTCCTCCATGCCTCGTGCTTTTCAAAATGGCGGATAAGATTTCAGTGAGCCAGCGATATATCTCAGTCAGCGATATATCCCTAACAATGTAACGTTGAAAAAAAGACAGAAACAGACAGCATTTTAAGACCGGTGCCAGCCTTCGGCTGGGCCCCGGTAATAAGGATAAACACACCCGCATCGCACGGAACACAGTTTAACATTGCTCTTGAAAATCATGCATTGCGCGCGCAGCCTACAGCTTTGTCACTAATCTGCTAGCAGATGACTAATTAATCTGTAGGTTGCGCTGATTTCCAAAATTAACTGTAGGCTCCTACCCTTTGAGTAGACAGATAGCGAGTACAATGTATTTGTATAGGTAATAGCATGATTAGTAGTGATATTTGGCATAAATACCACGAGTGATATATCAAAACTGTTATACGTAATTTCACGAGCCGTTAGGCGAGTGAAATTTGAGACAATTTTGAAATATCACGAGTGGCATTTATGCCAAATATCACGTACAAATCATGCTATTATTTGTTTATACTACTACCCGCAAAAGGTTTGAAATTTTCACACGTAGGTATTTCAAATTAAGCTGAAATACCACTGCTCTAAGCCAATCAAATTACAGAAATTTCTCATGTAGTAGTATAATAATTGTAATTATTATTATTATGGATGACGTCTGGTAAGGGATGTCATTTAGTTTGGGTTATGTGACTTTGTTGGTCTCAATTTGTATAACTCTTTTACTCCTCACAGACCCACCGAGTCAACTAGCCGATCCTCAAAAGAACCCATGCGTACGGAAAGCGTTATAAAAACAGTAACAGACAAGCAGGATCCTGTAAGGAAGCCCAGCGATCCGGATAAGAGAAATGTAAACGACACTCAAGGCTCTAATATGCACATCAGGTATCCTGATAATGATACCGGAAGTGAACTTGGAAACTCGGTCGATGGAAAGAAAGTGTTACCTCTGCGTGACTCGTCGTTACGTGAACATTCATTGCGGGATGCTCAGCACGACAAACAACCTAAGGTAAATGACTTCGACTGGACTCGCGAAAAGTCATCGAAATCGAAATCAATTGAACATTTAGGAGCTGAATCTTCTGGCATTAAAAGACCCACTAACGGGTTGTCTTCTTGGACATCTGAGAATGGCTCGTTCTCTTCACACGATAAAAGCATTATTTCATCAGAGGCTCGTTCCTCCCCGTACCCCGCAAACGAACCACCAACGCTTGTTCCTTATCACAGCTCTCTTCCGCCAAGATCCTCATCCAGCTCAACACATTCAAATGTGCCATCGACCATGCCAAAGCTCACACCTATCGCTCCGCGCATTAGTAACGCCTCTCATTTGACCTCATCGTACTCCGCTGACGTTGAACATAGACACTCTCCTTCATTCGCTGCGAAGAGACAAAATTACGTTTATTCCACGAACCCCATTTCCTCTACGCCGTCTGTAATGGGTCACATCGGTGTCTTACCTTGGACTACAAACGGCCCCGGTAAACCGCCTCAGGGAGACAAGACGGAAGACAATTGGAGAACTAAACAATACCATCGAGAGGATCGTGATTTTAATAAAACGGGTGGTTACGAATCGGCTTCCAAAGTGCATGTCGCCAGAAACTTTAACTCACAACCATGGGAGCGAATGACTCATTACAGTCCTCTTGCTTCGCACCTGCGTGCAGTGGGTGCTGACAAAGGATTCGGCAAGAAAGACACTGAAGATGCGGAATTCAGAGACCTGTCTCGCGATACTTCACGCGAAGGTATAAACTCATCTGAACAGTCTCAAGTTAAAACTGTAGCAGCAAACAAGTTCGGGACTGTGCCAATGAATTTAAGGAAGGAATCGGATCTCGCAGGCACTAAAATTACTCCAAGCGTTAGGCAAGAGGATTATCAGAGAAATCAGCCTCTCGTGGGTAGAAATGAGAAATCTGTTGTTGGTGAATACGTTAGTTACAACAGCAAGAACGAAGATGCTAAGGGTAATCTGGGGAACGTTATTGTCCATGGGAAAGATGGCTCCTTCCGATTGTCGGTGGAGAGGCGAGAAGGAGGCCAAAAATATCCAAAACCGGAGATGTCAAAACCTTCAAAGACAGAACACAACAGAGCTTTCAGTAATGGTTATAGTAATTACGATGGAAGGGGTCAAGGCTTGCCACATTCGGAGCTTAAATCTGCGCGCAATGATAAAGGAAAAGAAGATCGTGCGAGAATTGTCGAACCCCTGCGTTCTAGAGAACAAGCCTTGTACCAAGAGAACTCCGAGCGAAAATCTGATTCTCGAGAACTATCGTCTGTGAGCGACGGCAGGAAGAACAATGACCGCAACAATAACAGCACGCCTTTGGGCGCTTTTCCGTTTTATAAGCACGTCCCCAGTGGGTTTCCTTTAGGTGGTAGTGGAGAACAAAAGAGATTTGTTGATCGAGCTGTGGTTAATGACAGTGAAGTTTCTGTTCCGCCAAACGTAACACTTGACAAATACGAGAGGCGGGAACAAGAGATGGAGAAAAACGGATTGAAAAGGACTGAAGTAAACTCTTTTCCCAGAAACGTAGAGGGTAGTCATTCGTTTATTACAAAAGAGGATGACTCGAAAAGGAACGAAGAACGGCGAAGTTTGCCGAGACGAGACGAAGCAAAACCGAAAGCGCTCACTGGAAAGTTTGAAAATGGCAAGCGGAGTGTTGACGCTGAAGAAATCAGTTCGGATGAGAATGACGATGGACACAGACGAGTAACGAGGGAGACAGTCTCCCCAGATAAACGAGCACAACTTCGAGTCGCTCAATCGTCTGACAGAAGAACTGCGTCTCCTGCGGCCGGCGCTGTACGGCAGCGCCGTCTTTCGTCTCCATTATCTGAGCAAAGAAGTAGCACCGCTGACAAAAGACACATGACAGCATCAAACAACGTCGGAACGCCATTCGGAGCCAGTCTTCAAAGTAGAAGAATTCCTAGCGACGGCAGTGAGGGTCATTCGCGAGATTCTAGTGCAGAATCAAGGATGGAAGAGCTAGGAAATTCTGGTCCTGCTCAGTTTCTTAGAATGGACGGCGGAGCGTTTCCTTCGCCCTACTTTGGACAGCTATTACCAACTCCGCAAGGTCTCTCCGAAGCGCCCCTCTTGCTTCTCGATCCAGCGTCGTTTTACGGTGCTATGTACCGTCCACATATGATGGAGACACCCTCGCAAGGGATTTTCCCACCGGGTGGCTTTGCCACTGATCCCATGACAGGCCAAATTATGATGCTCCCGCAGCTTCCTGAAGCTTACATCCAGATGGGTGAGTCATTATCAATCGTCTTCGATAAACATCTCATGCATCTCACCTAGAAAGGATGTCCCAGAATGCTAGAAAACTGGGGCCGTTTCTGGAAAGTCCAGCGGACACCCTCTATTAATCGGACAGTAGCCGAAGTCCCCAAATTTATTTCCCTTATTTACTTAAAATGAAACCTTTACTAAGCGGACACCTCTATTAAGCGGAAGCAGACGGCTAAAAAAACTAAAATGGTCATTTCTATTGTTGCCAACCTGTATTAAACGGACACTTGTAATTAAATTCCACCACCCAACATACCACACACCGGAAATACGAAAGATTCGTGTGCCACCCACAAATGCAGTATTGTACAGTATTGTTTTGTATTTCGTTTTGTTTGTATAGAGCTTGTTTCACTCATCTGATTTCTTCAAATTTGAGTTGCAATCTGTTTATGGTACTATGATCAATTGGTTCACTTTGATAAAGAAATTAAGGCAAACGTATATCGTCATAGTCTCGCGGAAACCCTGTATTAAGCGGACACTTGAGCATTCTCCGAGGGCGTCCTCTTAACACAGGTTTCACTGTATCTGGAAAACTGTTGAAACCTCGATCTTGAATGTAAACTATAGCAGCTTTGCCGACCCGAGAATTATGGAGTACTTTCGGAAATAGGTCCCTGGATAGAGTAAAAAACGGTGCAGGGGCGTACGAGACTTTAGGTGGAGACGATGACGGATAAACGAACTTAATGATCGCGCAAGTTTTGCTATGAGCTATCCCCCATTTATCTTTTTACTCTATAGTGAGTACGACTTGAAGTTTAAAATGTGGAAAGTATCATGCAAGCAAACTGTGGGGAGTGTGTGAATCCTTTCAGATATTTTACCCCTTCAGATACTGGGAGTACATACTGCGAGCAAGCTTT
The DNA here is from genome assembly GCF_958299795.1 of Porites lutea. NCBI lineage: Eukaryota > Metazoa > Cnidaria > Anthozoa > Scleractinia > Poritidae > Porites > Porites lutea. Next base: position 11,601,939 of record NC_133206.1, read on the forward strand.
TAATTTAGAAATCTCGAGAGACAGAGGTTACGCGCGGCGCGGGACCTCTCGCCTCGCGCATTTCTCAAATTCATAGCTTATCGCATGTATGTAAGTACCACGACTATTCGAGGTTTTGTCATTGTTTCAGAGTGTTTGTTTTTGTTTATGTTTCAAGTTGCGGCCGAGAACGCGTTTATGAACCCAATGATGGATCCAAGGTTTGCTGCCATGTGGGGAATGCCCGGAACGTTGGACGATCCCCAATGGCAACAGTTCTACCAAAGGATGCAACAAGAGCAGCACAAACAACTTCTTGAACAAAGCAAGCAAGAGTTCTTGATGGGTAAACAAGGTGCCCCGTTTCCTTTGGCTTCTTATCCCTTTTTCTTTGGTGACAAACGTCTTGAGCAAAAGCGGAAGGTAACAGTGAACGTTTATTTTCTTTATTATATCGCCTACATATGTTGGTTTGGTTTATCAGAAGTGGGTATTGCTGTATGCACGCTGTCTGGCTAGCTCGGAGATGAAAGATTTTCTCGTCAATTCTCGTGCGCAAGATGGGGTTTGAACGGGGTATGCCTATTGGCGTTGTTTTTTTATCGTTTTTTTTTTTCGAAAACACCGGGAGACTAAGTTCTGCGTAATCCTTTCAATGTAATGAGATCTGCCATTGATGGCCAAATAAAAGAATGAACTAAAGCCATAGCTAAGCCTAACTAACAGTTTCCTGAATAGGCTGCAGGTTCATATTAATATTGGGTCCCTGTCCCAAGGTCCTGGATCCCAGGCCAGAGATCGAAATAAAAAGCTCGGGTAGTTTTAATACTGTGAAAACATTTACAAAAATTTACATTTTTTTGAAGATAATTTAAGCAAAATGCACCAAGATCATTTGATTCAAATTATTTTATTCTGTTCTGTATCAAGGAGGAGATGCAAGACGTTACGTCCACAGAGCAGCAACCGAAATCACGAGAAATTCAACAAGAATCCTCGGGAAGTCAACCCAAGGAAACTGGCACGAGACCGAAGGTGGAACCACTCGCGCCACAAGAGAGGACACAGCACGTGACAACTGCTCCGCGTGACAGCGAGATTATTGAAAAGAAGGAGACAACCAATCAGCGTGAGGAAAAGCCGGTGATTGACAGCCGCAAAATGAAAGAAGTCCATCAAAACCTCACTGAAAAACAAAAAGCTGTTCAAGCTAAACTTGTTTCTCAGGTAATAATACCTTAAACCCTTCAACTTAAAGATCTGATTAGTAATTCTCCTTTCTCGCTGCTTTACATTTTATTATACGTTAGTTAGGAGAATTTGGGGTTATATCAATGTGGAATCATCTGGTTGATAAATTCACCTGTTCTCATCACCTATCTGTTAGAAATGTATTGGATGTACTAAGGAGAAGTTACACCTCAATCACTTCTGGGAGTTAAAGGGGTTAAAAGATCCTGTAAAAATCAAAACTCATGAATTTTGAACCGTCGGACACGATCGTTGATTTGCTACGCTCCCTCGATTTTCTCAAGTCAAAGGCAACTGTTTGGTTGGTTTGATTTTTCTTTTTTCAATTGCTTCTTTTTAGAAACGTTGGCAAACGGTTGCTCAAAATCATTTCGAAACTATACTGCCATCTCTCATTTATTAATTAATTTACTGATTTATATTCAGGAACAGATGGCCAAACAGATTGAAGAGTTCTTGTCCCTAGATCGCCTTTCGCAGTTTCAATTCCCAGGACCACAGGGTACCTTTCTCAGGGAACGCTCCTCAGTAAACCAAACAACGCCAGTAACAACCGCTTCCGCTGGAACACTTGAAGCAGATCGTAACAGCGTCTCTCCAAAGACAGTTTCCGCTGCCGTGACTCTGTCGAGCTTGGAAAAATCGCGCACCCAAGAGATAAATTCTGCGGGAAGATCGTCACCTCATCAAAGTAACGAGACACGCATTACAAGTGCTCAGAACAGCGTTGTCGACCGTGCAAAATCTCCAAGATTACGGCCTGGGACAGAGTCGACGATTTCTAATGAAATAGGTACGAGTAAATTTTACTGTAAAATCATCACCAAAGAGACGAACACTCATAAGCATTGCACGTAAGGTGTGCAAGGATGTCTACAACCCTTTATAGTGAATTATCGTTTCCTCTCCTCTGGCATAAACACTGTGACCTGGTGTAAATAAAGAAAGTTTCACTTCCGCACAATTTCTTTTAAAGTTAATTTAAGTTCATTCTGGGCTCCATTTGGTCAGCGTCACAGATCGGAGGCTCTGGTTGGTTCCGGGATAACGCGTAAGCGCTAAAGCTGTTCATTTTAGTTGGTAACCGTTATTGTTTCAAATTTTTTGAGGCTGCGCTAAAAACCGGAAACTAAGGAATCGCGGTTCCTGTTTCACAACCAGCTAGAGCTCTCATTCCAAGGCTCTAGCCAAAAGGATATCTACTCTGGGGCCGAGAATAAGTTAAATTAAGTAGCAAAGCCTTTTTTATTATTATTGATGTATCACTGAACCAGTCATTTAGTTGCTAAAGAGCGTAGGGAATGCTAGCCGGCGATAATGCTCTCCGTCTGTTCTCAGAAAACAAAATAAACAGAGAAAAAACACCTGATCGCAAGTAAATAGAAGGCGAGAATGTGCCAAAGGAGAATGTTCGGTGTTACCTTATCTTCCGTCATGTTTCGACGCCAGAAGGCATGTGCTCACGCCACTGGCCACTGTAAGGCCCGAAGCTAGCTTTGTTAAGTAATTATCAACGTTGAAATGTTAATATTGGGGCAAATGTAGTGACAAACTATTTTTGACTCTGCAGTAGAAAAGCCACGACGGCTAGAAGCACAACCCAATCTTGTGGGCGAAAGACTTGTTTCGCGGGAATCTCGAGAAATTGCTCCAGAGCAGGTCCCGTCACAGTTCCCTCACAAACTGATGGCGTTTGGAAGTATTGCGTCTGAACATCTCTTAAAAGAGAAAGCCAAACAGGAATCAGAAAGAGAGAGATATGAAGGACCGTTTTGGGCTCTCAACAGAGGTCTTGCTCTAAACTTTGACGAAATGTTGCGCGGTGGCACAGAGAAATCCCTGGCGGGAGATTTTGAAAGACACTTACTTGGAAAGGAGAACTCAAAAAGAACTGAATCCTACGGTGACCTTCTTACTTCTTTGGTCAAGTCAGAAATTGAACGCTCTGAGAAAGGTCGACAACCTGTAGAAATTGGATTAAGGGAGAGTGTAGAATCTCAAGTAGACCCTAGGGGAAATCTTCAAACTCTGGCCTCGTCTGAAAAACTATCACCAGTAGAACATCTTGATGGTAATCCCGATTATGAAGACGATTTTAGAACAAAGTGCGAGATTAGGAGAATTGCATCTTCTTTTGTGCCTCTCAAGCCTGACGTTGAAAACAAGGAAAATTCCACGATATTTTCACTAAGGCCTTTTAAATCCGACGCTGAGCGAAAGCAAATTCGGGATAACATCGATCGTCTTCGTTTGATGGCGAAGCGACGTAACAGCAAAGACCGCTTTATGGTGTTCAGTCGCCGAAGAGATGTTCGGAGTCCAACGACAATTCTGAATAGTGTAACGAGTGCTATTAACGATGTGGCGGGTTTGGAAGCGGTTGAGAAAGAAATGCGGATGAAACTAGCCGAGTTACAGAAAAGATATAGAGAGAAAGTCAGGGAGCTCGCCCGGCTACAGCCCAAATATAGGTAATATTATTAATTATTAAAAACTGAATCATTGGATAATGCAACTCTAGAGCTCTGATTGGCTTAGCCATCATAGTACACAAGGGCATTATACCATGCTCTCCAAAAAAAGGTAACTGTACGCGTCTGCTCAAAACTAAAAACAAGGTTGAAAATCGTTTGTTTTTCTAAGTGAAGTCGGAAAGAGTTCTCGATATTTTGTGAGCGTTTTTGATAAAACAATTATTTCACTCGCGCTTGTTGGATATGAGACGGTTATAGCCATTTCGGCGCTACGCGCCTGGTTGTCTCCCTACCATCTCATATCCAACGCGCACTCGTGGAATAATTGTTAATTGTTTAGTTGACCTAATCATTCTGGGAAAATCAACACGTGTGCACCGAAAGGAAGTCGTGTACAACGGATGTCCTTTGTTTGATTTAAGTTATCGTGGTAATAGTCAACACTAAAAAGTTGAAAAATACGTTCAAAGAATATCATCGCAGAAAAAGACGCAACTTATGCAGTTGCGAAAGGAAAGTCTGAAAAATTCAGGCTTGCCGGAATTTAAATGCTAACCTCTGCGATAGCAGTGCTCTGCTTTACCAAATTTTGTTACCAAGCCAACTGGGAGCTGGGGCCCGTTTCTCGAAAGTCCCGATAATTAACGGGCCCGGTAAGCTGTCTCGGTTTCCATTAAAGATCGAGGTTTCAATAGTTTTGCATCTAACATGATAAAACTATCAGAAAAAGAAACAAAATGGAGTTGTTTGCTAGCCAGGACCCGCGCTCTTATTCTTTTTATTTCGATTTGAATATTTGATTTCGGGCCCGAAAAGTTAATGGGACTTTCGAGAAACAGGCCCCAGGTCATTAAATTGGCCATTTCCGAGCTCCCCCGGGCCTCTGTATCAAAACGAGGTTAAGTGCTCAGCCTTTGATTTGAAAATGATTTTTCATTCTCATACAAGTAAAACTCATTTTCAAAAGAAAGGTTGTGTAGTTGGCCTCATTTTGAAAGTGAGGGTTTTTTAAACTCGAAAGTGGCCTATTGGTTTCTAATATACCCGGAAAAGATGAAGATGAAATGAGTGAATATATGAATTTCATATATATAAATTTACTTGTAAAGGTAAAATTACAAATTCTGGCATGTGCTTTCTAAGCACCGAGAAATCCACCAAATATGGTGTTTATGGTGATATCCTGCGTCTGGGAAATAAACACGGCTGCAAGTCAAATTTTTCTATGGAAACAGGAAGCCCAAAAGCGGATTTCAAGTCAGTTTGGACCTGCGGGTAATTGAAATCAGTCCCAGGTGCTCTGGAATCCATCTATTTACATCACGTGTATTGATTTCTTAACCAAAAGAACTTTAAAACCCTTTCAAAGTCAAATTTCTATAAAATTTCCAAATTTCATTCTGTGAAATGCTGAAAAACAAATGTTACCATGTAAAAGTACTACCAAAGAGGTTTGGTATAAATGCGCAGCGCGGGGTTTCGCTCACAGACTCAAAAGTTAGAATCAACTTGCAAGACTCCATCATTTAGTAAAAGGGAACTTCTTTAAATTGCCTCATGTTTCGCTGGATTTATATGACTTCGTCAAAAAGCCTCAGTTGCTGTTATTGTAACCTTTGCAGTATTGATGATGGTAACGGCAAATCGACACCGATCAAGAGAGGTCCCGGGAGGCCACGGAAGCGAAAGTACTTTGGTGCAAGTTGCAAGGGCGACAAGCATTCCCCAGTACCTACAGCAGACGAAAACAAAGAAGGCGACGAAACTCCACCAGCAAGTAGAACTCAGACTCCCGAGCCAAATGCTGCCGCAAGCGAATCAGAGAGCCTGGTTTCCAAAGACAGCGAACCACCCAAGAAAAAGAAAAAGAAGACGAAGCAGAGTAGTCACCCTGTGGAGCAGGAGGGACGCGCGACAGCGATACCGATTCTAAGGATGAGTCCTGTGGAACTTACAGTAAGTATGATATTCATCTGGATAAATGATCAGACATTTACGCATATGAATAAGCCATTGTGGCGTACTATTCAAGCACGAATGCACCATAAAAGCGGCATAATGATAGAGAAAACGGGCGTTTTTGGCGCAGCAGTGTAAATAAAATTGTCATTTCGCGCTCTGAAACGTCTAAGAGTTACGTAAGGAGGAATTAAAAAGTGTGAAGGCTATTGTTAGAACCTGCCTACTCCACGATGAAGAAATAGAGAGGACTGCGCGTTCATGGTAACCAATGAAATATACTCCTGTTGAGCATTTTACAATAACAATAAGCGATATGACAGACCTAGAAGCTTTCACCGACTGTAATATAATTGGATGTTACGAGAACAATACCCATTTCTCCCGATGACTTGACTAGATATTCACCATACAGCAATAGTATGCTTTTACCTAATGATAGGACTTACGTACGTACATTTATGTTCACAGAAATATTCACATTACAAAAAAGTACGCATGCATTAAACTATGATTCAAAAACAGTGGGGACAGGCTCGAATAGCCGCCATAAAATATGCAAAGGTGTCATATAAAGAAGAAAGCAAATTGTTACTCTAGTGGGAATTCTATTTCCTCTTCTGTTTCAGATAATTTAATTTATAAAATGTTAGTTTCAATTTTTATAATAATCAAAGCAAACCTGAGATTTTCCTCTCAAGTCGATTCAATGTCACTCAGTTACCGAGTTTGTGACCTCTTCTTTAGGATATACAAGTTCACAGTACGAAGAAAAAGAAATCTCGCAAGCCATCTGGTGTAGAAGAAGAGGTAAGTGATTTTTTACTGGTACTAAGCAAACTGTCTTTCTGTGTCGCTTGCCTAGAAGCTCCTCATATCTCTAGGTATGTTTCAACAATAAAGTTACTATTTTAGGCGTATTTAAATCCATTTTCCAGGGCAGGGTTCCTGGGTTAAACCCAGGCCCCAGTTGTTGAAAAGGTGCATAACGCTATCTACTGGATAAATCTATATCGATTAGATAGTGCAATTGGTTTCCCTTATACTCATTCACTGGATAGTCATTTATCCGGTGGAAAGCGCTATCCGACATTTGAACAACCGGGGCCAGGAGGCTCCAATTCTTTTTTTTTTTTAATGTTTCTTTTTGTGGAGGGGCGGAGTCAGGAGTGGAGCAAACAAAGTGTATCGTAGGCAATTAAAAAACAGATAATGCCTTTCCTCGGAGGTGGCAGTTTCCAGGCACGTTCGCGTATTTCTCAAATCCGAGTTGTTTTTTTGTTTTTCGCGTTTGTGCATTTCGCCCTCTCTTCTAACCCTCAGAAAGGTCCACACGTTGTCTGTAAATCAGTCTCTCATGAGAGAGTAGCATTTAACACGGAGACGCCAGGCTTAAAATTCTTCACAGTGAAACATTCTTAAGCTCCGTGAAGCTACTTTCCTTTTTTTCGTTCACTTGTACAGTAAAAACACACTAGTAAGAACCTGGTTTTGAAAAACCTGTTAAGCTAAAATTTTCCAGTTAAGCCCCCTCTATACAAGAACCTGTTTTTTGAAACACGCTCGCAGTTTCTAAAATCTATATCGGTACTCTTGAGCAAGTAAGATGGGTCAACATTCAGGATTCTCTTTGGAGACATAGGTGCCTGATTACTCCCACTGCAATTATATGATGGTATGCAGGGTTTATATAAGGAATAAGCCGAACACCGATAAATACTCTTAGCTACAATGTTGCTTTTTTAAGAAAATAGGAACCTATTTAAGAACCTAAATAGCCTGATTTTTTTTCTCATTATTATCTATGTAAGAACTTCGGTTAGGCTAACTTAGCTAGGAACATGCGGGTTCTTACTCGCGGGTTTTTACTGTATTTCAGCCCATCATAACGATTCCCAAAACGAAGCCGCACCCTGACGGAAAGAAGAAGAAGACCGCCGGCGGTAGTAAACGAAGAAAAGGATCGCCGACCGAACGAACACTCGATCAACAGGTCATTGTACGACAACTGCCTGGTGAGTAAAAAATACTTGGCTGTTTGGTGTGCCTGTTTGGCGCACTAGCCACAGTCAGCCCACTCAATCGACGCTTCACCTTATTTCTGTAAAGTGGATCGACTAGGGTTACTTTCATTGCTGCTCGGCTTCTCGTCATATGTGGGTTGAGTGTGTTGTTGCTGTTCTTTTTTGCTTCCCAGGAATTTTCTCCAAGTAATCGGGTTTTCTCCTCTTTTCTAAACCAACGTGATTAAATCCATGTCATTTTTTGAAACTGTCCAATGTCAGCCTTTCTAACTACAAATTTGGTTTGTCAGTTTGTTCAGTGACATGATGCTAGCCGGTTTCACTGATTTGCTTGACTGTTGCGCGTCTTACCACCCAAGTTCAAACCTTTCTTGCAACAAATCAGGTTATTGCAATTTGCGTGAATCCTGACAACTGATCGGGCAAAATTACGCGGGAGTCACGCCATACACGGGACTTACTCAGTTGCTGCTAGACAAGTTTGCCGTGGCCGGTAAAACGTGCAACATGCACAGATTTTGTTACAAAAAGTAGAACTTCTGTGTACTTTCTTCAACAACTTTGCGCAACCTGCTAGAACCTAATCATTGCAAGACAGGTTTTATTCATGGATGGTAAAACGAACAACACCGTTTTTCAACGCACTTTGCAACAATGTTGCAAAACAAGTTACCCGTTTTTGTTGCCCGTTTTTACGTGCCTTTAAACGCCACACAGACCCTCTACCGTTTCTAAAAAACGCGATAGGATATTGAACCACAGGTAGTTCAACATGCTTTCCATTACACACTGTCTATCACGTAGGACAAAAAGAAAAATTTGACTTTGTGGAAGACATTTGGGACGTTTCTTTGCTTTTTGCAGTTGTTCCTGAAATAAGCGCTGTAGAAATGGAAACTGATGTTACAGAAGCAGAAGTTTCATGCAAAAACACCAAGACCAAGAAACTAAAACCAAAGAAACGAGCTCGTCCCAAGCTAACTATCGACAATCTGGACGGTTACGAAGGCAAGCTGGACGACGAGTCACCACTAGACAGTACAGCGGTATCCTGTGAAACACCCCAGGCGTCTACTTCGACCAAAAGCAAAAAAGCCAAGGGTACGAAAAAGAAGCGCAAATCTACCACAAATACTCCTCCAAAGGGTACATTTGAATTTCCGGATATGACGTCACAGGACGAGAGTTTCTCCGAAAACAGCAGCAGTGTGTCTCCTAACGAGATTGCAAAAGAGGTTGTTGCTATGGCAGCCAAACAAATGGAAGCCCAAAAGAAGAGCATGCAGATGCAGTGTGATAATGACGACGATGTGTTTACATCCGGGCATGATAGTCGCGACGGTTTAAGTTTACTGGCACAGGCGTCTTTCCAAAGTGCTGACAAGTCGAGCAGGCGCAAGAAATCGCTAGACAATTCCGCGCTTTCAGAAGACCTTTTGCAGAAGAAAAGGGGAAGACCCAAGAAAGAAACGGAGTCCCCATCTTCTGAGCCAGGTAAGTTAGTTGACATCGTGACCTAATAATATTTTCTCACTTCGAGCTGCGATCCTTGTGGCTAGCGCCACGAATTACAAGTCGGCATTAATGCTGCTGAATCGTGAATTCTATGATCTGTTTCTCATGCTGACCTTAATTACTCTAGTTTGGTTTGCTTAACCAATTTCACTTACTTGAAATAATCGCTCTTGTCGCTTGTTTTGAAACTGCTGGCAAATCGAAGGCCCTTATTCGAATTGGCGTTTTTTTAATGGTGGACACGTATTCAAATATGTCATGTTGCGGTAACATTAAGAGCAAAAACATCAAGAGGGGACGGGATGGGCATCAACAGGCCTCTTAGGTCCCATGCAAGGTGTAGTTATCAGCTACTTAATACACATCTTTTTTCGAAGAGGAGATATTTTCCTCCGATAAAGACTGTTGATTCGGCACCATTCTGCTCCAGCAGTACAATTTAATTAAGTCGAGCCAGATAAATAATGGTGCTAATTTAATTTGAACACTTTCCTCCTAGACCCCGTCGTCGTTCCAAAGAAGAAGAAAAAGAAGAAGGTCCTAGATGAGGTATGAAATTACTACTTAGAACTTTTCTTCTGGAAAGAAACATATCGAAAGTATTGCGTTTTGGTTATACCGTTGGAGTCTATGGTTAGGACTTTGCGTATTCCCTAGGCCTCAATATTCCGCTCGGCCAAAGCGTTTCAGATCACGTGGTCCAAGCGAAAATGTTTCCCGCCCGTACCCCTCGAATACGTCACCGAAGTGAATTGACCGAGAGGGACTGTGAAGACGCCGTGCAGGGACGAGTCAAGTTAGGACTGTGAGAGTAGAACTGCTCTACTGTGTCTGTTTGTTCAATACAGTTAGGCTTTCCTCTTTCATAGTCGAATGAAGCCCTGATCGTGTGGTCTTTTGCAAGTTTTGCCAAGTCTATCTCTATAACCTCAGCGGCGTCGTTGCGCCAGCGTCTCGGCAGTGGCTCTCAGCAATACTCTTTCCATCTCGAGGCTTCCATCGAATAAGTTTAATTAGTGTTCATCCACAGTTGAAAATCGAGCTACATGACAAGACGATTTGCTTAAAATATAGTCAGTCTAGCTTTTGGAGTAAACCCCTTTACTTCTAGACCGACCAGCTCTTAAACTGAACCTGAACCTAAGGTGTTACCATTCATCTCAAACCTGTTTGGCAGAACCTTTTGCCAAAAGAAATTTGCAATTTCTATGAACGTTTTTTAAAGTTAGTTGCTTTTAGGACGGAAACGTCAGGAAATTTAGTAGAAATGTTCAATTATATTGATAAGTAGTACTTGTTCTATTGAACAAAAACGAATAAAGTTTGGGATTAAGGGTTTTATTAACTTAAGTGGGTTAATCTTTTATTAGGACACAACAGACGTGCCAAAAAAGAAGAAAAAGAAAAAGAAGAAGAAGGTTACAACACAGAAAGAAGAAATTACAGAGGAGAAACCTGCGGAAGTGCCTCAAGAAGAACGGCCTCAACTTCCCTCTTATCAACATCAAGACAAGGATGAGACGAAACAGCTAGAAACAGCAGTGTTAAATGAAGACAGTGAACCAGAAGAAGATGTGTTTCGACCAGCCGATGAAATTATTAAGGACTCTGAGGAAGGCCATCCAAGTGCTAGCCTTTCGCGGGAAAATGACGACTTCAAAGGAAGCATGTCATCGTTGCTAAGTGACGAGTGGCAACCCAGGAGGAGCGAACGGATTTTCATCAACAGTAGCGTGACCACCAACTCTAGTTCCAGTCCCTTGTCACCCACGACGAAGGGAAGCGAATTCTCTTACGCAAAGAAGACCAAGAAAGGGCCTTCGGTCAAAGCTGTGAGTATCAGCTGAAAGATATTTGCATTTTGGAAAAGTTGTGTCGAGGCTGTCAAATGAGGGATATTTAACAATTTGACGCCAGTTTTTTCTCGTCTGTCCTCCTTTTGATACCGGTAAAAATGAAGAACAAACAACAGAAAACACAAGGCAAATCGGGAAACTTATGACTTGGTGATTGAATACTGACGACAAGTAACGGAGTTTCATTGGTTAAAAATTTGACAGATTCATGTACACTAACACTTTGCATAAATTAGGAATTCGCTTGTTTTCCAAATTTCAGAAAAAGAGTGAGATTAATGTTTATTGTCCCAAAAAATGGGGGCATTTGGGCACAGCACAAGGTCGTAATCTAGCCCAAGGATAAAAAAATTTTGTTTCTTGTTGAACAGAAAATGGCCCGGTCAGACTCCCAGACTGAGGACGAAATGGCGGAAAGTGACGTTGTCTTGCCACAAAAAGTGAAGACCAAGGCCAAAAAGAAGAGAGGGACTGGTAAAAGCAAAAAAAGGATTTCGTCCGATGAAGACTACGAACCAGTCAAAGTCTCCAGAAGAGTGCGCTCTAAATCCAGGCAGCTGGTATAGTGCTCTTTTTCGTAGCTTTACCTAATCCCTTCTTAGGATAGATAGCGATAACAACCTTTTTGCTTCGTTTGCAGGTCGACTTTGACGATGCAGACGATATTCAAGAGGATGAAGAGCCTGGCGAGGAAGGAGAAACTGACGTGGAAATAAACGTAACCGACAAAATGGATACGACTGTGACAGGGGAAGAAGAGCAAGGAAGACAGCAAGCTGAGGATGTCGAGGGCGGAAGAGACATTAAGCCGGAAGTGGAGGAGCAGAAAAAGGAAGCGGAAGTTAAGGATGAGGAAGAAGATTCAAAGATGGACGTGGATGAAACGGTAGAAGACAGAAGTGACTCAAAGGAGATAATAACGGCTGATGAAGTGGAAGAGTCTACCGTGAAGGAAAGCAAAGAGGTTGGTCTTTTTTTCTGTGTCATCGATCTAATGTCAACTGAAAATTTGCAAATACACATAACTCTCTAGGGAAGTACCCCTTCATGACTTCTAAGAGCCTTCCTTTTTAATTTTTTTAGGAAACTAGTCAGGAAGAGGAAAAGACAGATGAGGCTTCTTATGAGCAACCTTTATCACCAGGTTTGTTGTTGTTTTCTTTGTGTTTCGCGCGAAACGAGAATGAGTACCTTTCGCGCCTTGATTGTTCATTCGTATATTCCGCCAATAAGTAGGCCCGATTACCAGCCGCTGTTCGGGAAAATGAGTCCGCACTCATCCCCCGAAAGTGGGGAAGGATCAAAGACCGGACCCGGGAGACGGCGGAAATCGAGCCTAGCCAATAAGCACTGTCGATAAAAGAGGAGGAGTGTTTCAAGCACGAGGCGTAGAGCTTATATAGGCTGTTGTATCAGACGTCAAACAAATGGACTTGGTAATGTCCAGCCAAGCACTTATTTCTACCCGGCTCTACCCCCAAAATAAGTATCCCCATTTCTAGTGTGACGGTTGACTATGTATTGTTTTGTTTCAGAAGACGTTCGTTTCACGTTTTTGACCGAGGAATTACGGGAAGGTGTCAAGCTTCTCCTTCCTGTGGATTCTGTCTTCTTCCCGGGACGCATCAGTACTTTCAATGAACCTGACTTGTAAGTGGATCTACATAAAGTTTTCCAAAGAGTTGCCTTGAAGTTGATTTGCACTGACGCGTTTTTGGCTACGCACGTTAACGCACGTAAATTTTAATCACGTAAATAAAATGGAGGCAGGATATAAAGTGTTGAGATTAAACGTGAAGTTGAGCGAGGTTCTACTTTTCCGCTTACGTGCGGCCTCTCATACATTGCCTCTGTTTTATTTGCGAAATTCTTTTATTGACCCAACCTCTTCGGTTAAGATGGTTGAATATCAGCCTTGCTGTTTGGCGTTTTTGTGGACCTCAATTTGTGTCGCTAAAAAACTTCGGCAATATAATCCTGCCATCTTGACCGAACAAGCTCGCTCAGTAACAAATATTTCCTAATTTCAGATTCGGAGTAATCCTGGATGGTGAAAGGGGCCGCAGACCGCACTGGAAATCCACAGAACAGCTGCGTACTCAAGCGGTAAGTTGTTGAACTTCCATGGACATCTATAAACTTCTATGGACTTCTAGATAGCAGTACAAGAAGGAAGTCAATATTTCTGGTATTAACGAACCAATTTTATTTCACCGCAAAGAACTTAAAATTTCAACCTTTTATCTCTGCTTCCTTGATGCGATTGTTCCCTTCTTCCTTCAAAATGAATAGATAACAGAAATTAATGTGCACGAATGTTGCTTCGTTTTAACTCGGAGGATCTTTTCTCGCTAAAGGTGAAGGATATTCAGCCACCGAGTGCGAAGTTTATTCCGATTGGAACGCGTGTGTGCGCGCACTGGAGCCCGCAGTATCGATGCTTTTATCCCGGAACTGTTACTGAAGGTAGGTTTTTAATGCCCAGCTGCAATTTTTTTTTTCAAAAGAAGCCGGTATCAGCACAGTCGGTTAGTGCGCTGCATTCTGTGCGGGATTCGAGCTCTTTTCCCACGGCAGGTGTGACTATCCTCTCACGCCGACTTCATAGGGCTTTGTTACGCGTTCCTCCGTGGGATGCCGAGATGTGACCCTAAATCCTTGTTTCGACTTCTTATCTTTCTGTGTATCTTTAAGTAGCTTTAAGTACCTGTAAAATGGAGCAATGATGGAGAGAGAGGGGGGGTGGGGGGGGGGGGATGAAATGAGCGCACCGTCGGCCTCTGGTTTGTCAGTCTAATGTACTATTTAGACTTGCCGACGTAAAATATGGACCTCGTTCAATAAGCAGTATCACAGGGATTCATATAAGTTATTATTCGTCATGGAAAAACGCCATCATGTACAGTATAAATTGATTGTTTTTCGTTTGCTTGCCTTTAGCACCGCAAGACGAAAAGGAGGTAGAAGGCAAAATCTGGATCGAGTTTGATGATGGAGACAGTGGATTCTTTCAGTTGAATGAAATCAAACGAATACACCCAGACTTCCCTGTGGAAGGTACAGCTACCCCGCTTCATCTCTTGAGGGTTTTTTCGATTTTTTTTTCAGCAGTACAGATCGTCACTCTTCTTCTGTTATAAGTGAGCCAATCAACTTAACTGGCAGAGTTTCTGAGTTACCTCTTTTTCAAAATGGATCTCGGTGCTTATCTTTCAAAGGGAAATATATTACACTCACTTACAAATTTACCACATTTTCATATGAGAACTTGTACACCAGGTCTCGCTTTAATAAAAAGTCTTCAGGCAACTTGAACCGTGTTCATCGTATGGTTTATCGTTAGTGATTTTTCTTGATTTTCGTGACCTTTGTGCTTTATTAAGGGGTGTTATTCTATCGAGAAGTTAGTTGTTGATCAGCTTCGGAGCATTATTAGCCGTTCTTTGTGTGGTCACGCACGTGAGTCCTAGCTGCGTCACGACACACAGGACGGCTGGGCAGGGGACTAGAACTTAAGGGTTAATTCTACCTTTTTGTACTACAGAGGCAGAATCAACTCCCATCCTGCCGGAGAAAAGGCCTCGATCCAGTTCCTTTGGCAATTCGCAGCCCACGGCGATCAAGGATTCAAGTTCTAGGCTTCGAGCCGAGGAGAACACGTCCGAGTTCTCATCTGGAAACGAGAGCTCCGGAGAGATTCAAACAAAAAGAAGGAGATTGCGAGGGAATAGGAAAAGCAGAGATGATTTGTGGCTTCTTTCAAAGCAAGTGGGTAGCGATAGTAAGGACAGTAACGCAAAGAAGCGAGAAATCCATCGGAATAAGGCGAAGGAGGCTGAAAAGCACGTTGTTGACAGCACGGGGTCTCTTGCAAAGTTGAAAGATAAAAATTATGACAGTAAGGAGAGCCAAGAGAATAAGGTTTTGGATGCGCCACAAAAACAGAAATCAAGCAAAAACCGCGGTAAAGTAGAAGTGGAGTCGAAAGAAGCGACGAAAATTGCGGAGAGTATAAAACATAATTTACCGTCTAATGCGTCGGCGGAACTCAAAAAATCCGAGAAGGAAATTCATTCAAGTGACTCCTCTTTTAAAACAGGAGATTATGAAAACAGTGGTAAACAATCATCTGATAAGGTGGGCGCTGTGGTGGGAAACAGCGCTGAGTCTTCTGACCAAGGTGAGGACAGCGACGCGAACTCAGATGTTGAAACGCCGAAACAGGAAAAAGGACCTCGTGGAAGTGCAAAAGGGTCCTCAAGGACATCTGAAAAGGACCTTAGAAGGAGGTCACTTACTTTGAGTCTTAATAGCTCCTTTCGTTCCACGCGAACCGAAGGCGAGAGCCCTACGCGTGACGGTTTGTCTGCGTCTCAAGACGAGGACAGTGAATCTTACAGTGACGCGTTTGACGAAAGTCCGCTGGTCGAAAATAAGTCTTTCCAGGTGGGCTTGTAAACATTCTACATGGTATTTTAAAGCGTTTTAGAGCGGACAAGACAGCGCTTGTTTGTCATTGAAAATTTTATGGCAGCACTCGTAGATAAAGAACACGCGATCGATCGAGCGTTGCAGATGTAGTATCTTGTTTCCCGTTCCAAAAAGTGCGCCTACAAAGCAAAGGAGCTGGGTGGGGGATGTTGGGGATGGACGGTGGTACGTATGAATGTCTCGAAGGAAAAGTATCCTAATCTTGGCTTTGCCTTTCTATTTTCCAAGCATAAATCAAGGTTTTTGTGGGGGATGCCATCTTCCCATAATCAACCCGCCTTCCCCACACCCTCCTCTTGCCTTTCTTTAGGTCAGTCTTTACGCGGGGGCAATTGACAATTTAGAATGATGAGATGACACTGGTGTGGGTGTAGTTTGCTAATTGTAAGGGCGCATTCCACAAGTCAACTGGTCGGCCAAATTGTGTACAGCAGTGTGAACTCTGAAAAAAAAAGGCCTATTTCGTTTTCAAGACGAACGGTCTGGCCGACCAGTTGTGACTTTTCGGCAAGCGTCCTGACTGACTTCTTGAAGGCGTGAAGACACATGTATTGACCACTACAGAAAATACCATAACATACCACAATGCTCTTTGTTTGTCACCCCAAAATTTTGCATAAGCATTGTCTTCAATTTTCTCTTGGGAGTTTGGGTTGACAAACAAAGAGCATTATGGTATGTTATGGTATTTTCTGTAGCGGTCAGTTAAGATGTTGCCTGATTTTCAGTGTAGTTGTTTCCACCCTTAACGCATGCGCATCTGTTCCTTTTTCTTGCTAAGTGACTTTTTGACAAGCCTGTACTTACGGCAACTGTTTATTTTTTTTTTTTTAGCCTCGCCTAGGCAGGAGACGCCGTTCAGAACTAGATCGTCTTCAAGTAGACATGAAATTTTCAGGTAAGAGGTGTACAGACTCAGTTTTCTTAAGGCATAACCTTAAAGAAGTGTTTTACAAGGACCCACAAATCTACAAAGGCCTGAACGTTACTACCCATCACCTTAATCGATGACTCTAAATTTTGTTAGTCCTTAAAGAATGTGATTTCTTGCTCTTTGACAATGTTGTCTAATTTATTTTTTCAGGGCCACTTTGGCAGTGGTCTGGAAAAAATTTCCAGAATAAACGAAAAGGAAAGGGAAAGAAAGTCTTCTATAAAGCTATTGTACGAGGAGACGAGACGATCTCTGTAAGTAATTCAGCTGTTTTTCGCAGCAGTGTTGTTCTTGCTTTTCTATTCAATATTACTTCAGTCCCTATCCTTGTCTTATCTTCAAATGAGTTTCCAGCAGGCTTTATTTAGGTTTCGCATGGTAAATTAATTTCGCCAGGCAAAGCAAAATGAAAAGTAGAGCCCAATTGAAGTGCAAAGCACGTGAAAGAACATAAGAAGACCTATTAAATTTTTTCTGAACGCACGCTTTTACTTACAGACTTGCATGAATGAAGTAAGATCTTTGTTGCACATGCTCTGCTTGTTGCTAAGATACAGGTTTGAACCCGTGCCTAATAGCTGTGGCTCAATTATGACCATTGGTTTGCCAGCTACCTACCAATAAATGTAAGCACGCACTCAAAAAACAGTTTGACGAGAGAAAACAAGATTTGCTAGTGCAGAAGTTCAGGTTTCGGCAGCTTCAAAGGCTTGATGCGATTCAGCCTGACCATCCTTTTCTCCCACTCGATCAAGAAGAAGACAAAAGGAGGCTCTGTTGGCAGGGCGAACGGAGTTGGGCCTGTTTCCCTCTTTCCTTCCCCTCCTTTCTCCCCCCTCCTCCTCAACGCCTTTAATTAACCGCAAAAGTAAACGTTTATGAAGTACTGACAGTATCTTCGAATAACGAAATGTGTACTGTTGATTGACAGGTCGGTGATTGCGCAGTGTTCATGTCCAACCCAACAAAAAATCTCAATCTCCCGTATGTTGGTAGGATCGAGAGCATGTGGGAGGGTTGTGGTGGCAATATGGTGGTAAAAGTCAAGTGGTTCTACCACCCGGAGGAAACAAAACCAGGAAGAAAGCCCTCTGATGGGAAGGTAGGCACTTTTGAATCAGTGGTAATATGAATGCCTTAAAAAGGGCAAATGTGATGTCTCCTAGCAACAGATCAAAAGCAGTTGTTAGACAAAAAACTTGATGACTCTATAGGGAATGCCTTCGTCAAAGACAACCCATCTTGATTTGTAAGCAAATTTTAAAGTGGAGAGCAATGTATATGATATGTATGATGATAAAATCGTCAAAAGGGAACTTCTAATTCGAGTGCTGGTCCCCTTTTTTGCTCCCTTACCTGGTGCAGTTTTCATTGAGACAAACTGTGCTCATTGGCGGACTTTCTTTCATCTTTAAACCCTACTGTCAGTATCCTCATCCTACCACAGGAAACATACAAAGAAGATTGCGGACTGATGAGGAGAATTTGTTCAATAATCAAGGCCTTTTATACCACCTGTTGAATCTATTATTTAACGCTCAAAGCTTAGATCAATCTGTTACACATACGGTCAACTCTCTGAGAGAAACCTCTCTGAGACCGGTACGAAGTGTCCTCTACGAGTAATGTTCGTATGAAACTGGAAATGATCCTCGCGGTTGAATAAACAACCTGAGCAGTTGAAAAAGAACCTGTAATGTCCATCTTAAAGAGAGTCATAGAGAGGGAGCAAAGAAAGGCAGGGACCATCTCTAGGTGTTCGTTTTACAGAGGTGTTCGTTAAGAGAGTCGACTGTATATCAGCATGAGCTGAAGTAACTTAATTTCTTTCCATTGTTGCAGCAATCTTTGTACCGCTCCACCCATGTAGATGAAAACGACGTGCAAACCATCTCTCACAAGTGCGAAGTGCTCACTCCTGAGGAGTTCAAACAACGCCTTCAGAGTCTCGATTCACCGAGTACTAGGACTTCTCTGTCAGACCGGGTGTTCTGTTGCATCGGAAGCTACGACCCCAATAACGAGACGCTACAGACGGAACTGTAATCTGCGCATGCGCTGTCCGGTAGATACGGAATGGTCTTCGCCACACGTTTTGTTCCAGTTTTAGTTCTTTGATTGGAGTTGAAACCATCAAACCATTTATGGTTTTTGATTGGTTTTAAATTCTCTATAAAGCGAACAGCTGGTTGAAATACCGCGACGATCTCTTCAAAATATCCCACAGAGTGTTCGTCGGCTTCTAGGAAAAGACAATGCCGAATAATTAAAGCCGATAATTTGGTTAAAAGTTTTGAAGTAGCCCGCGGGAGTGACAAGGCGGTTCCGTTGTGAATTACGCCAAAAAGACGGGTGTAGTTGTCATCGTTGATTCGCGCATGTTTCGCACTAAAACGTTCACTTTTGCTCAAGCACTCTTCATCTGAATAGGTGAAAAGCCAGTTGTTAACTGAAGAACGAAGAAAAAATCTTGCGCTGGTTTCATCCCGCTTATGTATCCCAACGAAGGAAAGTGTTAGCCTCTTTTCTTGTCCTCCGGAAGTTTGGCAACTGCTATAAAATAATGCTGACTTCTTATCTGTCTTTGAGGTTATACGCTTGGTTTTGGCGAACAAGTGCCGTAAGGAAATCATTAAATATCACATTATTACTCCTGCAAAGTTTTCGACAAACTACAGTCTTGTCTTACCTTCGTGGAAAGTCCGTCTTCTGTTAATGATTAATTACTGATTCGCGCAGTGCTGCGATTCATTGTGTTTTCAAGCGTTACTCGTGCTTTATACTAGAGCCTCTACGTAACGGTCGCGTTTTGATCAGTGTACATAACTTGCACTACCTAATTATTCAAGTTAGAGTCCGCTACAAATAGAAAGTCCGTTGAACGGCTTCGCATTTTTCCAGCGCGGGAGTGACGCGTAAGACACGTGACGCGCTCGTAGTCCTCACAAGTCGAAATTATACATAATTGTATGTAAACGAAAGAAATCCAGTATTCTCTCTTAATAATAAGGTTTAACTCATGTTGTGTGCAAAAAATCTAAAATATTTTTTATAAGGGAAGTGTGATGGCGATGTTAATTGTCGGCGAGTTAAGTTGAGTTTTGTACTGTGGGTTAAAAGTAAGAAAAAAAGCAATCTGTGTAAATATATGTACAGTACACTTGTTATAAAGTTATCCTTTTGTAATATAACTCCACTAGCTCACGGCCAAATCTCTCGTTTATATTATACAGAGGAAATATAATGAATATCTAGTTTTAGAATGAGAAAATAAAGTTTTAGGTTTTGTATTGTGTCGTCCATATGCCGTTTTTGAATCGCCGATGGTGGTCGATTGAAAACCTCGTTGTTCGTTTAAGGTCACGCTTGAAACTTAAGCTGTGATGTGTCGAATAGGCCATTTGTATGTAGCCTGAGTATCGGGCCCTCCCAAGGGACTAAGGAAGAGGAAGTTTTAGATGGGGGAATGAGGAGGGATTAATCCCTTCCCCTTTCGCCAAGAAACGCCTGATACTCCGGGTAATTTGTACATTGTCCTTATCTTACTACTGTGACCAGAATCCTTCCCGTTTCTACTATCATATTTGAATTTGGTAATCCCAGCAAGGTTTACAAAACAAAAGCCCTTATTTACACAAGAAAGCAAAACCTTGAAGGGTTCTGGTTGTAGTAGCAAAATGGCGTCATCGTGCATATGGCCTATCACACGATGGGATTGTTTTTAAGGACGAATTTTGACCCATTTTCTTTCGCAACCTCGTAATGGGCAATAAAAATAGAACTGTCCAGCAGTGCAGTTCGAGACAACACTGACCAAGTCTCACGCGCAACCTCAAAGCCTTCAGGACTTTCCAAGACGACTTTGGCTGTCACTCGCAGAGGCATAGCCAGATTTTTCCAGGGTTTCGCACAATTGCCGAACCCGAACCAGTGATAGAGTAGCTGTTAAATGGGTAGCATAAGAAAACAGCCGACACTTCGCGATGCCAATATTTCCTTGCGAATTAAGTGACTTAAGAGGAGCGCATGCAGAGATTCCATACTGAGAACGTATCACTACCCAGATCTGGGTAGTGCTTTTGATTGGTCGTACGGCGATGGAAATTTGCTTCAACCAATCAGAAGCAGGACCCAGATCTGGGCTCTTTCCTCTAGATCTGACGCGGGGAAACCAGTGTTGGCGTCGTCGGCTGTTTTCTCAGGCCATTTATGAAAGCGACGATCATGTTTTATAATCATTAATTCGCCCTTCACATGAAATATTTTGGGCATAGGAGGTGTGGTAGCCTTAGCCTGGGAGCAAGCTCTCCTATTTGGGCGAGTGAGACGAGTCTCGCGAGAACGCGCGAGTGAGCGGCCCCTCGCTCGCGCGTTCTCGCGAGGCTCGCTTCGTTTGCCCAAATAGGAGAGCTTGCTCGCAGGCTATGGTAGCCTGAGAAAATAGCCGACATTTTGCTACGCCAGCACTGGTTTTCCCTCGAAATGAGATCTGAGGAACGAAGGCAGAAATTCCGGTTTAAGGTCACATCGTTCCATGGTCAGATCATTCCAAGCCTGATCGCTCCATTTTATGGTCAGACTGTTCCACAGTTTCAGTGTAAAACTCGATATGAAGCGCGCCTTTTTTTTATTATTGGCTTGAAACGCCCTTGTTTCTGGTTGTGGCTTTTAAGACTCGAGAAAAGTTTTGACTATTAAGTGGACCAATCTGGCTTGGAATGATCTGATCTTAGAACGAAGTGACCGGATACTGCGTAGTGCTTCTGATTGGTTTAAAATTTGTTTCATCCAATCAGAAGCACTACCGAGATCATTAGTACGGAATTTCTGCGCTGGTTTCTCAGACGTCATTTCGCGGGTTAACCATTGGTGGCGTCTCGAAATGTTGGCTGTTTTCTCAGGATGTACTGAGGTATGGCTCTGGTTGGAAGTCACTCATACTAACATTAGGCTGATTTAGCAACAGAACGGGAACGTCAGTTGACGACGGCGCGCGCAAATCAAACAACTGGCTTGACCAATGGCAGGGTGGCAAATTAGGCACCGGAAGTCCGCGCACTTTCCCGTCGCCAAATGACGTTCCCGTTCTGTTGCTACTGGCTCAGCCTATTATACGCATAAACGTCCCGCGCTATACACAATCTTTCCTCTCTATTGTAGTCCTTTCCTCGTGTGACTGTTTTCCGTTTTAATTCGATGAAACTGGCAATTTTATCTCGTCCAATCTCCCTGGGAGTTACTCCCTTATATAAGCCATATAAGTATGTACCGACCCCAAGGGTAGGGATTTTGGGCCTTTTTGGTCTGAAAACGGGTATAGACTTTGCCCATTTTGGTCTGGAATCTGGTTGGTTTTCGAGGAAACTACGGGAGTGTATGAACGTATTTATCCTTTCAGTTCCAAGAAAATAAGAACGAAATAGAAATATGTGAATTCGAAATGCATTTGAAGAATTTTTTTGTTTGCGCCCTAATCTAAGTAATGACGACATAGTTTTTGCCTGAAGGCCAGTTCTGAAAACGGGTATGGATTTTAGAGGTCTGGTTTGAAAAAGGGTGAGGAAAATGGCATTTTTTGGTCTAATATAGGTTCGGGATTTGGAGAATCGGGAGGCACACCCTCACCAAGAATTCCCAGGAGTACCCCCCCCCGGTCTAATCTTTTTTTCCATATTTACTACAATAATGACAAATAACGTATATTTAAAGACCTCTGCAATTTCACACAAAAAGATATTCAAGTGTTCAATTTTTAGTCCTGAGCCTGATCAATAGATCATTCTTTACATTTTAATCTGATCCTAATCGACTTCGCCGGAAAATAGCCTTAAGTGCATCTCTGCAAACTTGGATCAGATCAATTAACAGAGTATTAGCATTGATTTCTTCCTGAGTTTTGAGGTCACATTATATGATATGGCTTTCGACAAACTGTCATGGGGTTCTCGCTGCATTTCGAAAAAAATGACGCGCTTTTCCTCGTCCGCCCCGGCTGGCACTCTATAAGTTCAAAGCATTTGCCCTGGGGTACTCCTGAGAATTCTCTTTCGGGTTGTGGCACCCGATTCTCCAAATCATGACATTCATACATTTCCGTAGTTCCCTCGAAAACTATACCCGATACCAGACAGTGTCCAGACCAAAATAGGCAAAGCCAATACCCCTATTCAGACCGAAACAGCGCAGCACATACTTTTATGAGTTGCATAAGCAGCCCCCTGGGGCATTTGCTAGTGTTCACATCGTTTCATGAAAAAAAAAATACATTTTCCTAGTCAGATGAAAAAAAATGTTTGAAAAAACACTTCTATAATATTCCCCGTCTACGTCGTCGGTTTTTCTACCCCTCCCCGTGCGCCATCCTGAATGTTTATTTCACTGAGGGTATAGCAGTAGTTAGGCCGAGGAGATGTCGCTTTTATAAGCAAAAAGAAATCAAATGTTCTTTAAAACTAAATTTACTGTTCGGGATTATAGACTATTAAGCAGAATAAACTTTCGCGAAATCTGAATGAAACTGGAGCACAAAACATAGATTAAAACCCGAATTTATTACGTTTTTTGACAGGCAGATCTGTCTATCTGCCGAAAGAGGCTACAATGGACAGAATAAAATTAGCCTGTACACAGACGTTGTTTTATTTTTCTAACATCGGCGAGCTCGCGAGGGAAGCGAGTGCGCGAGAACGAGCGCGGAATAGCAAACCCACACCCCCCTTCAAATCAAAGATGAAGCCGCGCGAAAGCCAAAACGTGATATTTTCCCCTCCCACCCTTGATGATTTGGAGGGGGGGGGGTAGAAGTTTGCTGTTTGATTTGATTCTTTCCAAGATTGTAGGTTATGCTGTTGCTGGTCATTATCATGTTCAGAGTGAGACCATCATCAAGTTGTAGGAGAAGAACATGAAGAAAGAATAACAAACACAGATGATTCCCTGGCGTCACATTAAGCTACTCCTTCATACAAATTGAGACAAACTTAAAAGAAAAGGCCCCCTTTTTGAAGTTTGTACCAATTTGTATGAAGGCAGGAGCTCCTGATGAAGGTGACTTATGTGGCCGATGATTTTGTCCGCGAAAGGGTGTTTGTCTTTAAACCAATTTACAGCCTAAAACTCGTGTTTTCCAGACTAGGCAAATGTCGTGACCTACCTCTTTACACTTCCTGAAGAAACAACTGTTTTTATGGCTTATATTACAAAAAAAGATCGCACATCACAATGATACAAAGGTTTCGACGTCATGCTTTTAACAATGTGCATTCCCCCGAGGGTTCCCCGGCCAGTCCACCTCGGAATCTCACCCACCCCCAAGAGAACTGATATGTTCGTCGACCAGTCTCTAGATCGATCTGGAGCTTGTAAACGTCAAATTTAGTAGCAACTCTTCTATGACCTCCTCAACCCAGGAAATTAGTAATCATTTCCTTACTGTGAGAGACTTCAAGATAAGATCGCGTGGTCAATAGGTTGATCCGAGGTAGGTGTAGTCACATTCCTACCACGGATCATGAGCTTGAGGTTTTCCTTGCCGAGATATAATTATCAAAATTATCAAAAGATAACTGCCTCATGATGAGATAAAAATATATGCCACAAGACTAAAGTTTTGATCAAGTTTTCCCTTTTGCAATCGCTCGACTTCAAAGGGTTTCCGTGCGACAGCAGAAAGAACAGCAGACCAAACATCAAAAAGAGCCTTCACTCATTTGGAAATTGTCAGCGTCCACTGGAATGCAAGGAATGTTATTGAAGGCTACCAACCACGAAGTTGCAAGAAAAGTGATAGTGTTAAAAGGGCAGAAAATTTTCCGGCTTGTCGTGCCCTTCTGGCTTCATGCAGAGCTAAAATACTAAGTCAGCATCAGCGAAGCCTTCGTAATGAGCGCCTTGTGTTCTTACAATAAGCTGGAAGGCGCTTTTAGCTCGCGGTTACTGTGACATCTGTCTTCATATTGCTCGAGTCATTGACTGATTAGCTCTTGAATCGTTTATAAATGTTATTGCTTATTGCACGTCGAGTTTCGATGGTGAACATTATTTGCAAAAGGCAAGTTAGCTGATCCCCTCTTCGCATGCCTGAACTACTTTTAGAAACAAGCATCGACGAAGAGCCCTACAAAGGTTTTGACATGAACACAGAAAAAACGGGTGCAAATATGGCGTTTTCCGGGACACAGGCATTACTCCTCTGGTGTCGACAACAGACGGAAAGCTACAGTGAAGTGAACGTGATCAACATGACAACTTCATGGCGAGATGGCTTGGCATTTTGTGCAATTATACACCATTTCAGACCGGATTTGATGTAAGTTCAAACTATCTCAAGTTGTGCTTAATTTCACGGTGTTTGCACCGAGCCGGCGAAGATGCGGCATTATTCAGCTCATATGTTAAGAATGTGCTTTCTTTTGATCTAATTTAGAGATTTTGACAGGCTTTCGAAAGAAAACATCATGGTTAACAATGAACTGGTAAGTAATAGTTGAAACTAAGTGCGTGTAATCCGAAAAATTTCAAGTATAGTGTCAACTCTTGAACTCACTGTTGGCAAAATAATTGCGTTTTTCATGGTTAACAGACCTGTTATTTATCCATTTGTTAGTTTATTGTTTCATTACTGGTGTCAAAACAATTAGAATAGACCCTATAAACTTGAAGAAATAAGCGGAACGCCCTGCTCATTGGCAAACCAAACAAATGATATTGTCAGATTTCTCTCTTTCCGGACGGCGATGTTCACTAGACGATAAGCTACATAGAATTAGCATACTTTTTTTAAAAAACACATTCCGGATCGTACAGTTTGTTTCTTTTTTTTTTTCTCAGTTGCTTTTCGTTTGCAGCACGTACCCGAACCAATATCAGAACAAACAGGTTGATGGGTTATTTAGAATATAGGTTTATTTCCTGAAAGATGACTTGCGATCTATTATGCAGCAATCGTTTTTGTCGTGACACTGAAATAAAAATAGATCTTAAGATTTATATTGACACCCTTTGCAAACCTCTGAAAGTGAAATAATTGACTGTTAATCTGAGGGTGCTGAATCGATCTCTTATTTTTAATACAGTCGCACCCCGCTTTATGGACAGTGGCTTAATATGGGCACCTTGTTACTATGGACACTTTTCCTTGTCCCTAGCCCTTACATTTCCTCTGAATTCAATCCGCTTAATACGGACAACTCCTTGATATGGACACTTTATATAGGGGTGTGACTGTATCATAATGTTCACCTAATTTGCATATTCTGCTTGTATTTATGTACATACTGTGGTTTAATTTTTTGTTTGGTTTGGCATTTTTCGAACCAGTTTAATTTTCATTTTCTTTAGTGTAAAAACAAGCCAAACCAAAAACAAAACAAACAACAAATTAAACCGCAACTTTTGTTTGTGAATGGGGATGCTGGACAGAAAGAAGGAGCCAAGCTATTTGCACTTTTCTTAATGATTTCTGTGAATGATGGAGGAAAGCCAAGTAAAAAAAGTAAATGTGCATCAATTGTTACTTTTCTAAAATTATTTCCTAGTAGAATAGAAAAATTTAACCTGTGTTAGGTGGATACCCATGGAACCCAGGAAGTATCTGCTGATTAACCCATTCGCCCCTGGAGTTTTTGCCGAAAAACGCGTTTTGAAGCTAGTCGAGCAGTTTTCTGGTCACTGTTGTGCTATTAAGAGCTAAAACTTACCACAAAGCTGTTTACAGGTCGTACACTTTGCGGCCTTCTGATCCAGATGCAAACTATTCAAAGCCAAATTTCGAGATGACCCAGCAGTCTTGACTTTTACTTTTCGCTTTCTCTGCTCCCTCTTTTTTCATTTTTCTTGCCTCATTTTTTTTCTTTTGCTGGGCATTTAGTAGGCTTCATTCTGGTGGGAAAAGTTTTTAGGAAAGCTTTTAGGAAAAAGCTGTTGCTAATCGGTAATTATCAATATTAATAGATTTTTATCGAAGTTATCTATTTTAATCGGCACTTAAATTTCCATGTTTTTTAGCAGTTACGTTGTCAAAGTTTGTTGTTTCCGGAACATATAGGACAGATAAATTTTGATCGATATTTATTTTACAATTTACAGTCAATATTCTAATGAGACATTTTCGGCCAAACGACGAAATAAAAAAGATTCAAGAATGAGAGTAAACTTAACATAAACAATTGATTCAGTTTGCTTGCATTGGAAACTGTTCAAGTTGAACCCCACACTTTATAGTTCAAGTGGTGAGGATACTGTTCAGTGTACATAAAGTTTGTCAGCAAGACCCTTGCTTCTTCAAAAATCATATTGCAAAGCATCATTAAGGAAAGAGATGTGACGTGACTATAAACCTATAAAAATGTGAGAGAAAAAGCATGATCATCATTTGAAACACAAAACATCTGCACAATTGCTAATATTGTGAACTGTAAAATAATGCATAATTTATTGGGACTTTAAAATTGATAAAATCGATAGCGCTGACAAAGAAAAAAGTTGTTGCTATCAATTTCTATTGATTGACCAATACTTGTAATCAAAATCAATCAAAAAGTGATTATTGACAATTATCATTTTATTGATTGGTTTTCCGATATTGGTTTTTATTGATTGCACTAGTCAGGTATAATCACATCTTTAATTCTTAACATGACAGGCTTTCAGTGTGGCTGAAAAACACTTGGGCATCCCTATGGTACTTGATGCGAGCGACATGTTAGAGAATACCATTCCAGATAAGCTGAGTGTTATTACATATGTGTCACAGCTTTATGAGTACTTCAAGAACAGGTCTCCTGGTAGGTGATTTGCTGCTCAGCTTTTATTTAGGAGTGTGATTGCATCATTTATGTCATTTATCATTTTTTGGAAAGTAAAACCTTACAAAGTTTTTACAATTAACTGTTTTTGTTGATTAGAAAAATTTTGCAATGTATAAGCTGACAGTACTGCCAGTATGTCAGTTCAGTGCAACTTAAACTTTTTAGCTTGGCCAGTTTTTGTAGAGTGCAGTAGACACTTGCTAATAAGAACCTACATTTTTTTAGGTCAGACAAAAATAGTTCTTTTACTTTTGGGTAGTTATTGGCAATTTATATTTAGGCTAGGTAGGTTCTTAATTAGGTTCTTAATTTCTATGAAGGAGATATAGTTTTTACTACTAGAAAAAATAAAGAAGAGCTCTTGAGTTTGGTGAGGTAACTCTAAATATTAATTTATGTTTATCAAGTGTGTATGTTTATTTTTGTATTTGCAGCAAACCAGGGCTATGCCACAAAGATGAACATTCAGCCCAAGACAAGAAATGAATCTAAAGGCCACAAAGGAAGCAAGCGCACGTCACCTTCCAATCAGATGTACATTCTTTCTGGTCATGCAAAAAGAGTTGCTTCAGCTCTTCGAAATGTCTTTAAATCAGATGCCAAGGAGGAATCATCGAAGAGCAAAGAGCATGGCAAGTACTTAGGTGTGGATCCTCTAAGAACAAACTTGGAAACAGTAAGTGTGACAGTGAAGAGTATATTCCTTTCCTTGGTAGTCATTTGGATGTGTCCAGAGTGTAATGAAAATTTTATATTACCGTAGTAATAAATGTTCTTAGCTAACACCCTTTTACACTAATTTTTCAGTAATTGTGCTGATAACATTTTTCTGTCACCGTAAAAATGATTAAAGTTTCAGTGATTCACTTTCTGTTTATCTAGAGCAGGAATTCATCTGATGAATCCTCACCAGGTACAGCAAGGAAATCACCTTTCCTTGGAAATGATTGCTGTATTTGTCACAAAAGAGTCTACATCATGGAGAGGTTAATTGCAGAAAGGAAGCTTTTCCACCGAGCATGTTTCAGATGCGCTAAGTGTAATGCTTGCCTTCGACCAGGAACATACCATTATTTTCTGGAAACAGAAAAGTTTTGCTGCTTGTTTGATTGTGGAGGGGGTAAGTTATTGACTGCTACCTGCTGATTAGCTTAATTATTGGTCGGGTGACTGACTGTAGCAATTGTGTTTGGTGAGATTCCTTTCCAAGGCAACATCCAGGGTCTTCAAAATAAGTTGAGGAGAAGCCCCGACCTGCCTTTGCTTCACATATACAAATAGTTAGGCCCGTTTTCCTTCTCTAATGAAGACCAAAAAGCATAGTTCCTTCTCACAAGTCCCTTCTCACAGAGCTTTTCTCCGCAGATGGGACCCTTGTAGGAAAAAAAAGACCCTAGCTTCTATTTCCAGAGAGCACTTAACTTTGAGCTCAAGTCTGTTGTGTTTGCGTCACCACGTAAATGGGGTTAAGGTCTTATAGTTGTCAACCTTAATTGAAGTGGCACTTACCAACTGTTTTGTAAAACATAATGTTGGAAGATACCTGGGATAAACAGGGGCTTCCACTGTGGTCAGCTGGTTCTTCCAGTGTATTACTTAATGTTGTGATTCTGATCGTCATTTCTCTAAAATGGAGACCTAAACAAATAAAGAATGATTTAGAGGGAGCACTTCCAGAAAGTGGTTATTCGTCTACCCGATTCCTGGTCAAATCAGATTTGGTTTTTGAGGAGAAGTGAAAACTGGAGTACCTGGAGAAAAACCTCTTGGAGCAAAGGAGACAACCAACAACAAACTCAACTCACATATGGCATAGATGCCTGGATTTGAACCCACGCCACATTGGAGAGAGACGTGGCTCTCACTGCTGCCCCACCCTTACTCCCAAGAGAGACCTATTCATTTATAGAAACTGCTCTTAAGCATGCACCTTCTCTTTGACTGACATTTCTTTTTCTGTATTCCTATCTAACCATACTTTGATTTTTTTTAACCAACAGGAAAAAGAGAATCTCCCATTAAAATTAAGCTGGAACCAATGTCAGATGCGGCACAGAAAGCCTATTCTCAAGAGAATTCACCTTGCAAATCCCCAACTGACAATTCGCATGTAAACGATTCACCTGGGCAGGAGAAAAGCTCTCTCCAAAGACAATTCTCTATTGTAAAAAGAAATACAATAAGGTTAAATGCACTACCACAGACATTAGGGAAGGACACTGTAGCTAAAAGCCAAAAGCACACACATTCATCAAAGAAACCTTCATTGTCACAACACAGAGGCAAAGGGGAAAAGAAAAGAAGATTTTCAGGAAATGGCAGAGGGAAGAGCAAAGGCGATGGGAAAGGGAAATATGTCAGGTCTCAAGATCATGAAAAAGTTTCCTGGTCACCAGAGCACAAACGACGAGCTCCTGAGACTCAATTAAGGAATGGAATGGAGGAGAAAGTTAATGTCACAGGTGCTAGTTTAAATAAGGAGGAAACGACCAAATGTTCTATACCATCATCCACACAACTGGATTTGGTTTCAAAGGAGAAAGAAGTGATTGTTGACAAAAGCAAGGAAAGTCTGTTTTCTAAAGAGGATGTAAAAAAGATTACTAGAGAAGACAGTGTTTATGAAAAACCGACTGAAAACCTCTTTTTTTCATTCAAAGAAGAGCTGCTAAAGAGAGCAGCAGTCAAAGATGAGTTGCTTAAAAGAACAACTTTTAAAGAAGAGTTGCTTAAAAGAGCAGCTAAAAGTGAATCAAATGATGACAGCAATGAAGCAAAAAATGATAGTAATATTGCAGACAAAAGTAAGTTAATAGAAAATGACTGCAAGCCAAGTTTAGTTGCATCACTGCAAGGTGGATATGAGGCAAAAAAAAATAATAATGTCTTGGAAAAAATTGATTTTTTAGAAGACCATGAAAAAAGGGCAGAGAGCAACGTACAAGAGGAAGATAGGGTGACAGACAGTGAAAGAAAGCATTCATATGAAAGGAAGTATTCTAATGCAAGTGTAAATAGTGATTTGACAAGAGGAAGTGGATCACGCAAGGGTAGTATTCTGGGTGATATTGATCCTTCAGTCGTTGGGCCCAAAAGTGTGCAAAAGTTGCGTGAGAAGTTTCTCAATATCAATGACATGATTGATGAAAAACACAAGACCATCATAGCCAGAAAAAGCAGTGAAATGCAGAGGGAACTGAAATGTATTTCTGCATGGAAGCAGCAAACTGACTCTCAAGTAACTTCATCTAGAAGACTTTCAGCAAACTTTGCAGGAAAGACAGCAGAAACCCGAAAGCCAACTGTTAGCAGCAACCGCAGAAGTGTGAAAGAGTTGAGGAAAATGTACATGGGAAGTGAGGCTGGTAAAGAGAAGGCTTCTGATGAAATTCCTTTCAGGGTAAGGTCCAAATCAATGAAAGCAAAAGTGAACATGGAACGAAAAACTAGCGCTCCAGAAGCAAAAGCTATTTCTTCAGGAACTAAGAAAACAGAGCCAGAAATTAAGGGAGAAAATTTCGGTTCATCTGAGAATGCTGACGATGAATCTGAGGAAAGTCTTAGAAAAAGAAGCAAGTCTCTCAATACAAATGATAATGTGGTCGTCATACATGTTGATAACAGTCAAGAAAACAGACAGGGTGACAATCAAATGAGTGAAAGTGCACCATCATCAAAAGAAACTAATAGTATGCCTCAGAAGACAGTAACTTACAAAGTGATTAAGTCTGAAGATGTCGCAAATGACGTTCCATCACTTCAGGTACAGCCAGCCTCTCCTGAGCCTTCTACTGGAGACCGGTCATCTCCTGGTTTAGAAAGGCATGCAGCATCGCATGACAGTGGAATTGACATGCCATTGTATGCGCAAAACAATGTACCTGATGAAAAAGTATCTGGTGAAAGTTTGAAAGTTTCAACAGTATTATCCACTGTTGGAAATGAAAGTCCTGTTTTAACATCAAATGAACAACTGTCAAATACGTCAGGGGTGGATGTTCAACAAAATTCCTTATCACCCGAAAGGGATTATTCACCAGTGGAGGTGTCCTGGACACTTCCTTTAACGGTTGGTAGCACGGCATCCCTCACTGATACTAGTTCATCATGTAGTTCACCAAGAATGTCTGTTATCATTGCTCAGGAAGCTTCTTCAACTAAAATAAACAGTCGATTTTTTACTGTGGAAACCATGGAACCTTGGGATTTTGAG
The DNA here is from genome assembly GCF_958299795.1 of Porites lutea. NCBI lineage: Eukaryota > Metazoa > Cnidaria > Anthozoa > Scleractinia > Poritidae > Porites > Porites lutea. The sequence goes on from NC_133206.1 coordinate 11,633,443, forward strand.
GAGTATAGAATTGCAGAGGAGCACCAATGTGTGATGGAAGTTGAGGGAGAGTTTAGTTTTGGGAAAGAAAAAAGCAAAACTAGCAAAGCAGAAAGGGAAGCTATTTCATCTTTGCATCGTGATGCTAAGATTGGTGGATATAATGAAACTGATCTTATCAAAGAGGATGAGGTGACACTTTCTCCAACGGAGATTGACCTTGAGTTACAAGCTCTAGAAACACAGCATGGAATTCTTGAAAGAAGAGGCATGGACATTGAGCACAGCTTAAGAGAGACCATGGGCCGTAAGTAACTCAACAACCAATTAATTGGCTTTATTAGCAGTTTTTATGGCTGACTTATAATATTATATTATTTGTTGTAGCACTCTGATGCATCCCTGATTTTATTGGAATTAACTTAGAAATTTTGGCTTTAGTGTAGGGAGGAACACCAGCAATCACCTGAACTGACTGTGCTATCCCTGTTCTTTCCACAAACTGAGAAGGGAACAGTTTATTGACTGGCGTGTTTGAATTCTTACGGGTGTAGAAAAGTCTATGAAAAATAATGAAACTGATGCATGGTTGAAAGTAGTGATAGGATCTCAAATTCTTAGCTTTTAAAATAAGGAAACACTGAACCTGACTATGGTTTTGGCCATTTTGAAGTTTGTATAATTGCACAGCAGACTGTTGTAATTAAGCATCAGTCTGGCAGCTCTTAAAAACTTGTAAGTTTTCTTGGAAGTTTATTTTGTTTTAGTGCTAGGTTCTATTGTTAACTTTGTTTCTTTATTGTTTTCACAACCAATCCAGTGTGACCTTGAAATAGCTTCAACACCACACATCATGATTAGCTAGTTTAATTTTCTTTTAAAGCAGTATTTGTTGTTTGAGTGGCTTACTTGTGCTGTACTGAGTACTGTCATGGTTTTGCAACTACATTTAGCAGCTGATGGAGATATAAATGAAGCTGAAGAAGAACTTTTACGGGAATGGCTTGGTGTGGTACACAAGAAAAACAGGATCATGAGAAGAGAATCAGAGCTGATATACTTGTAAGTAACATTTTCATGAGCTGCGATGAACTTGATGCTCTTTGTTAATATATTTGTCTTATCAAAGTCTCTGTGGGCAGATGTTGGGACCATGTTTGACTAACTACTTGTTTCGGTCAGTTGTTGGTGTTGATGACATTTGTAGGATTACTCCTTTATTCTTTCACTTTTTTTTGCATATGATAACTTATTAAGGCCATATTTGATTTGTTGGGGGTAATGGGATTTTTTCTTCCGAGCCACCTGATGGCCTGTGTCATTGACTGAAAAAACATCTTTCTCATTTTCGATGAGTATTTAAAATGTCTTTAATTTCCAACAAATGTAAACTACTTTTCATTAAATTCTTTTTTGTTACCCCACTTCAGACTTCAGTCTCACAATTACGAGGAAAGATACCGAACTGTGGAAGGAGAATTAAGAAAACTTGTGGCCATGAGAGGTGAGGTTTACTGCTGACAAGTGGATTCTGAGTTTATAAAAAAATATAAATTATTATTAATCAGCATCAAATTTGTCCATGTCACATTTTGCATACCGTAATCAATAAAAAGAGGTCCATTGATCATGTAAACATATTATCATACAATGATGAATTCTATAAAATATCCTTTTCATATTAATTTTAAAATCTTGTCCCCTGCTATTTGGTTGTAATGCTATATAATGTAGCAGCACAGGTGACCCAAGTGTAATAGGAGAGTTTGTATGGGAAAACTAGAGTTTGAAACTTAGATGAAATAAATGAAGTAAAAGCGATAAAAGTTATTAATTAAGTGTAAATATTGTTACCTGGAGTCGTTGTCTTTGTTTTTATGAAGTTTCAACACGATTTGAGCACGTCTACATCATCTGACCTGACAGTGTAATGATAAGAGACAAGGTAGGACAGAATCGCTCAATCGATCTTCAAGGCTGCTCAGAATCAGCTCCAAATTTCACGCGAAAACACAAACACACTTACATTTTACGCCGCCGAATCCACAAAGTGGTACCTTAAGATCGCCTTCCTGCAATCCGTTCCGGTAAATCTTGCGTTTGGATCGCATAACTCGATCGAAAAGATCAACAATTACTACAGTTCAAAAATCGGCGTCATTTATCCGTGACTAGTAAAAGTGTAACATTTCAACCGTTTTGTCGCTCGGCGGTGACTGGGCGCTAGTGTCAAATAATAACTCACTGGGAGAGGGTGACATTACTTCGTTAAGACAAATCTCTACGCACCCACCTCCGAGCAAGGTGGGCTTCTTTGTTTTCACTCGGCCAATGAACGAAGCAACAAAACAAAACAAAGAAGAGCTGACCTTGCTGGAAGGTGGGTGCGTAGAGATTTGTCTTAACGAAGTAATGTCACCCTCTCCCGGTGAGTTATTATTTGACGCTAGCACCCAGTCACCGCCGGGCAACAAAACGGTTGAAATGTTACACTTTTACTAGTCATGGATAAATGGCGCCGATTTTTGAACTGTAGTTGATCTTTTCGATCGAGTTATGCGATCCAAACGCAAGGTTTACCGGAACAGATTGCAGGAAGGCGATCTTAAGGTACCACTCTGTGGATTCGGTGGCGTAAAATGTAAGTGTGTTTGTGTTTTCGCGTAAAATTTGGAGCTGATTCTGAGCAGCTTTGAAGATCGATCGAGCGATTCTGTCCTACCTTGTCTCTTATTATTACACTGTCAGGTCAGATGATGTAGAAGTACTCAAATCGCGTTGAAACTTCGTAAAAACAAAGACAACGACTCCAGGTAACAATATTTACACTTTATTGATAACTTTTATCGCTTTTACTTCATTTATTTCATCTAAGTTTCAAACTCTATTTTTCCCGTACAAACTCTCATATTACGCTTGGGCCACCTGTGGTAGCAGTGGGAAGGGTGCAGAAGTAAGATCAATGACCTGGCATTAACCTAAGGTCCCATCTGTCTCCATCTGCTACATGACATAAACAGGGAGCTTATTCATTCTCTGCCCTCTTGCAAATCTGGTTGCAAGAAAACCTTTTTTTAAGCTGGAAAGGTTGGGGCTTGCAGCACCCTTCAAAATGTGAAGGTTTTCTTGTTGTGTAATCAACAGATGAAGTGAAATCATCTGATGACCTAAAGAGAGAACGGGAGTTACTGTCTGAGTTGCTGGAGCTTGTTCAGAAGAGAAGCTTTATTGTGGACAGTCTGGAGGAAGAAAGAGTAAGGTATTTATTTATGTGTCCTCACTTCGTTTTAGCCAGAGGACAGACAGACTGTCAAGCAGCCTCACAAGCTGCCTTGATCTTAATAATGATAAATTGATGAGTGAAATGAAGCCATGGTTGATGAGAGCTGCAGAAATACAAATTTAAATTAAAGTATGATCATCGCAATGTAATAGCAATTTAAGCAATTGCAAATCAACCTGAAATATTTTTTCTCAATTACACTGCAACAATCATGTCTTCATCTAAATTTGTATTTCCGCAGTTCACTTCATTCGTGGCTTCATGTCATGTGTCATTCCCTTATCTGGTTAAAATAAACTGAAAAAATTGGCCTCCTCTCAACGTATGTGTCTTCATCATGAGCTCCAATTGCTAGAGCACTGCAGTGCTAACACATAGGCCATGGGCTTGAATCCCATTGAAGCCGTAATTTTTTTTTTTTTGGATGGGGTGGGGGGGGGGGGGGTAATTCTCAATTGCGTAAATTACTATCACACTGCCATAATCATACCTTTATTTAAAAAACTGAATGATAAGTAAAACTGTGAAAGGTTTGAATGATGAGTCTTAACTCACATCTAGACATTTAGGCAGTCTGCCTGTCAGTCAGTCAGTCAGTCAGCCCATTATAGTCAGTCAGCCAGTCAGACATGCAGTCAGTCAGTCAGCTAGATATAGTCAGTCAGTCAGCTGTAAGTCAACCAAACAATCAGTCAGTCAGTCATATAGTCAAAAAGCCACTCTGGCTAGTCCAATATCTCCCTTTGGAGAAGAGTAAGGCACTATAAAGATGTATAAGCTATTTCTTTACTCAGCCTGTTAATAATAATTGTTATGATTGTTTTTTTTTTTTTTAAGGGAAATCCAGGAGGATGAGAAGGTTGAGCAGGCACTAACAGATGGTAAGTCAACAGTCAACTGATGCAGTATCCATTTGAGAATGTTGGCACTAGCTTGATTATGCCCCAATCCCATTTTGCCTGGCCAGGCCATGGCACTGTCTTTATCACTAAGGCCTGTGACCAGGATTATCTCAACATACTGGTAAAAAGGAATTTCAAAATCACGACCCTGCATGGGAATGATTTCCTGTGGAAACATCCCTGACCAGCAGCACTTCTAAAAAAGCTGTTAAGCCAATTTTGAGTAAAATTATGCTGATTTTGTTTTGCAGGTATAGCTGCAGTACCTGACAACTGCTGGGATCAGAGACCAGATTACACTAAAGTTGCATTTTCAAGATTTTACTGTTAGTATTAGACTGTTAGTTTTTAACTCTGTAAGAATATGTGTGTAATGTATCTTGTCTTCACTTGATTAGGATGTAAAATGATATGGAAATGTATTAAACATAATCTTGATCCTCTTTCTTGGATGAGGACCTGTGAAATTTTTCACAGTAGACATATTGCATGAAATGAACATCCCCAATTTTATTATCTTATAGATGCATTCTTATTCCTGTGTTAAATAACTGTTAGTTTCTCTTTGATACAAGCTCCTTGCTCTTATTTAATGTATTAACTTTCTTGTATTTGAAAAAAAAAACAATACTTCGTCTAGGCATCAAAAGTCACTGAGAGGTCTGTAGGAAGTCTGATTTTTTTTTTTTACCATTAACTACATGTAATGTAAGTCTAAACAGTTTAATAATATCATGTAATTGTTTACACATATACAAAAAAGGAATGATCTGTATTGTTTCAAAAAGCACCATCTAGTATAAATATTTTAAAAGGGCCCCATATGCATGTAATCATGTAGCAAAATAAATTAATGATGTTAGATAGGTTAGAGATTTATTATAGTTTTATAATTACTTTTACAAGGTTTTTCAATTTTCACTACTCATTTCCACCCACCCACCCCCTCTATTCTTAAACTTGGTATACAGGCTCTTCTACAGCATTTTCCAGAGATGCCAACCTCTGGAAATCTAAAATCTGGAGACTTAAAACAATTTATGATGTCTTACATGAGACCATCAAAATTCACTTTTATGATTGTAGTAGCGAAATAATCTTTGTCAGTTGTGAAATATGTGCAAAAATGCCTCAGAAACTGAACTATCAATAAAAAAATCGAACTTTGGGAGAAAATGGGATAAATTCCAAATTAAAGCACAGAAAAGCCCAACACTTTGATTTTATCTGTGAGACTTGGTGACCTGTACCGGAGACCAGGAGATTGTCATATCTGGGAGACTCCTGGATAATCCGGGAGAGTTGGCATATATGTATTCTGCAATTTATTTAATACTGGCTTTTAATACAGGAAAGAAAGGAGGCCTACAGATGTTTACAGGTTTTACTTATTTACTTGAATCAACTCATGTGCAAATCTCTCCAAAAAAGAAGAAAGATGTAAAGTAAATTCTTAAAGAGAGAACAAACCATGGTCACTAATCTATGATAATATTACTTACTAATCTATTGTGATAGGTTGTCAGAAAGAACCTATTACATGTACCTTTGTTTGCCATCCTTGGCTTAAAAGATGGTTAGGGCCAGTTATTTAAACTGAGTTTAGCCAGTGTTAAAGAAAACTGTATTCTAAGCCATTTTCAGTTTGCCTAACACTTTTATGGAAACACCATTTATCATGAACAGTTTCATGAAAACATATAGTGTAGACTGAAGAAGCATTTTGTCTTCTTAAAATAACCTTCCAAGAAAGAGATCTGGACCCAGTTGTTCGAAGGCCGAGTAGCGCTTAACCTTGGGTTAAATTTAACCCGTGTTTGTTTTTCGTGTTTAAAAGCATTTTCTCGGATAATTTTCTCTGCTATTTTTAGAGCTTCCAATCATCAACTTGTAGACAAAAAGAATTAAAACTGAAATGCTTTTTAAGCTTTCAAATCTGAATTCAAATCTCGCACTAACCCTGCGTTATCTTGACCCCGCTTTGAACAACTCAGCCCTGGAGGTCTCCCAAAGATTTCCCAAACGGCGGTCTAAGTTAGACTTCATTTAAATAACCGACCCTCGCATGTTTTCCTTATATTCAAAGACCTCAGTTTCTCAGCTCTTTGCTCAATGAAGGGTCCCAATTCCCCTCTGGTTGTGGGAAATGGTCAAATCCGAGATGCGTTGAGAGGCTAAAATCTCTGTTTGAAAATTCAAGACTTTGTGGCAAAACATTCAAGACTTAAAGATGGAAGTAGATGTCACTAATGCTTCAGTGAGGGTTGGAATTAGTTACCAAGTTGTGTTCAGAAATCTGTGCTGGCAATATTCTTGCAGTTAGTGTTAGACATCACAAAATGTCCCCAGACCAAATCCTCACCCAAAGACTACTAAAGTTTCTGTACAACATGTTATTATATGTAATATGAAGTATAAAGGGTCCAGTTATAAGCATTTCTGAAATTAAGTGGAATCTGTGCCATTTGCCACTACTAAAGGCGGTACCTTCCTCACAGTACTCACCAGTGCAAGAGTTGAGAAGGGTCGTTTGAAACGAGGCCTTAGTTACTAGAAAATTAATGTAGTTTTACAGTAGTACCCTGGTAATTTATTGTCAGACCAAAACTGGGTTATTATTTGGATTTTCCTTTAATCCAAAATAAAAGCTGATGATAATAACAGGACTAAGTCCAGCTCGGTGTGTAATCTTGCAGCTGTTTAAACAACATGAGATTACAGTGCCTGCAAGATCTGACTTGTTCAACCATGAAGATGATTACACACAGAGTTGAAAGATCTGAGATTGATATTACTTATAATTTATTTATAATGGTCTGCCCAGGAACCCGGGCCCAGGAAATGGTAGAGTATGTATGCATGGAGGTGGGGGACCCCAGGTAGGTGAGGTAACCCGCCTGTTCATGTAATCTCATCATTTTGATATGATCATGTTTACATGATAGGTGGGGTGACCCGCCAAATGTTACCTCACCTATATGGGGTGTTCCACGTCCATGTAAACAGGCCCTTAGATTATACATAAAATTAAATAGTTTGTTGATTAGATGTATGGGGAAATAACCTATCAGAGTGCAAGTGTTCTGTTACAGTGAATGATGACATTCATGTACTCTAAAGCACACTTCTTATTGGGTGTAGTTATAACCAATCACATTTGAGAATTTTACTAGATACAGTTGAAACTTTCAAGAACGGCTACCCTCGGCACAGAGAAAAGTGGCTGTTGCAGCAGGGCAAAAAACAAGAGAGTGAATGTATTGGCTGCGACAAATTAATCATTATTAGAATTGACCTTTGTAGAGAGGTGGTCATTAGTGGAGATTCAACTGCACTTTAGTTTTTATAGGCATTATTAAGAATATCAGTGATAGGCATTTAAAAATCCCTATCACTGATATTCTTAAAAACGCCTAAAAATATTGAAAGTACAGAGAATTGTGAACGCAAGCAAGTGGTATTTACAGGTACTAAATCCCCAATTAATTATCGCTATCAATGAGCTACACAAAATTTAAGTAGCAAGGATAAGGAGTAAAGGGGTATTTTGTAACAAAACCAAAAAAATAAAATTATTCTGTTATAGTAAAACTTGTATATATTAATAATTAATACATTTAAAGACACAGAATTTTACATCGTGATAAATCTAGTTTAATGAATAAAAAGAGTTCTATTTTTACAAGGTAAATACAAGCAGCTGTACATGTGTGAGACCGTTTGTTTTACCTTTTACTGTTTGACATTAGAGCCGATCACCCCATAGAACTTCTACCTGAAGTCTTCTTTTTATGTCATCAAGTTACCTTAACATCACTTGCCTGCAAGCATTTCAGTTGACATATTCAAGCAGTCAAACAAAAAGTTTTACAGGTCATGCTGGCAGCCATTTTGCTCATGTCACTTGTTTGCAGATGAGACAGCTCTGAAGATTGCCAATGGATTCTGTTTGTAGGTTATCAATAACTTGCTTTGTGCATCATTTCCGTTGTTTCTGTTTTGCACACTGCACAAGAGTTAAACTGTCAAGTAATATGTCTTGTATCTCTTAGCAGCCATCTTTATGAAAATGGTTCAATTTGAAGAGCCAACAAAAGGAATATATCTTACAAGACACTGCCTCTTCTGTATCCCATGTGTAGCACATCATAAGAAATTTTGCTTTGTTCTAAACCAAATCAATCCTTTATTCCATGAGGTTCATCACTCGTTTTGTTCAGCAAGATTGAGTTCTTTGCTTCTTTCTTTATCAATAAGCTCAAGTTCTCGTATTTTCTGTGGAAAGAAGAACAACACTTACAATCATTACTTCTACTGAGTCATAAACCTAGGCCAATTAATTAAGGGGCATGATGTTCTCTTGCCCATTACTACTCCCCAACTGAAAGTACAATAATAAAAAATTTAACATGGCAAGATCATACATTGTAGATATCAATAAGCACCAGTACATGTGGACGGAAGTTTTGATCTCAATCAGTGGTGTACCAATCAAGGATTAAAGCAGGCAACTGCTGGGCAGTTAGTCAGAAACAACGTTGGCACCTTAAAGCTACAGTAAAAACCTGCATGTAAGAACCTAGTGATTTAAGAACCTACAGTCTGAAATTTGGCTTTTAAATACCCAAAAATATAAGAACCTGTTCAGCCTGGTAAAGAAAAATAGGTTCTTACAAAAAAAAATCGCTCCAATTTTGATGGTCAAAATTCTGGATTTTAATTGTGTGAGAAACTTCTAACAAAAAGTTATAGTGTATATGTTTTCCAACAAGTATTATGTATTAGTAGTACAATATTTCTGCCAATGGCTACACTACAACAACCTCTGAAAACCTAATAAGAACCTAATCAGCCTGAATTGTGAAAAACTACCCTAAAATATAAGAACCTGTTCAGCCTGACCTCAAAATTCTAGATTCTTATACGTGGGTTTATAAGAGAAGCAGAGATGGCAATGCTGGATTCAACCATTAGGCAGAGAATAGTCCTGTTCTATGCTTTTGGGATAATGAATAGCAAAGGGATGCAAAGACGAGAGGTCTGAGGAGAGCGAAGCGAACGAAGCCACCTCGATGAACCTCCATGACAACCAAGTCATTAGCTGAAGAGGCTAGTTTAAATGAGCATTTTATCACTCACCCTGAGCAGCCCTTCTCGATGGCCCTGGAAAGGGTTCATAACAACATAACCCCCAAGTATTCTTTGGAACCCAGCAGCAAGCCCATGCATGCCAAACAAGGAAGTGAGGAGGAACCTTCCCTTATGTCTGCTTTTTTTTTCGCTAAGACTTGCAAATTAGAAGGAAAAACTAGCAGTTTATCACAAGACACTTGCAGCATTATTCCAAGTATTCTTTCATATGGTTTTTGCAATTATTATTCACTGTGTTTCCATAATATGTATAATGTAAGACCCAAACTAGGGTTGCACATGTTGAAGTCTCCATACCTACTTGACCAGACCCTTATTAAGCTATAATATTTATTACCGCCTTTAATTTCCAAGACCACTCTTTGTATGTAAACCAACGGCAGTGCCAAATCCAGACCTTGAGATGGGGGGGTGGTCATCCAGAACCTTAGATAAGGGAGGTCCGGTCCCCCCCCAAAAAAATTTTTTTGGCCCTTTGGGCCTAAGTTTGGTCTAAAAATAAGCGGGGGCACAGGGTACCCTCCCCTAGATCCGCCACTGAATGGTACCTTACATTATCCCTTTTATTATAAGACTATTTACAAGTAGTGACGTCATGGTATCAGATTACCTGTGATATCTCTGTCGTTATAATAGTTCTGTATTTTTTGCCTTCCCCAAGCTTTTCCATTTCATCTAGAAAGCCTCTCCTATCCTCTATTTCTTGAAGAACTGCATGACAAAACAAAAAGAATAAATATTATTTTTGGTTCAATTTTTATTTTTATAAATAAAATCTTGTGGATTAAGAAGAGTGGAGAAGACTTCAATTTAAGCAAAACAGCCAGGCTGATTGATGCACGTCAAATCCTAAACATGTGAAATGATCAAAAATTTGTTTAACACAGCATACAATGCACAATAGAATGAAGATCACAGAAGTGAACTGCTGGAATGAAAAATCTATCCAAGATAAGATACGACCATCGCAGTTTTAATAGCAGTAAAAATGAGCCCAAAAATAAATTTAAGGGCTTCAACAGGATTTAAAACCACGGCCTCACATAGCTACACTTCCCTGCCAAATGAACTATGAAGACCCTTTCATTGAATGGGAGTGGGCAAATTTGTAGAGTTCACCTTAACAAGCAAAAGGAATGAAACAGAGAATGAGGATGATACAAACTAAGGGAATACAAATCTAAATAAAAAAAAATCAGGGCTCTCATTAAGGGCTGGGGGTAGGGGGCTGGGGATATCCCAAGGCTACAATGAAGATGACCCCCAGCTTCTTTCAAAAAAATAGAAGAAAAAAAAAAGAAATCCCTATCTGTTTGATTCCCCATCTACATGTGCTTGTTGTGTTTACCCAGCAACTTGAAATCTCATTTGACAAAACTACTTTCAGTGCAGTTTAAAAAGCATATTAATAGTCCACTTCATGAAATAAGAGCTTTACAATTTTTCTTTAGTGACAAAACAAATTATTGAACAAGAAGGCCACACAGTGAAATAAAGCCTGCTGGACAGACTAATCAAGCACAGCATGTTTATTAAGTGGAAACAATTAACAATAAAATTAATGTTTATGTACAAACTTTACCTTAATTAATAATGAAATGTTTGACACAAAATGAGACTGTATAGGAAATTAAACAAAGCGGGCAGAGTCATATTTACCTTCATCAAACCGATCAATTTCTTTTTCTTGTGCCCTCACTGTGGGAGAAGGTCGTCTTTGCTTTGGTATATCCTCAATATTTTTTCCATCCTCTCCATAGGCCATAACATTTTGAAGCCTCCTTTTATCTTGCTCTGAAATAGACTCTGTAAGGGAACATATACATTAGTCAACATCAGACATTTCACTTTTCAACATTCTGCTTCCACACTTGCTGTAAAGACCAAACAGGTAGGCAAATAACATTTTAAGTTTGAGGTCAAGATGACTGAACTATTGGTCAAAGTATTTTTGCATTTTTCAAGGTCAGTAAAAAGTGCAAAAAAATAAGAGAGGCCAACATTCAGCCATTTTGACCAAAGGTTTTATTACATGGCCAAAAACGAACTTTTTCTTGCAGGAACAATGTGGGAAATTCCAAGTGGGTTTATCTTGCCCACTCAGGTAGCCATTCATAACACAGGATTTGCTTTATCTTGCCTGGCTTTTCTGAAAACACAGTCCAATGTAACGCATTAACTATGTTTCCAAAGTCTCTCTTTTTCCCATCCCCTCTTGCTCCAGGAAATGGGAAGTAAAAAAGACCTTTTTAATGAGGTGTTTGAGGTACATCTAACAGAATGTTTTTGCAAAGAAGAAAAGAACTGCACAATGTCTGTCCCATGCTGTCAACAGGATGTTTGATGGTAGGAGAAGAGGGGGGGGGGGGGGACTATTCTAGTGTTTTTTTATTACATAAACTGAGCAGATAGTTGATCTTTTTCTCTGGCCATGTCTTTACAAACTGTTTTCCCAGATTCATTCTGATGTCTTATCTACCTCTGGCATAAATTAATTCAGTAAGCCATTTGTACACTGTTATCATTCTTAGCAGTTGTAGCTTTAATAATTACCCCTAAAAACCGTACAACTGTACAAAGGTTAATAGTTTCAGATTTCCGCTATTTCTTTCATTTCTACTTTTGAGATATATAGCTGAAAATTTATAGGCTACCTAGTTTTAATATGCTCTTTCAGTTCCTGCTAAAATCGTTTTTCTAAAGCTAACTGTTTTTGTGTTAACAGAAAGTTGATCATGTGACCAACTAATGCAAAAGGCCTATAAGTAACAGCTAAGATGAACATACTGCCTGGAGAAGGTCTGTAAATCTCCTGTGGAACACTGCTCCTGTGCATGTCAATTGTATCTTTTGATCGCTTTCCACCAGAGAGGTGCCTTGCATTCATGACCTTGGGTAAGGGCTTCTTAGGTGCACTATTCTGTTGAGTTCTCTCACTTCTACTTGAGGTAGGATTACATGACACTGGAAGAGATTCACCTCCTGAAATTTGAACAGCAGAGTTAACAAGGAAATGTCACATTTAAAAAACTTTATCCCACTTCTCTATAAATCTTTTTAAAATATATTAAAATTCATAATTGGATCCTTTGCCCCGTCTTTAACCCTTTAAGCCCCATTATCCGCATACAAATTCTCCAAACTGATCTCCATACATTTCCATTTGAGAGTTGATAATAGATCAAGGCATTTTCTCTTTGGTGATCTTTTTTCAATTCCCATGACTTATCTCTTGACAGTGTATGGATATTGTTAGGAGAAAATTGATCTTGGTCACTATTTAACAATTAATGAATGAGGCTGAGTATCTTGTGAAGAATTATGGAGATCGAGGAGGGTGTTAATCCGTCGAGGCTGTAGGCCAAGGTGGATAACACCCTTCGAGATCTCCATAATTCTTCATATGATACGAAAGCCGAATTCAATAATTTTTTTATTATTCATTCAAAATAATTCCTAGTTTAAAAACATGGCTAAAACATGCTTACCTCCATCGATCCATCAATGTTAAGTTCATCTT